>NW_019641606.1:2358980-2665028 GCF_000599845.2 Trichogramma pretiosum | reverse complement strand
GGGGGGGTAGGGGGGTATTTCAAAAATATTACGTAATTTGAATATTACATTCGTATTAAATTTTTTTTTATAAAATTATACACATCAATAGTATTATGAATCAGAACTATGTTTTAGTGCACACACTGCGTGAGCACACATTTTTTACTATATATTATAAATATTTTTGAAGGATAGAGTTTGCCGCTACTGTGATATATATTTTGCGAGTATGAAAAATGTTGAAGCGCATAGAAAAGCTATTCATCCTAAAATTAAGAAAGTAAAAAAAAAAATTTCTGTCGAAGTCATTAAGCGCCGCGAAAATGAAGCTTTATGTATTGTTAAAAACAATGATTTAGAAGACGTTGAATGGTGGGATATCGAGGAGCTTATTGCGAGGGATATATTAATTCCCAATGAGCAACCTGTACCAGAAGATGATTTACCCATCATAAAGTCCATACAAGAATGGCTTGAGTGTGATTGGACTGAAGACGCTTAAAACATTAATTACTTAAAAATAATTTAAAATTATATTAAAAATTATTATTTTTATAATGTAAGAATTATTTTTGTTCAAAAATTTATTAATCAAGAGACCAAATATTGATCCAAAAATTGTTAAATCTAGAAATTAGAACACAAATAAATAATAAAAAAAGAATTCAATGTTTGAATTATAAAAAATATATTGCTCGTCAGTTTTTGTGATTTTTTTTTTTTTGATGCATCAGTTTTTTCAGTTTTTTTTCAGGAAGGGGTCATTACGATTACTACAGAGAGGGGGAGGGGGGGTATGTAGAATCTTACTATCCATTACATGGCAGGGGGGTGTATCGAAAAAATCAAAAAATACCATTACGTAATTTATGGAAGGCCCCATATAAGAATGCGTACGGCTTGGGGCAATTATGTCAATGGCAGATATACAAACGGTAAATTGCGTAATGATGATTAGCGATCGCGATCGAGCATCGGCCGCGAGGTGCTAATGCCTCTTATACGTTACGTATATTATTGCTCGCGTGCATAAGAGTGAGTACGGAGGAAAAGAACTCAAGTGACGGCGTAATAAACTAGATTTTTTTCTCAAACAAGTTCGAACTGATTGAAATGACCGATTAATGATGTACTAAGGAGCGATGCTTCTGGTTGGGATACACATTATATGTGAGCCAGGACGCGTTAAGCCGATAGTTTGTTACGATTACCAGCGAGTTCATTGATTTATTTCGATCGCGCGTGGATGGTAATGAACTCGATGTTCGCGATGTCGATTCAATGATAATTATTATAACAATTTGTTTAACGTTAATCATAGTTTTATATAATTGCTAAGGTCTTGGTAGACAGAGTCAACATTTTATGGCTAATCTTGGGTCAACGAAGAAGTTTACCATTTCTATCATGGCTTTAGAGCCTAAAAAAGTCTTGTAAAATATTTTATATCACACGATTGATTTGTAATGAAAAATAATAATTTTCTGTACTTTATAGTTAAATAAGTTAGTTTCGTTAAGGGATTAAACAAGTTTTGAATTTTAACAGTGCCTTTAGTGTCCTCGATAATTAAAATGAAATAGATGTTATTGAGGAAAAAATATACTCCGTGAAATTAACTTCGGTGTTTAGGATATTAAAAAAAATGTGCTTCTGAGATAAACTTTAGGAGTCCTCTTTTGAAAACAAGGCGATAAATGTTCTCAGGAAGTTACGAATTTTTTGATAATTAGTATTATATCGCTAAAAAGTTATAAAATACATAATAATAACGGATTTCGCTAATGAATCTTTTAGCATCGACAATTTCAATGAGTCAAGAGTTCAAAGTCTAGTATTATCTATTATTTTAATTAATGAAAAGTTAACAAGTATAAATACAGAGTTGACTGAATATTTTATTTAAAGACGTGACTTCGAATAAGAAGCATCATGAAGTGCTTAGCGATTTTGTAAGTACACTATTTTCATTCGATTTTGTATTTTTTTCTTTTTTTTTAGAATAAAATTAAATGTTCTGTCCAATAGCCTCATTTTTGGTGCCTGTGTACTTGTGGCCTCTGCCGCACCAAAAAAAGATAAATTAAGAGCTTTTGAAAAACTTGTCCACGATAACGCCGAATATTTTGAACTGAGCGATGAAGAACAAGCTGCATTTATCAAAAATGCATACAATGAGACAAATTCAATAATAGCATATGGATTGAACGGATTATTAAAACTACGAGAAGAATTGGATGAAATGTACGGAGAGGATGATTCTACTCAGCCGATTCTTTTCTACAACTACGAAACTGACGAATTCGAATACGTTGAACCAGAAGCAATGAGTAAAACGAAAAAGAAGGTGAACCAGGAAAACATGAAGTTTCTTTTCTCTTTGTACAGAAGAAATCTGCTTCGTTACATTGAAGACCCACTTATGAATGGCTTCACTCAAATGGTTTTGTATTATTTCAACGAGCCTAGAATGACAAGATCAATGAAATTTTGGAACTATTTAGAAATTATGCAAGCCCATCTTATGAAAACCAGTGGAAAATACGTCTCTTCATTCGATATGGAAATTGAAATGTAAATCTTTAATCAATGAATAAAACTTGGCAATGTGAGTAAACATATCGTTATAAAAATCTATGCTTGATAACCTGTCGTTTGAGTCATATCATTATTTAATTTCGTATTGAAATTTCAAATGGCAATTGCATTTAGCGGTATCATTAACCAAAATGGTCAAGTACTTTCCTCATTAATATTAAGTTCAACTAACGAAACCCAAAATTTGAGTTACAGCGGACCCGTTAAAAATGTTGTAGAAAATACTGTGTCGTTACCGATACGCGATACGATCCTGCCTGGAAGAACAACGACAACAACAAAAATCCGAAAAACGTTTATCATTATCAAGACCATACCGA
Source organism: Trichogramma pretiosum (assembly GCF_000599845.2). NCBI lineage: Eukaryota > Metazoa > Arthropoda > Insecta > Hymenoptera > Trichogrammatidae > Trichogramma > Trichogramma pretiosum. The sequence continues at coordinate 2,662,128 of NW_019641606.1, read as the reverse complement.
ATTGTATACTAGCCCAGTTCATAATGCCTCCCGGTGCAATCGAACCAGGAAGCAAAATTATACGGCTACCGTCCTCGCGCTCGAGCGCGCGCATATAATAATCTTCCGGTGGTCGTCATGCATGTGTCTATGTGTGTGTGTGTGTGTATGTGTGTGTGTGTGCAATATCTTTTCATACACCATACGCTGAACTTTTCTTATTTACTCGGCTTCTGAGTGTTTATGTGTGTACTTTGATTTCGCTGCTTTCTTCGGGTGGGTGGTATAGATAGATGTAGGTAAGTGCATCCAGCATCGGCGAGCTCCATCGCGATACATAATAACGGTATGCGCCGCCGCGCGGGAGCTATATAGCGGAATTATGAATTTGTACGATACAAGCTGATTCCATTCGATGAGATGCGCTTTTCCATCGCGCGTACGTAATGGATCATCCCACACGTAGCTTCGAGACATTGTATAGATTCGCAAGTGCACTGCGCGTTTATTTGTCATTAGAACGTTGAACTTTTTTTCCGCGGCCGTTTAAGTATACCTCGCACGAACGAACGAACGAACGAAGGAACTCGCTCGACTCTAGGTAAATCATGAATATTCAAGCGCAGGCGATTTCGATCTAATCGTATTTAAAACGTACCTAAGCGAGCTCGCGAGTCGACTTTTATTCAATGCTCGCGATTTTCAGCTAATGAAACGCGGCGCGTTGCGATTCTGGTCTCGCGCGACACGACATGCGACACTCGTGCGCGGAATATCATAATCGCGAAACAATCGAAGCCTCGTGTCGAATGCAGCTACGCCAACGGGTTCATGTATACTACTTGCGTGAGAAACGCTCGCTCGACGACGACTTTTTCATTGTTGTTCTCGGCTCTTTCCGTTCGCGCCGGCGATACGTTTTCAATATAAAAGAAACAGTATATTATGCTATATAGATCGATGTATTACGAGAAAACTTCCGAGTTATTTATTTGCAAATTATAACTCAGTTTCGTATAAGAAAAGCCGAAAAATGCCGTTAACTCGACCATCGCGAGTGCATTGGCTTATTGCTCCACAAATAGCGCGCGCGCGCGAAAAGCTCGCGTAATACTCCAGTAGCCCCTTAAACTCGCCGCATATCCCCATTGTATTCATTTATTATAGTCAACACATGTGCGTAAAGCGCAAGATGAAAAAGTGAATCGCGCGCGTTTTGTTTTTACAGTTAAGATCCTCGGCTATATCAGGCCTAAACTAAGCCATTGTGTCGCTCTTTTGCCGCACACGTGATAACCCACAAAACGCGTGGCATAACTCGGGCTAGTGTATATAATAATATAATATATACGTATTTATGTATAAATACCGAACGCGCGGGTAGTGTGCGCGCATTGGTTTTTACTCCGGCGCACGCGTGAATAGCCAATTGTGTGCAACAACCAACGACTACTACGCACCGTTATGAATGTACTATATTTTCATTTTGCGTTTGTTGCACATGTGTGTGTGTGTGTGTGTGTGCGATTGTCCAGCCACGACTACCGAAGAAGAATTCGGCAAAGCCAAGCGATCTCTTTTATCTTCGGCGGCGATGCAACACGTTGGGTTTTTCTGCGCCCGAGATGTACCGCATTACGGGCAAATTTGCATGCCGATTTTTTCCCGCCACATTTGAGACTAATTTTTCTTATTTACGCAACAACGCGCGATCTCGCGCGCGCGCGCGACGGTAATAATAACAGGGCCATTGTAAATCGAACACGTTGTAAATCAAGATCCGTAACGATGTATCTTGCGATGCGTTATATTGCACGCCTTAAAACTGCTGTATTTATACGTACATGTGTAATATTCGTTTATTTCGGCGCGTGTACCGAGTGTGCATTTCCAAGCGTTATATCTCATTTAAACTTATACAATACACATATACGCGCCTGCATTTCTCGTTCTCTTTTTTCACAAATTACATTTTGCAGAATTTATGACTTATCTACATGCTATAATACAAACCGAGGCGCAATACGCAAATCGAATGTATATATATCGGCCCGCCGCCACCCATCATTGCGCCGGTCCGAAGCGCTCGGCTCGCACGTACACAAATACGTACACACATATTGGTATTATAAATACATATGCACACGGAGGCGTCCGCGCGTGTTCTACAATATACTTTCTCCCATTATTTTCACTTTCATTTCGTGTGTGCATCGGGCGCCAAATCATATGTGCCCGCACACACGTATACATATGTCTGTCTGTCTGTCTGTCTTTCTGTGTATGCCTGCACTTGCGGAAGCGCTGCCGAACCGACGAAGACGCCCCTTCGCTTTTGGTACACGTTCCGCAAGCTCGCGTGGATTTATCCCTCGTTTTTTTCATATTTTTCTCTGTCTCTCTCTCTCTCTCCGCGCGCGAGAAAGTCAAAAGTCAAAACGCGAATCGATATATATGGCAAATGGAAATTGATCGCCCGAGATCGGGTGTTATATCGCGCGCTCTCGATATACCACGTCGATTAACGACGATCGAGAAAAAGAGAGAAACAAACACAGACGAAAAATTTTTCGAGCTCGTATTTATCGTTTCTCGAATCGTCGCGCTCGACGTTTAATTTGCAGCCATATTTGCCGCGCGCACATGTACACCCGAATCGAACGAAAGTATCATCGCTCGAGCTCGTGTTGTGTACCAATGCACACATATACACGATTATAATGTGTATCAGTGGACTTTCATCGCGTGTATAATATATATATAAATACAGCATATATATTTATAAGAGAACTCCTCGCGACGAGGCACACGCGGGGATGATGTTCGTGATCGATAAAGATATGTACAATTGCCCCCGTATGAAGCAGCGATTTGTACTGCGAGCCTAATGTCTACAATAGGCGATCGCTAAGAACTGTATACGGTCGTTGTCTGCATATGTATACATCGATTTATCTCGTCCCCGCGAGCGCTAGGCTTTACAGTAATGATACGAATGTTATGTACCTCGAGCGATGATCGTGAATTGTCTTCGAATGAAATAAGCTAATCGAAATTTAAATTTTCAACGGATGTCTGGACGTATAAGGTAGTTTAATTGTGTGCTAAATTTTTCAAATGTATCGTTGTGGATACAAATATCATTTTTGAGATGTTATTAATGGTAAATTATATACTTGTATATCATAGTAATGTGTTTAATCTCAAATGAAAATGAGTAATAATAAAATTTCACATTCGCTAGGTTTTTACGAGTTCATTGGCACAGCAACATTTCCCAGAAGTTTATATAGAGTAGTTGAATGAGCAAACGTTTCCATTCAATTCAGCGAGTTAAAAATACCCGATGTAGTTAGCCCATAAACTGTTATAGAGGCAATGCTAATCGCAAAAGTCAATTCTTACGCAACAGTCAAAATCTCAATTACCTATTCCGAAATAATGATTAATTATATGTGCGTAACTTCAAGTGAGAAAAGAAAACCAAGAATAGTTTTGAACACAATTAAAAATTTCGTATAAAATTTGTTGCTAATAACGACGGTTTCTACGCTGGGATTTATCTTATCCGACGGGAAGGCCCAATAACTTGACTCGCAGTCGATATTTCCAACGGATGTTGTGAATTCCCTGCCGAGAGCGTGACGACTAATGAGGCTCTAGATTTCGTTTCGTCCAAATATTTACGTATACACGAAAGCCTATGTAATACTATAAAAGCCCCTGTCCTGAACCATCCGCCAGTCACTCGCTCACCAGACACAGAACTAGCAGGACCATGAAGAGCTTCGCCACATTGTAAGAACAATTTTTCAATTACGAAATTATAAAATTTTAAATCTCGCACGAATTAATTAATACATTTTGTTGAAACAGTATTTTGCTCGCCGCTTGCGTGCTTATCGCCTCAGCTTCACCAACAGGAAAGGCATCCAAGCTTGAAGATGAGAGGGAAGTTCAGATGCTGAAGAAATTTGGCATTTCTGAAGCTCAATTGAAAAAGTGGATGGACAACGTGCTGTCCGATGAAAATAATAAGGACTACCCAATTGCATGGGCGGTACTGCTGATGGGACTTTTGGAATACGACTTGAGCGAAAAGTACGACGAGCAGCCGGAAGAACAGCCTATTCTCTACTTCAATCACCAAAACGATATGTTCGAATACGTATCACCTAAATATATGAGCGAAGAAAGAAAATTAATCAATATGGCTGGTTTGAAGCTCCTCTTCAAAATCTACAGGAGCGATATCATCCATAACATCAAAGACGAAACCTCACAAAAAATTGTATTTTTAGCTCTTAAAGAATATTATTCGCCAAGAATGTTGAATAGCGCGGATTTCTGGGAAATATTGTCTCGTTTACATGCTCATGTTGCTTCATCCAATCCAAAAAGCTTTAAAACCGTATTCCACAAACTTCCAAGTCTCGAGAAAAATTAGTATTGTTAAAAGTATAGTAGTGTAAGATGTTTTTCATAATTTCAATAAAAATATTTTTAAATAATATTCTTTGGTTATTTTCCATATACTCATTTTGTTAAAAATTATGATGAATTTATGGTCTTTAAATAAATCTACTGTTTAATTGATACTTTTGTAAAAAGCTACTCGATATTATAAGCTTTAAATTAAAATTTTCTTATCCAAAACATAATTAAGGTTTTTTTTTCAAAAAAAATACCATTTCTGCACAATTTTTTTAATTATTATGACCATTAAGTTATTTACTACAATAGATACTTATGATCAACAACTAGATAGCAAATTTCAATTAACAATGTTATGTGACTTCGATTCTACTTTCAAATATCAAATAGCTAAATATCAATAGATACAATTTTCAAATAGCTGAAACTTATTTTGTCAAATTGAAGAGTATATGAGTAACACTATCTCTAGTGACTTTTCTCAAAGTTTATGTAATATAAAACCATAAATACCCGAATGCCTACTAATCATGTGGAGGGATTTTCAGAAAACAATTTTTTATCGTATACTAATGTGTAAATTCAAGAATAAAATTCATTTATAATATAACTGTTTTGAGCCTTTCAAAACATAAATAATATCCCTTACAAATGCTAGAAATGTCATTCGAATCAGCTGAGTTATGTATCAGTGCGACGAATTTCAAGATTATTTGAGAATCACTCATATACGGCGCACCTTCTAGAAATTGAAAGATATTTGATCAGAATAATACTATTGTCATTAGTTCCATACGCAGTACCTCGCCTTTTTATTTTATTATAAACAATTTTAAGGTCTCCGCTGAAATCTTCAAAAAAAACTTGTGATTATATAATGTTAAGTCACTTGTATTTACCAAAAAAAGAAATTATCAGATATGATGCATAACGAATCAAATTTATTGAATTTTCTTTTTCAACTATAAATAGCTGCATACATTTTTTGCCGGTGAATCGTTTATTTATAATAAAATTGATGAACGAAACGAGAATAATCTACTTTTTAGATAATAAATAGTATTTTCTGTAATTATGATTCTTGTTTGTAGCAGTAATTTTGGTTAGATAGAGATAAAAATCTTAAATTAAGCTTATCAAAGTGACAACTCTGCAACACTATGACTTGATGGATGAAACTTTTTTTTTTGCTTGATACATTTATCTATTGTTCCGTAAAAAATTCTACTACTCAGATAAACTGGTGTAGTTTTAATACAACGTTTCCGCAGGCATTCCTGTTATACTGACTTTTGGAAATTAATTGAAAGTTGACAAGTTGTACACATTGTGTGAATATTTTATTTGTCGACTAGACTTTGGAAAAGAAGCAACATGAAGTGCTTGGCAATTTGGTAAGTTGATTTTTTAGTCTATATTTGTAACTAATTTCAGTTTAATAAAATATAAAATAAATTCTTTTTGTAATAGCCTTATTTTTGTTGCCTGTGCATTGCCTGCATATGCTTCCACTGCTCGAAAAGAAAAAATCAAAGAATATATCAATCGTTTTGAAAAATTTGCTAAGGATAACAATAATGTTGTCGGTTTAAGTGACAAGAATTTAAAAAAGTGGATAGAAAAGACGATAGCAAAACCAACCAAATATGGGGTTTACCTAACATTTTTTGGACTTTTATTGAATATGCAAGATAATTTAATACCCATTGAAAATGAAATCGATGGTTCTGAACCAATTGAATTTTATGACCACGAGGATGATCAATTTAAACGAGTTTTTCCTCATATGATGAGCGAGTATAAAAAAAAGTCAAACGAGGCTAGCATCAAGCTCCTGTTCACGGTGTACAAAAATGATATATTGCGCAACCTAGATTGGGATCCAATTTTGAAGTCTTACGCTGATTTAATTCTCAAAAATGCATATAAACCCTTAATCATTAGTGAGACCTTATCAATATTATCGTATATAAGAAACCAGCTTATTATTAAAAAGCATAAATATTACAGTCATTCATTTTCTAAAAGACTTCCTTTGTTAAAATTTAATTGATGTAAATCATAATAATATTATGTATTTGAATGTATTTGAATAAAAAAATTTTTAAATCAAATTTTGTACCTATTTTTTTTTTTAAGTCACGCGACATAAAATAGTGACTTGAAAGTAATAAAATTATTTTACTCGATATCTGAGTTTAAAAAGTTATTATTTATTCAAGCAATGTTCAAATTTTACTTTTCCGTGACAAAGTGTGAATGAAAAATTTTTAATTTCAAACTAAATGTATTAAAAAATTATGGAAATAATTTATAATCAACTTTAACTATTTGAAACATTTTTTCCGAGGCCAGCATTTTCAACTTAAATCTTAGACATCCGCCTTTAAAGTATAGGTAATTACTTTACAACTTTCATTGATTAGATTCGCAGATCAATCAAGTTCGGTAAGATCAATTCTACCCCAATTCTGCGACTACATTTTAGAAGTATGCAAACCTTAAATAAATAAGAGAAAACTACAATTTTTTCAAGGTATCTAGGAGATTTTTTGAAATGTGTATATAATATTTAAATTACACATAAATCGAATGAACTCGTCCAAATGAAATTATGCAAATGTAGGTTAAGAAGCTACCCAATCCCTACTCTCCAATTTCCCTTCAGGTAAATAGTGCTCGATTTTATCATTATTGATTAGAAATTGATATTGACAATAGAGATTATCAGTTTTTCGCATCTCAATCACTATCAATTAACCAAAAATGTTTGGTTTTTTTCTACATTATATGAGTATTGTGCTATGAGCAAAAATGTAACTATACCTAGACATAACTGTGTAGAGTACACTTGGAGTACATCTATAGATATTGGCAGTAAGTTTGAAATCTCGCGATAATTATTTACTTTCGTCTCTACAAATCTATACAAATACTTGAAATGAATCATGCTGTATTTTGTAAATTTTCATTTTACTTAACCCGATTAGAAAATTATTCATAAAAAATATTCTCCGCGTTATTAATTGCTAAATTTCAGACATTGCAAACAAAAATTATATTGCTCAGATAAAATTGTAGAGTTCTCTTATTAAAACTCTTTAGTACCAACATGTATGTATTCTCAGGAAGTTATTTTTGATAATTGGTATTATATCGCTAAAAAATTACATACATAATCTAGTATTATCTATTATTTTAATTGATGAAAAGTTAACAAGTAATACAAAGTTGAATGAATATTTCATTCGGCGTTGAGAGTTCAGATAAGAAGCATCATGAAGTGCTTAGCAATTTGGTGAGTACACTAATTTAGTTTCATTTTGTAATATTTTTCTTTTTTATGTGAGAATAAAATTAAATTTTCTGCCCAATAGCCTAATTTTCGGTGCTTGCGTACTTGCGGCCTCTGCCGCACCAAAAAATGATAAATTAAAAACGTTTGAAAAATATGTGCTCGAATACAGCGATAATTTAGAATTGAGCGATGAAGAAACAGCTGCATTCATAAAAAATGCATACAATGCGACCAATTATGTGACTGCAAGCGCATTAGATGACATACTAAAATTATCAGAAGAGTTGGATGAAGAATTTGGAGATGACGATTCTGCTCAACCGATTATCTTTTATAGCTACTCTAATCAAAGATTTGAGAGAGTTGAACCAGGAGTAATGAGTGAATTAAAACAGAAGTTAAATGAGTCAAGCATGAAGCTCCTATACGCAATAACCAAAAAAAATGTGCTCCATCTAATAAAAGATCCAATAATGAAGGCCTACTCTGAAGCAATATTCGATTCCATTATGGAGCTACCTAGAATGATGAAATCCGGAAAATTTTGGTACTATTTTTTTACATTGGAAGCGGATCTTATAAAGTTGGATGGAACAGGTAATATTAACCCATTTGCCGAGCAAGTTGAAATGTATAATTTGGATGATGAATAAAACATGATAATGTGAATGAATATACTGTTGTACAAATTTATTTTAATTCCTTGTATATTAAAAATGGCACCGTGCCACTAAGTAGGCATTTGCAAAAATAATTAAACCTAAATAAAAATAATTTTACAAAAAAAAAAAAAAATTACTATCTTCACGCTCGACAATCGCAATGAAACTCACAAATAACATTATATCGTTTTTGTGCTTATCTCTCTTCACCCGAGAAATATTTTTGTACACGCTCTAACCGTGAATTCGTCGCTTCGCAGGGTAACGAGTACACCGTACCAAAGGGCTGGCCGCTAACCCTTGGCAAGCACGGCGTGGTACTGAGGCTCGGTGAATTGGAAGCATCTTCATTGCGTCTCGGGGAATGCTACCTCTGCGTGCGCAGCCCAGCTGCTGCCTCGAGCGAGCGCAAAGTCAAAGCCGCGGACTCAGCGGCAGAAGCGGCGAATACTGCAACGACTGCAATCAGCAGCAGCAGCAGTACTGCTGCCCTTACGAGCAACAAAGCAGCTACTGACCGCTCGGTCGCCGCCACTGCTGTTGACCCGAGCAATACCGTCGAGGTGAGTCACCTACACATAAACATACTGCTGCACACGCTCATTTCTCATTGTCCGTTTACTGCACGTTTACCTTTCGTAGCTTTTGACTTTTAAACTCGTTTCTCGCTTCGGCTTTCGCGTAAGTGATTTCAATTAGATTATTGACTCAACTCGCGCGTTTCGCAGCCAATGTTTTCTTATGTATTACAACAACCTATACAAACGCTTTCTTATGCAAGGATCGGATCATAACGCAACGAGTTCGCGCAGTGTACAATTTTTCAAGCGGTGCAGAGGAACGAGACGCGTCGCGCTTTCGAACGTCATGAATAAAATTATCGAGATTGAATTTTCGTCGCTCATTTTTATCGGCCGGCAGCAGCCGTGAGCGCTGAAATGAACGATCGCAGACGAGAAGCGGGGAGCATCCGAAAGGAAACAAATGTCGAGTACTTAATAAAACAAATTATCCCGCGCGGAATCGAAAACTGGGTTGAGCCTTATTAACGATATATGCAAAAAGTGTACACACGCAGCGGATAATGTTAATATATTAATCTCACACTCGCGCTGCTTTCGGCGACTCGCTTGACCCCGCACTGCAGCGCACGTGTGCGCAAGAGCCATTTTCAATTTCGAACAATCACACACGTACATTCGAAGGCGCGTTAGGACGAATTCCGAGAAAAATCCTTCGCCCGGTCTCGAGTTATAATTTAGCGTCCGATTGATGAATGTTCGGCATTTTCTTGGTACAATTATATCGGGGCCGCTGCAAAGAATGGACGCTTTTTAACCCCTCTGGCTATTGTGCTAATACACGCGTGCGCGCGCGTACCTATGCATTTTACTTATTGCGCGCACGTGCTGGCTGGAGCTGGTCGAAGAATTTAGTACACGTGTGTATATGTGCGTTTTCGATATCTTAATTTAGTCGAGAAAGTATATCTAATATATTTTCAGCACTCTTACGCGCGCTGCTATTTCTCGGCTGATTTATACGTATCCTAGCTATTTTCTCATTGAGCTTTTATCACCTTGGAAATTTGTGCACTCCAACACTTGTAATTTATATCACGCCCAGCCGAGAATTAACGCACTCTATCAAAACTCGACTACCTGAAGGCGCTTTCCACAGCTCGTTATCAACGATTGTCAAATTCACTCTTTGCAGATAGCCCTGGTGTGGCGAGCCGCAGCTTCGTCGATGCGCGCCCCGGGGATGCTCGGAGGCTGGGAGGACGAGTACGCGGAGTGGCGCGAATCGTCGTCGAGCGCCGCGGCACCGGCCAAACTGCCGCCACCTCCGCCCCTCGTCGTGAACGAGCAGACGAGCCGCTGCTGGCAGGCCGAGCATCATAATCGCTGGTCGTCGTCGTCGGCCGCCTCGACCGCGACCTCGGCCAATTCGATAGGTAGCGGTAGTAGTAGTCACCATCACCAGCAGCAGCAACAACAACAACAACAACGACACTATCGCAGCCGTCACGAGAGCCGCTCGACCGAGCGCCACTGCAATTACTCTTCGTACGCGCCGCGCACCTCGGACGTCGTGCTGTCGTCGTCGAGCAGCGTTGACGCCTGGGCCGAGGAGGCCAGAGCCGCCAGACAGAGACGCTCGACGAGCTCGAGCAGATGCGGCAACGATGCCAGAGACACGGCCGATCTGTTCTCCTACAGCACGAACTGTGAGTACCTATATAAATCGTTAGAGAATGCAACTGTAAGTGCGCAATTGCTCGAGATGCTAATTTGTATTTGTTTGACAGCGTTCGACAAGAAGAACAAGCTGAAGCGAGGAACTCGAGTCGTGTCACCCGCGGCCATGGAAAAGTGGAAAGAGACGTCTCGCTGCGAGACGCGCAGTCGCGTGCTGGCGCCGCAGGACTTGGCGACGCCCGGCTCGCTCGAGTCCGCGGCCGCCACTACGTCCTCCTCACCGGAGCGGCAGCAGCAGCCCGTGAGCAGCTTCCAGGATCGCCAGCTCAACGGCGATCACGCCAACAACCTCAGCAACATCTGTCCGCCGGACGAGGTGGCGGATCGCGAGCTGCCCTCCTACATCGGCAAGCTGCTGGTGCAGGTCGAGCGCAAGATCGAGCGCGTCTCCGTGGACGATCTGACCTTTCCGTGTCTGGCCTGTCGCAACATCGACACCGACGACCCGCTGCTGGGCTGCAAGTGCGCCGGCTGCGAGTGCGACCAGGACGCGGAGGCCGCCTGCGAGTGCAGCCACAACGGTAACGGCATCGACGGGGCCGCGAACAAAGAGGAGCCCAGATCGAGTTTCGAGGTGGCTGGCATCAAGCACATAGACAGCGACGACGAGGAGGAGGTTCGCATGGGATTCGGTAAGTTTTCCAATATGTCTATGGAAATAGTAAGAGCAAGTGTATTTTAGTTTTCACTCGAGATAATTCAATCGTCGAAACGGGTCACTCGAATAATCCTGAAATGCTCAATCTTTGCTAAGGCGGAGCAGTTCAACGTTGGCGTTCAACGCGCTCGTATTCTATTTAAAGACTCTCGAGCTCTCGCTCGAGTCGCGCATTTAAAAGCTCTCGCAGCAATGCTGCACAATAATCGCCAGCATTTGCAACGTTTATTTCAATTTACACTCTTATGCGTGTGCGCTGCATTATATATACATTCGTCGTCGTCGTCGTCGTCGTTGCTGCGCTGCTGCAGTCGACTCGCGCGTTGCTTTACGACTTTTCGCATAAGCCGATGACATGATTGCCCTATACGTATATAGCATTGCTGCACGCGTTATGCTAATTAGTGGCGCGCGCGCGCGATTCAATTTACCGCCACTACACGCACACGAGGCGGCACAGCTGTTAAACGCTGCTCGCCGCGCGCGTAGCGCTTTAAAGCAAGAAGCCATTGCGCGAAATTGTTGTTTGTATATTTAATGGCGTTTGTTGCGAGCGAAACGCCGCGCCTGTATATGACAACGATGACATCGTTTGTTCGGGCATGACGAGACGTACACACACGTGCGTGTGTGTGAATATATTGCTCGTTACGGCATAAACAGGCGTGTACTCATTTTTGTCTCGTGCTCAGCGGCGATACATCTTCCTTCCTTACGTATGCGAACTTGAAAGAAAATTCGTTCGAATGAATTAATTCGCGCGGTAATCGTGCAACGACTAATTCATCGGTCAACCATGCACGTTACGACTGTGTGTACCTTCCGTCGCGGACTAAATAGCAAGGCAAACAAACACACGTGCGCTGTGTATAGCATTAATCCACGGAACGGCGCACGGGTTTGACATGGCCCGGCGGTGATGTACACAGAAGCAATTATCTAAATACCAGGACTGGTTCTCGAGAGAGAGAGAGAGACTTTGTATGAGAAATTTCAAAAGCTCGCGAATCCCCAATCGCAATCGTACATACGCGCATTGTGAGCGCGCACACGGACACACATGTAAGTATGTGTTATACAGTAGAAGGAGGCAAAAGTCGGCCGTTGACTTTGTTTCATTTGCGGCGGCGGCGGCGGCTTCTTCACGCGTGATTTATACCGTATAGAAGAGCCGGGCTGTCACGTTCGGAAGACGCGCGCGCTCGACTCCAACGTCTTCTTCTTTTTTTATCTCGTCTTTTTTTTGTTGATAATTCAACTCGCTAAATTTAACGTGGCGTAATTATTTGTAACGACACGCGATTGCGTTTATGTATACACGTTCGATCGCGAGACTTTTTTTACCAGCTATAGCTAGACGCGCGAGCGTGCGCTTCGACAAAAGCGCTCGGCTCGGTACTTTCTGCGAAAAAAAAACCGGATGTAAAATGCGCAATTTTCCAGGCCGAGAGCGCGCGCGCGCGCAATCTGCAGTATACTGGAAGCGGCTCGGCTGCGGCCTCCCACGCACTGTGCGCGGTGCACGAGTCGCTAATCAAATCAGCTCGCGCTCGCAAGTCTATGTGTGTGTGTGTGTGTGTGTGAAAAATAAGTACGTATAGGCGTGCAGCGAACCTAAGAGAGAGAACCGAGCGACTGCAGCGAGCAACGGCAACAACAACAACAGCATAGACGACGACGACGGCGCCACTTGTCAGTTGGACAGAGAGAGAAACTTAATGCGCGAATAAATTGCCGCGGTTCAACCCGGAGCATATAGCGTAGCCTGGGTACGTACACACGAGTGGAGGCTTACGTGTACACACACACACACACACACACGCGAGCTGTGTGCACTAAGTGCGAACGAGTTATGTGGCGCCGGAGCTTAGATTACCCCGCGAGAACTCGCGCAATCGTACGTATAACGCCAAGCACCTCATCTCTCTGCTCTGGGATGACGAGACTTTTATTGCGATACTTATCGGATTGAAATGAAAGTAATCATCCTCTCGCACGTGGAGCGCCCGTGAGTGCATTATTGTTGCTGCTCTTGAAAAATAAGATAAATTATGATTTCTGCGAGAGAGAGAGAGAAAGGTATACGCGCAAGTAACGTATACGTGCGAATTATCACGAATACAAGTGTGCTTGCGAGCATTTTAAAACGAAGCGCCGTGAACTCGATGCTATTCAAATCAAATTGAACCGAGATATATTCAATAATGTCTTAATGTAGGAGAAAAATGACTCGAAACTGGGCAAAGCGAACAGCATATAGCGAGACCCTCGAGTCTCGTGCAATTTTGCGCGTTATCGAAATCGCGCTTGAAGTTGAGAGCAAAGTACAACGCGATTGTATTCGCTTGTTTTGCAGCGTATATAAACGCACACACGCGCCGTGTACGTACGTATACAGAGAACGAGAGGACGAGATAGCGCGAAAAGCTTATGTAGATATACACGCACGTAACACAGCATAGAGCGATTGCTCTTGTATATCATATATGCTCTTATAATTGCGCAAGATGTCTTTGTTTAACTATTGTGTAGATATACGAGCTCGCAACTTGTGTCGTATTATATGTATAATGGTGAAATGCAGATCACTGGATTTTTCATGAAGTGCAGTCGTGTATCGGCTCGTTTCAATTTGACGTTTTGCGTGCTCATCTATTGAACATACTTTTGTTAAATCTATTACAAATTATCGATTAATCACTCATCGATTTTCAACTCGTTTTATTTCCTTTCAATTCGAATTCTGAACAATCATTCCTTTTAAACGCGTGAAAGATTCGAATAATTTATACGAATATAAATCCATTATACGTTTCGTGTCATAATTGATAATTTCGTTTCATTGTCAACATCATTTTTTATCGTCAAAGCTGCTGGATATAATACGCACACATCACGAGTCGTAATCCCACAATTTATGACAGTTCGCAAACTAGAATATAACTTCATTTCGCTCAATTGGTCGTCGTCGTATACACGCACACGCACACAAACGCCTTCATTCGATTAAATTTCACTTGCTCGATCTGATTACGTTTCATTTTCTTTGTGCGTATAAGCACTGCATGTGTGCCCCCTATTGTCTTTTCCTCGCTTCTATTGTCTTCGTCGTCGTCGTCGTAGTCGTTCACTTTCGTCCTATTCGCTTCTTATAGCTTATAATACTATTTATCGACAATCGCGCATTACATGCCCTCCTCTATTTGAACGCCGCAAAAAAAGGATAAAGGCCAAAGCAGCATAAGCCTCGTATTTGTATGGTAACCCAAAAATGAGTTACGCTCAATTTTACGCTCGACGATCGCCAGAGCAGCGGCGGACACAGAGCATTCGAATCGGTTGTCTTCGGCAAGGAATATTAATGCATCCGTAAAGCTGTCGTCAATATATTATGAAAGCCATTAAGCAAGTTTAATTAATGTTGAACAAAAGATAAACCGAATGAGCTACTACCGTGAAATACTTCCGGCGATTAGACGTTGTGCGAGCATAAATTCAACGCCGCCGCGAACCCAAGCCAATAGTAGGGGGAAAGAGAAAGAGAGAGAAGAGAAAAAATATATATAACGATATATAGAACGATGCAAGACAGCTTGCACACACACACACACACACACACACACACACACACACACACACACACACACACGCAACCGCGCGTTCGCCCTCGAACTTCGTATGGCGTACATACGACGACGTAAGAAACTTTTTTGCGCCTGAAACGAGCTTGACAATTTATGGTCTTTTCGCTTGTGTGTGTGTATGCTTCGCAGCAGTGATACAGATTTTTTTTGTTGCCCGTGACGACGACTTTTCCAACCAAACGAACAAAACCAGAATTATATGTGTGCGCGGCTCGATTGTAACGTTAATATTTTTCGTTGCCGCTCGCAGCGAATGATTGAGACGTTTTGGCATTTCGTGTTTGTGTGTGTGTGTAGGGCCGTGCCGCCGCGTCTTAGGATTTATTATTCGTGGTATGCGCGCACGCGCGCCAACATTCGAATCCGAACGCGGGAAAGTTACATCTTGCCGCGCGTGCACCAATATTATAGTCACGATCACGTTTGGATCGGAATGTGTTACCGATCAAATCTTTTATAAGCACATGTGTGCACAAAACACACACACACACACATGCGCGCGAACGTGATTTTCCTTTCGCAGTACAATTACAGGAGAGCTGCGCTGCCGATAAGCAATCAAATTAAAAGCTAGAAAAGAAAATTTTGTGAAACTATATACATACGCAGAGCTCCGTAAGAGCTCCCTTCACCCACTAGACCGCAAACACAATAGTATGTAAATGCGAACTCAATCCTGTGCACATAGAAGGTGAACGTTAACGTCATGAATCGGTAAAAAAAAGTCCATAATCTACCATCAGAAAACACAAAATTTACCTCGAAACATCCAAGCTAATTAAACAAAAAATTTTTTTCCTCTCCGCGCGGTCGAGAGCGGAAGAGAGTATATATATAAGAGAATCATCAGCATCGCGCTGTGTTTTTACCTTCGGCTCACAATTAAAATAATGTAGGACTTGTCGAGAGCCGTGGCAGTGTCGTAATGGCCATGACCTCTATTGTTGTTGTTGTTGTTGTTGCTGTTGTTCGTTGTCACTATATGCTTGAGTCTGTGTGTTTGTGCAGCATCGAAGCTGCCTAAGCGAGTTTATAATATGATCAATACTCGCGCGAATCGAGAGGCGCGCACAATAGAAAGGGACGATCCCGCGCGCCAATACATACATGCGCCAGGAGGTCTTTTGACTTTCGATAGAAAATGGCGAGTGAGCACGTAAGAAAGTTATTTACCAGGAGAGGTGCCCGAGTGACCTAGCCCATTTTCCCACGTGTTAATGCGCGGCGGCCTGTGTTTATATCAATGCTTAGTCAAGCGAATCCAGGCGTATACAGGGACATGAGATAGCGCTGGAGCTAATTAGTTTGCTTTTGGCGAGTTTTTTGTAACGATTATTTTACAAATATTCGTTGCATTTGAAATTTACTGAATGTGACGATTTGATTTATTCGAAAAATCTCAACTTGAAGCTGTCGCTGATAGATGGCGAGTACCTTCAACCGCAAATCTGCAAGTGGCAAAGTAAAGATAACTGTATAAGTCAAAGTTTGAAAAATTGAGTATCTAGGATCTGCATTAACGATCTTTTGTGTCCAAGTAAAGAAAAATTTTCATTGGTTAAAAATTAGCCATAAGATATCGAGTTTACCATGGAAGGCACTCCAAACATAGTTGACAAACTCAAATTCCAACAAGCTTCGCGCTTTATAAATAGAGGGACACGAAGTACGATTGAAAGATTAACACGTACAAACTACTGTTGCGAAGGAATGAAGTACACAGACAATTTTATTTCGGTACGAGTACTGGTTTTTTTTTATAAAAAAAAAGGAAGTTTTTCCTCTTTTTTTGCTTCCTCATAGAGGAAGCTCTGTGATTTTTTAAAATATTTTGCTTTCTCTCCGAATATAATAAATAGCCTCTACGCGTGAAAGCCCGATACATTCTCGAGCGTCGTCGATTAAATATATACAGCCACTCGATCGTCGAAATAAAGAGACACGATGCCGATGGCCGAGAGAAACGACGTGGAAAAACACGCAGAATAGGTAATTCATTACCCCCGTGGCCCGCGAGGATAACTATAACGACGCAAGTATTTGGGTCGTCGATTAGCACGTCAACGTTTACGCATACCGCGCGCTATATATTAAATAGCCGTGTGCAGCTTCTCGATGCACCCTATATACAAATGTGGGTAATTTATATATAAATAAGGAAGACGTAAAACGATCTGGACGCGACGATTCGCGGGCTTTTAGTTGATTTGCAGAATCGTTGCTGTGTTTATTACATCGATGCGTCGCGAGAATTTCTCTTTGGGAGGTCGATTCGCGGTATCGCGCCGGTGTTACCATTGTCTTCTCGGTAGGGCAGCGACCGAATGATTTCGTGTGTACTTCATGAGGATGCGCGCACTCGAGGATTTAGAGAGTCGAGCCTTGACGATTACGCCAACTTACCTGTGTTAAATACGCTCTTTTTAATAGCCGCGTAAGGTGGAATTTTAATTTAGATGAAATTGAGCGAATTTTTACGAGTGTTAATGATTTGTTAGCATTCCTCGGCTATTCTTCAGCTGAAATTCGTATATCCATTTCTTCTTCTTCTCATTTTTTTCCTCGTCTCTAATTGCCGTTTGATTGTCATTTCTCGGAGCAGCAGCAGCAGCAGTGCACAGAGTTTCTTCGCTCTATTTTCATCGCAGAGATTAAGCTCAAGCTTTTTTTGCGCAGCCGAAGCGAAATATATGCGCTGCTCACCTGTGTGCAGTATGGCATAAGAAAAAGAGAGAAAGAGGAATGATACGCGCCGAAGCAACGAAGGCGGACACACCTTCTACACGCATACACACGTATACACATGCATGCGTGTACACGACATCGCGAATGAATCGCAGCAGCAGCAGCAGCAGCAGCTTCTAACTGAAATATATCATAGCGATTCTAACACGTACTTGAAGCGTTCTGGCACGTATTTAGCCATCCCGCAGAGAAAGAGAGAGAGAGAAAAGTTGGCGGAAGCAATTATAGTCGCGAATGGAACTGGACTGAAGAGGCTAGGCTAGGCTGCTGCCACAGTGTATATAATATTGGACGTGTGCGTAGCTGCGCCGAGAGAGTTTATTCGCATCTAGAAGAGAGAGAGAGAAGGATCAGTCGCTGAGGTACTTGTGCAATTAGTCGGGGCAGACGCCGCGAGTGGCTAATTGCGGGCGGCCGATAGGATTAGCCGATTACGGCTATATAATGCGCGCGTCTCGGAGTCTCTTCTCTCGGACGACTCATGCGACCGGCATATATGTATGAGCTGCATGCGCTGCACGTAGAGTAGAAAAGTAGGTGAAGCAGTGCGAGAGGGTTTTCCATTCTAGAGAGAGAGAAAGAAAAAAAAGATGTACGCGCGCGGGAGGGTTAAGCACGTTACGTTTCATATACATGCATTAGCGCGCGCGATATTCAGGACGACGACGCGGACTTTTTAGCATGTATACATGGCCCCGATTATATTATTTGCACGATATATCGAATGCGATGCGTGTGAAAGTATATCCACCGAGTCATTATTCGAATGAACGACAAGGTCAACGTACCGTTCAGGCGAGTACATGTAGATTTCAATATTGATAAACAAAAGCTTGTCTAGAAATTTTACTTTTCCATTGGCTGCTACTGCTGCTTCTTCTTCTTCTTCCTCTATTTATCTACGGAGATTTTTCACTTTTGCGAGCAAATAAAAATTGTGGCTTTATCAAGTGGTGTTCGTGTGTGTCGCTATACTCGATAACGCGGCTATCATCGGCCATTCATCTACATAAATGTTCAAATGGTCGAAAAACACAACGACGACGACATATACCTCTCTTGTACACCGGGGTATCGGCAAAGTGTGACAGGTAGTCATTGTATCGACTTGTCTAGTCGCGTGTAATATATATCCTACACATAGGCAGTGTATATCCGCGACGAGTGATTAATTTGCTCGATTATACGATAGATAGGTATATATAGGCGAAGACACATCGATACATCGGCGCGCGACGTTGGGAGAAAAATCACCCATCAGTCTTTTGCGAAGGCTATACACAGCGATGTGACGTTGATTCGACAGGTATATATATGCAGCCGTCTCAATTAGTCACGTGGCCCCGCTGTATATAATCTTTTGTACCGATTCGTGCAACGCGTCGCGTAGCGCAGGAAAATTGGTCGCGATCCTCTTGTACTATATCGCGGTGTCCACCTGCGATCGCCGCGTCAACGACGATATCATATATATTATATACGCGTATGCAACGAAAATAGCCCAAGTTATTTATATGATAATTTATAGTCGGATTTTTACGCTTGCGCACACGCGTATGAATCCGAGATAGAGGTAGAAAAGTATTCAATTATAAACTTTTATTGCAACGGGTTCTTATATTGACTAAAAACGGACGAATGATATATTCGCCTGCGCCATGAATCATTGTCAATACGCAGCGCATGATTTACTCTTCAATATTCTTCCTTTTGAAATTTTCCGCCGTTGCCGCCGCCGCCGCCACACGCGTACCTACCTACCTACCTTTGAATAGATTTCGAACACACTGCACACTGCGCAGCACCAAGAGAGCTACTACGTCATAACAACTTCAACAACATTACCGCGTGATTTTAATTGCCCTCTCGCTCTCTTCTCTCTGGTACTTGGCGACTGCGCACATCGAGGTTTTGCCGTGTGTGTATGTGCACCATCAAAAAGAGTACAGCACAACGAGGCAGGCAGGCAGGCAGGCAGGCAGGCAGGCAAGCAGCCAGCAATGCCAAAGAAATCATAAAATTGCAAAAGGGGCACGCATACGCAACTCTCGCGCCTGTATATTTCTCGTATTTATTGCCGCGCGTATATATACACGACAATAAAACTACCAATGGAAGATATGAATAAAACATATAATTGTTACACATGAAAACGGCACTGGCCAAGCGTGAAAGACAAAGTCTCCGGACGCAGCAGAGCTTCTTTTCAAAAGAAAGGCAATATTCGCGCGCACGACGATGCACCTGCGGCAGCACCGCATTTACGAGTGCGCGCGTATTCGTCCAGCGCGACGCGGCGGGCTTAGAAAATCTGATGTACTCAACGCTGAGCTCATTGAAGTCCGAAAATGATTTGCGGTCGCGCAGCAGCAGCAGCGCTTCTTCCGCGTGTGTAAATGCGCGCTCCTTGCAAGCTCGACTCTCGCGGGTTCGAGTCGATGATTTAACGCCTCGCGCCGTGAGAGAGCGCGCGCGCGCGAGAAAAATTATTTTATATTATTTCGAGTCGCCGATGATGCTGTTTAAATGCAAATTCGACAGTGTTCGAGATTGCGGATGCAGCGTGCAGAGGCGTTCTCAATAGCTTTAACGATGTGCAATTTGTAGTTATTGTAAAATTTGGATTTTGAACCTTGGCGCAAAAGTACTTATGGAGCAGCAGCAGCAGCAGTGAGCATTGTTTGCTATAAAAATTGCAGCCCTTGGGTGAGCTAGTGCGTGTAAAAATTTTCAAGATTCTCGTAAAAAGCCGATATTTATGGATCGGTAAATCTGTCGAAAAATCCCTCGTGAAAATGATCCGCTGGGGGATTTTTACAGAAGTTACGCTGATTGCTCGACAGCTCGCTCTGACTCTCTGACAAAAAGTGCAGCAGCAGCAGCGGCACTGCACGCATTAGTGCTCCGCTGACCTCTCGCGTTTTTTTTCGTACTAAATCTCGAGCTGCGAGAAGAGAGCCACGGCGAGCTGTCATGGTAATAAGAGCGCTCGTCTCGCGAAACCGGCAATTTAGGCACTGCACTTTTGGCAGTGCTCAATTAAGATGCGATTTATCGTTGCACTCGATGCGGCGGTGGCGGCAGGATTTTGATTCCATAGGTATAAGCCAAAAAAAAAAAAAATTAATTTTTTGATGAAAATGAGAAATTGCCGCGAGAATACCGTTACGGAGAGCCGAGAGAGAGAAGATGTGCGCACACGTGATGCTACTTGATAAGAAACGCGACTGATCGGTAATGTGTATATACATACGAGCAGCTTGATCATGTAGGTTAATCGAAAATTGCACATTATACGCTCCGCGCGCATCAAACAGCTGGTGCTGCTGCTCAAGAGGCTCGAAAAAAAATTGTAGCCCGAAAATCATAACGAGTGGACGCGCTGTGTATAAAAGCTCGTACTTTTGCATAAGCTGACGTTTATTGCATATAGCAAACGAAGAGATATCCACGTAGTTATTGTATACGTACGATGTAATACGGATCGCTACGCCGAGAGCCGAGCTATCGCCGATCTAATTACGTATCTACTGCTGCTGCCGCCGCTAAAGCGCGTTATAAATTGAGAGATTATCGGCCGATCTGACGCTCGATAACGGCAGTGCGGAGCTCGCTCGCGATCGCGGGCCTCACCTCTCTCGCGGTTCATAAATTATCTCAGAAATTTATCGGACGATTGATCGGTGTTGTTGTTATTGTTGTGATTGTTGTTGCAGCTCGCGTGCGCAAACTCCGCATCGGTGTGCAGGGGATGGCAATTATATTTTATAACGATATTTCGCCTAATGCGTATACGTGTGTGCGTTAATAACTGCCGCACTCTCCGTATAAATTCATGCGATTTGTTTGAACGCTGCTGTGGCCGCCGCCGCCACCGCAGCCTTAGTACGGATTGTCTATTTAAAATTAATTAACGATATGTTTACTATTAATTTGGTCAAAGGATCAATGTTTGCACAACGCGCGAATGTTAGATTTGCATTTGATTAAAGTTATAGAGCTGATTTGATTGCAGCTTGAAACAGTTTGTTGTATACCCTACCTTGATAAATTTGAATAATAACCTAGTGAACAAAAAATTATCATTTAAAACGTTTTATATTAATCATAACTATTTTTGGCAATTAAAGTTAAATCAACACTGTGCTATGGGTAATCCATGAGTAAAAAACAATTTTATGCAACAGAATTTGCTGCTAATCGTACATAATCATGCGAGACCGTTAATACTTTAACCTACCGCTAGATGGCTAACACCTTTATCTGTAAATCTACAAGTGGCAAAGTCAAAATAATTGTATAACTAAAAGTAAAGTTTTTAACCTTAGTCAAAGCAAGGTTTTTAACGCTTTAACATTGTTTTCTAGTTTTAAGTTGTTATTAGTCTCAAGATTTAAACAACATGTATGGTTTTTTGCTTAAATTTTTCTATAATTCAAATTCAACAAAATTATTGTTTAACAATTTAACAATGTTTAAAATTTCCGGATAAAGCAGCGTGAAATTAAACAAAATGTATAAGACTAGTGGAAACATAGACGCCTAAAACGAGCCATCAAAACTGTATAGGGTAAAACACCTATTACTGTGCCTGTCCATATTACTGGATTTTAACATGTAATCAAATGTTCAGTAATAGGGAATTGAAGGTTATGTCTTGGGCACAGTAATAGGTGTTTTACCCTATACTACTGCAGAATTAACCGTGCTGCGCACGCGCTCTGCTTGTATCTTCAGAAATCTAAATAAATAAACTCTATAAAAGTAACGCTTAGAAATTGAAAAATTGGATTTCACTCTACATCTCTGTTTTTTGGCGTTTTGGAGCCTATCGCATAAGCGCTAACCACTAAAAGGAAGCAATACGAGCACGATAAAACTTTTGACGAGATACGAAACGCACGCGACTTTGTTCTCCACTCGATTTAAATTTGCCATTTCTTATGCCTCACGACAATTCAAAAGTTTATTAGGTTAATTAGAGCTCGCTCTCTCTCTCTCTCTCTCCAACTCACAATTTGGACTATTTTGAATCTAGGGCCATAAAGGATTCGTCCATGCGCTTGCAAGAGTATAATGTCACTATTATCGAGCGTTGGCATCTAAATCACGGCGGCAGCGGCGGTCGTCGGCGGCGCGCACCACCACACGTAACTCTAATGAAGCTCGTTAAAATAGAAAAATCAGGCGCTCGCGCGACCTCGTTCCTGAACGTGTACATAATACAGACGACGTGCCGAAGCGCGTCGTGGTTACGTTGTCAAACGAACGCGCGCGTCGATCATCGTAGTCGTGCACCGCACATCTTCCAAGGTGAAAACCGTCCGTACCGATTTTACGAGCTTACGCGTAAAACCGAAGTTGAAAATTATTCTTTTCGCGTTCGTACATTTCTCTCCCTTCGAGCACGTCTTTCCCACCTTCGAGACGATGATTTCAAGGTTGCGAACCTTCCGCGAGGAGCTCTGCTGTATGATGCGGGTAATGTTGTGCCAAAACGCGAGCATTAACGTTGCGCAACACCGTGACGCTTATATACATATACCTTTTCTCGCGCGTTCCCGTGCGAATTTCAATGAACCCTGAGGGAAATTTGCATATTTTTTTAAAGCTGCTAGGCGATGCATGCTTTGTTGCTCTATTTCATTACAACTTCGACGCGAACACCGAGCACGAGTAACAATTAACAATAATTGGATCGCGCGCAAACTTGGTTCGACTTTATTATTATTGTTGTTGGTGTGTAAATTAAAATAAATATTCACGGACGAAATGCTTCTCGGTTATATTGACAAAATGAAATTATAATCATTTATCACGGCGAAGCGCCAAATGGAATTTCGCGTTATACAATTGCAGTGTAGAGGCACATTTAAATATCAACGTCGAGCGAGCGATGAATATAAAAACAACAAAACGTAACAGTCGATTAAAGCTCGAGTCGCGCGTCAATAAAATAAAAATGTTTCCATTTCAAAGGCTTCGGCGGCGACGGCGATACATATATACACATCCCCGCGCGCATATTATACGCAACGCATGAAAAGTAATTTGTCGAACACACCGATCGAAATCTCTTCGTCGAGCATAATTCAATCGATGTAAATCGACATGCGAAATCACGAATGCACACACATACACACACATGTGTGTGCGCACGAGTATCATTAGCCTCGCGCATATCGACACAATAATTCCTTTCACACTCACGCTCGCGCGTGCAGCGGTGGTTTGCGTTTGCTCACCCATACACACACGTGCATACGGGGCATACATAATACGTACGTACTGAATATAGGCTGCATTTAGAGAAAGACATGTACCTGCAGTCTCGGTTTTCCAAAATAGCCTTTTTTGCAACTATACTCGAGATACCATTCGATTACACACATGTCTGTGAGAATCGAGGAATGTGCCGCAGCGAACGCGTATAGAAAGCTCGTCGCCGCAGTCGGTGAATCGTACGAGAATATCACCTCCTCTAGGTTACAAAGTATGGGAATGAGGTTTTGAAAGAAACAGGTGAAAAAACAGCCAAGTCTTGGATGAAAAATGTAATAATATCAGCTGTATTGCGCGCGATGACTGCGCCGGTGGTATTCCGGTCAAGGGTGCGCGCGCCGACGCGATCGACGTAGTTTTTGAATTTTGTGTTGTTCCCGATTTAATTGGACTTACACGAGAGCGCCGATAAGATCTTGGCGATTAGCTTTATATGCACGCGCGCTTTAATTGAAAAACGTGTAGATTTTGACGTGATCGGCAAATCGCGACTGCAGATCGACTAGTTCCAACGTCTCACTCGACGAAAAAAGAAAACACGATCACGCTGAAACGCCGATTCCATTGTTATACTCGCTCGAATAGTACGTCACGGACACGATCTCTCGTTGCGCAAAGACTCGACGAATGCAATCGTTTCTCATCTTAATTTATCGTCACCAACGTGTCGTAGCAGAGTACCAAGAATGAAAATTCGCGAAATATCCATTTAAAAAAAAAAATGAAATTTTTCTTCTCTGTACAGCTCATATCGATGATAAATTCGATTGGTTAATGGCTTTGTCGAAAGACGATCGAGCGTAGTAGTCCTCGCGACGACTGCGGGTGAATTATCGAGTCCTCGACCATTGTGCGTCGACCGTGCGCGTTCGGGGATTTATTTTGCTTTCCAAGCCGCTTTCAATTTTCTCGTGTAAATTACAAAAGGCAACGACTACTACTCGGGCTTTCTGGTATACGACTGCAGCGCAATAAGTATGAGAAATAATATCTCCGTGTGTGTCATTGTCAAACTCGTGGCGCTTTCAACACCACCATATAGTCTGAAAGCGTTCATTTGTCATTTTGGTGAAAAAGCTTCTGTTGTAAGTTTCTTACATTCGGTGCAAGATGTAAATTGAACGAAAAAAAGAATCTACGAAACTTCGACATCATCCGGCATGGAAAAAGAAAAGGATCGAGCAAAACTCGCATCTCGTAATTAGCCCATACAGCACAAAGATATCGTCCTTGGACGAAATAGCGGAACTGACTCTCGGACACAATCGTGAGGATGCCGCTCATAGATTAAAAACAGAGTCGTCGTCGTCGTCGTCGTCGTCTCGCTCACATACACATATAATGATATACTACTATATACATACCCTGACCCGCTTTATTGCACTCGAATGCGTGCCGATCGCTCGCGAGCGCGCGCGAGACACACTAATGGACTCGTTGACTGATCGATAACGATACATAGTACCGATCGCGATCGGCTTTTGATGCGCTCACGCGCGCGAATGCATGACGTGCAGAGTGCACGGATTCATCGACGCGCATCGCGTATTATATAGGTACACTGCAACGAAGAGACAGAGAGAGAAAGAAAGAGATGCTTTTAATTATTCGTGTAAATGAACCGTGGGAAATGGATGATGATCATGCGCGCGTGGATTGTTTCATTTGGAACCTGCGTTAAAACGATATCTCTTGTTACAAGCCGCATCGGAATATGAATAAATATAAGGATATCGCATTCCACGAATGATCGGTAAATCATGCCTCGTGCGCATTAGATAGTCATTTGGGCCCAAAATCAATTGAACGTCCAACGCGTAAACGATCATCGCGCCTGGATCCTTCCCACGCTTATACGACGATGCGACTACGACTATCGACTACGACGACAACGACAACAACAACGCAAGTGCCATGTTGTTGTAGTACCTATACTACGTTAAATACTCTGAAGAGTCGTGTGCGTCGTCTCTTTAAACGTCTCTCGTCGCGCGCTGACTGTTAAACCCGTGATTTACACGTGGACAATCGATCGCTGTGCTTCGGTATTGAGTTTCCGCGTCTGTGTGTTGGTGTGCGAAAACGCGAGCCTCGTCTTGTTGTACGCATATATATCTGCGACTGTGGAGGCGAAAAGAACGAAGAAAAGCGAGAGAGAGAGAGAGAGAGTTTGTTGTGAGAATATCGAGATAGAAATCTGCAAGGTCAAAAACGAAATATACTCTCGGAGAGCTGTGGAGAGTGTGTGACGAGCTTTGTAAAATCGAAAGGCTATTTATAAGAATCCAAGAATAGATTGTGCGCCTTATTACTCGGTGAGCTTTAACTGGATGCGCGCGTCCACGCACAAACACAGATTACATGCAGCGCCGAAGTGAAAACTATTAAATACATTTGGCACTACTGATAGCGTTTTTGTATGGTATATTAACGTTTGAAAAATATCTACTTATTTTACAGGCACGAAGAAGAAAGTCGACGACGTCACGGCGCCCAAAACGATACACGACGTTCCCGAAAAAGCTCTCAACTGCGGGCTCACATTGCCTGGTAAGTTTTTTTTCCCTCCCGACCAAAATCTCATTTTGCTTGTTATTCCTTTTTTTTTCCTTCCAACTTCTTGGCCGAGTGTTATCCAACCACAGGCACGTATACGAAAAACTCACACATGATCAATCTTGGCCTGGCCGCGTGATGATGCGAATAGACGCTACGTATGCATATGGGAATACAACATTAGACTCTCTCGCGCGCGCGCGCGCGAAACACAGTTGAGGCGTGCAATATGCGGCGCGGCGGATGGTGTGCGTGCCATGGCGCGCAGCATAGAGCAGCGGAATCAACATTTCTCATCGCGGAAGTCGATGATAGGGCGGTTTTCGCACATGTCTATGTGTGCTTGCTTTGGCTCGGGTGAATTATATATAGGCATGCTGTGTATGGTGTACGTGTTAGGCCACCTACACGTTGTTTCGCGAGCGAGCTTCCTATATATAGTAATAATAACAACTACCGTACGATGCACTTGTAATGCTGCTGCTGCTGCTGCCGCGAGATGAGCGCGCAGGTACATATATATATGCAGAGCATATTATAATATAGCGTACTACACACATATAAGGTGCCGTGCTGAATCTTTTTTTTTTCGTATATCCCCCTAAACAGTTACGTGTTATATACGCGGTTGATTAGCCGGTGTAATTTTCAAAGTCACGCGCTATACTATAGGTATAATGTGGGCTGCTCGCGCGCCAGCAGCAGATTGTTTTCGGTCGGCAACTTTTCTCCCCCCCTTCTTCAATCGCGAGAGAGAGAGAGAGATAAACTAATAGACATCCGTATTAGATAAAACGCGCCCGCGTGGATGCAGGCAGAGATAAACGAAAGAAAAAAAAAGGCTGAAAAATTTTTTACATAATTTCATTTTATCCGCGCGCGAGCCTCGCGCAGACAAATCATTCCGGATTGACTATCGGGACTAATACACCGCGCAGCGTGCAGCGCAACGGCGGCTGCGGCTGCGAGCTTCGATATGGGCGCGCAACGAACTAAATGGAAAACCATTAGTGTCGCTGTAATGTATAATCGTAGAGCGGCTGCAGCGGCGGCGGCGGCGGCCTAGCTCTGCCTGCGCATATATAGATTTATTTCGAGGCGCAAAAGTGCTGATTGTACAAAGAGAAAATCTTTACCCTCGAGCTATGCTGAGGCTAAGGCTAAGCTCCATGAACGCCCGAGTAAACGAAATACATATATGTACGAACGACCATATTGGCTTAGGCTCTCTCAAAATTTATGCATACATTTAGAGTACAGAAAATTTTGTGCAGCTGCCCCCACACCCACGTGTATCGTTAATTTTATTGCGCCTCGAGCGCGTATAAATAAAATAACGAGCCAAAGTAAGTCAGTAGACGAGATGCGTGTGTAAGCGCCTAAGCTCCCACCACCAGTGGCTATGCCTATGTAACTTAATTGAGTGCGTATAGATATTTGCGCTGCTCATTAACAGTACACATTGGCGCTTAGGCTACCGTCCATATATACACAAGCGTGCGTGAGCTTCGGTAAGAGGAAGTTATGCTGCAAATTTAAAACCCATCATCGGCCGGATTTCTTTTAAATGAGGAATATATGCTTTTTTATACGCGTAATAGATAAAATACGTAATGTACCGAAACGTAAAATTCATTAACGTACTTCGTAAAATATCGTTATTTTACATACTCGGATTTTTCATCACTTGTACTTGTGGCGAAAACAGCTGTAAATCAATGCGCTCGAGGAAAGCAAGTTAATTTTCCGACCGATAAGATCGGAAGAAATATTTTTCTCCCTTTTTTTATTTTGCACGCACAAAGAATCACACATTTTTACAGCCAGGATTCTTGATTTATGATGTTACACCGGAACAGGCAGCTTATAAACGTATTGAAAGTGATTCTCAGTAGATTTAGAATTTAGGTCAAACACAGGATTCAGATGGATCGGTTGAATGCCGAACAAAACAGGATCGACGCGCGACGGCGTGTGAGAGCTCTAGATTCGTATTTTAATTCATGGTTGTTGGCCGTTGAAACAATTCAACGATCGGAAGTTTGGATAACTTGTTTGGGAATTTCATAATAATATTGCAAGTATTTTTATTATGCCTCAAAGATCTGACGAACAATAAAAACTTCATCTCTTTCTTTTGAAGTGACACATCGCTGCCTGCCGTTAAGTATGCAAAGATATACTCCTCTCGTATCTCCGTCGGCAGAATCTTAACGGCACTCCGTAGCGCACGCAGCAGAGAGCACTTGATTATGATGTACCTCGCAATAAAAGAGTAGCTCTCCTCTATTCAATCGGATTGTCGGCGCGCACTTGCGCCTCTATTACATATTCCCAATGAAAATTACACACGATGTTTATAATATTTAAATTTTCAATAAAAGGAGTAAAAATGTCAAATGGTCATATTTTTCTCATTACGAAAAATAGGTCGCGCGACGCGTACAGTTAGATTTTACAATGCGAACGTTAAAAAATTTTTACATTCCGCGAGCGCGGTGGCATACGTACGTCGTATTATGTATACGCGTATTTTTGATTTATTCGCGCGTATTACGATATCAATAAACGTCACTTCTCATTTGAGCTCCGGTTTCTCGCGGGCCGCGCGTCGTGCGCGCTCGGGCTCGGAAAATGTGTGTCTAACCCGGAGGCGCGCGCGCGCTAAAACATCTCTCGTTGCCGCGTCGAGCTTTTAAAAGCGCCGTAAACGTTTCACCGTAACAAAAAAAGCATCAGTGGCAACAGCCTGTGTGTATTTTTTTTTTTTTTAATGCATGTGTGTCACTCGTGGCACAATCGAAGATACACAACAATGAGTCGGATTTTCGCTGCATCTCTCTAGGCCAGGATGTAAACGTATTTAGTATAGCGCAGGCTAATCATCGCGAGTGATCGACTCACTTTTTTTTTTGTTTTTTTTATTGACCCATGACTTACGAGAATCGCGCGCCGATGCATGTTATTACGATACATCTAGGCGAAACGTTATAATGCGCTACGGCGGCGGCGCCCGTGAGAAAAGTGTCAATGGGTTAGCAGATCGCTTATCCCTTCGCGCGTTTATATCCAGACACACATAATGTGTATCTATAAACACACGTGTGCGCCGTGTACCACAGACCGAGTCTTTGTTTTACTACTCGCGCGCGCGCACGCCGCGGCCGATGATGAGTCGGCATCAAATAACTCGGCGAAGAGGCAGCTCGTTAATTACGATAACTACTTTTCCTTCGCGTCCTGCCCTCTCTCCCTCCCTCCCTCGCTTATGTATGTATGCAAGAAATTATTATACCGTATAAACGCAGTTTTCGCATACCGAAAACGTAAGTACGTGCGCATGCGCGGGGATATGTGTCTGTGTGCCAAGTTTCACTTTTATCCCTTCCGATGATTTTATCGGAGAGAAAAAGCGCAACTGCGCTACACACACGAGGATGTGCGAGGCGTACACACGATATATACATATAAGTTTCACTGCGCGATTCGAAGAGCTTAATTATTCCTGATGGGCGAGGATGTATAAAGATGCCAGAGGCATAATTAAAGCTTCGAAACGTAATAGAAGTCGATGAAAAAATTATTTATTTCATTAGGTACATAACGTAATATATGGCCGCGGCGTAAAAGTAACGCAATTCCTTGTATAATGCAAACGAAGCGAGTGAAATGGAAAAAAGTGCAACGAGCTCGTATACATGCGCGCGTATACGCGTTGCAAACAAGGTATTTGAAATAAATGGCCGATTTCGCGTTTCGTCATAACAATGATTTTTCAGTCCGCCGGCCCGCACAAACCAAGGTGAAAGCAAGAGTGAAAGAATTAAGACGTTTTCGAAAAAAGATGTACGCGCAGCAGTTCGTACATGCGGCAGTTTTATTAGCATTCGAAGTGCGCCCGGGAATGTCCGCAGTTAATACAATTTTGATGGCGATACATACATATATCTGCACCGCGAGGACCAAACGACTGACGCTGTCTTATGTAAATCTTGTTAAATTGACTTCGATGCAAATACGTGCAAACCGAAAGTCGTGTGTGCGGGTGTCCGGCCGCAACTCGATCCCGCCCGCGAAAATAATCGCCGTGATTTTTCAATCGAATTTGTATTCGGATCAAATTGAAAATAACAGCTTCATTAAATATATAATAAAACCGGCACGCGATCGCGTAACTCGACGCGAGCCGTCGAGCTTTATAAACAAACGCACACGCGTATGTAAAAAAGCGCGTCTGATTTCTTTATTGCGTTTCGACGAATAAGTAAATCAGCATGAATAATTACCGATAAACTTCGAAGCTAGCTAGAGGAGTCATCGTCAGTTATTTGCCTAGCCTTCTACGCTCATTACCTTTGTACCGCTTGAAAAGACGAATTAATTAACATCTCTCTCTGCGCTCGTTGTTGCTGTTGTACGGTGCAGTAACGGAGCCTTGCCCATGAGACTCGTGTATGTACGCAGCGACAAAAAAAACCAACAACAACAGAAAAAAAGAAAATATCACTCGAGGGTGTAACGTACGTGCGCACAACGCGTACACTTGGAAAACTCGCGCAGTTTTATGGACTGTAAATCATCGACGGCTCGAGCGTACGTACATACAACGCAACACCTTCGAGCTAGGTATTACTATGCCAGCGAGTCGCGACGACGAATAATATAACGCACACATACGTATATACCTAGAGACATATTGAGATATTTTCTCCTTCGAGTCTTCCGGGGTCAGAGGGGACACGATCGTATTTACTATTATGTGTGTGTGTGCGGCAGTAATATACCCACGTAGCCCAAGTACGGCGCTTCGAGGTAAAATATCAGGCAGCTTTTTCCCGTTCAAGATCGGTATAATGATGCAAGTGCAGTTACGAATAATAAACAATCCGAGGCCGCACTAGCATTTTTGTCCTCGTTCTCTCTCTCTCTCCCTGTGTATACCCGATAAACAGAGAGCCCCGCGAGTGA
Source organism: Trichogramma pretiosum (assembly GCF_000599845.2). Taxonomy (NCBI): domain Eukaryota; kingdom Metazoa; phylum Arthropoda; class Insecta; order Hymenoptera; family Trichogrammatidae; genus Trichogramma; species Trichogramma pretiosum. The sequence goes on along the minus strand of NW_019641606.1, from coordinate 2,630,641 downwards.
GCGCAAAATATCGCAGATTTATGCTACCGATGCATCTAAACGCTATCTTTATAACGTTTTGCATCTTGGTTTATCGGGAGCGAGCTGCGGCCGGGCCGCTTTAATGATAATTCATTATCGAGTTCTTTCTCTCTGCTCTACGATAGTATACGTACCTATATGTGCACGCATGAATAATTGTTAATTTAATGAGGTTTTCCTCCATCAAGCGGCTATCGTCCGATGCGCGCAAACCCTTGGCGCGATATTACACATATTTGATTCGACAAAATTTATTAACTTGTTTATATCTGTTTGCAGGTTACACAGACATCGATGGCAGGCCAGTGGTGGCGTTCGACGGCGGCTCGACGCGTCGCGAGGTCGTGTCCTCGCGCGACATGGCTTCCTTCTTCCTGTACCTGGCGCGTCTTCCAAGGTGATTTATTTAACCATAATTTCAACCCTTATCCTAGGCCATATAAGAGTTACATACAGGCGTGCGAAATCATATCAAAATATGCACGCGCGTTATCTAAGCGCGTAATTTTGACGTCGCGACTCGCGAGATTTACGACTGGGTATATTAATGCGTGCGCGGCACAGAAATTATTATATTTTGAAAGGGAGCTGCCTTTGAAAACGAAGCTCATAGCGAATTAATTGGAGCAATAAAGCAATCACACACCCGTATATATGTATGATACGCACACGCGAAGTGCGCGGCAGCGCGCTTTTCTTCTACTCGAGATTTAAACGCACACGGGCTCGCGGTTGAAGAACGCATTAAGCAATGCGTATGTGTATGCGAGCGTATTTTATATATTTATTTATCATTAAGCGCGGCGCACGGGGTTCGGTATTGCTTACCGTGCGAGAGGCGATATATGGATGAATTTTTGTATCACACACACACAACGAACCAGATAGACACAGAGAAACCCTTCCATTATGCGATTATAAATCTTTTTAATTAAACTATAAATAACCAGACAGCTGCCAGCAGCAGCGGCAGCCACCACCACCACCGTGGACGAGGATTTTTCTCTCGACGTTCTAAGCACATTTTGATAGATTTACGCGCATTTAACGTTGGGTAAATCATATCGCTGGGTCATTTTAGGACTCGAAATTATCAATCGGAATTATCATCGCGTAATGCAACGAGCTCTACATTATTATCGTTCATCGGTCAAGTTTATGGCCGCGACGATATCCTTCCTATATACTGTATACTATAACAAGATGTGCGTGTACACAACAACAAGAGTATATAAGGAGTCACAGACCAGTACAGCTGATTTTCCCATGGTGTACACACACGTGTGTATATAAATAGAAGGACTATTGCGCCTTCTTTTCACGCCGCACACACACGGGGCAAGGATTTATGCTCTTCTTTCCTCTCTCGCTCTCTCTCTCTCAGGCGCCAACGATGGTGGGCCCAGCTGTGTGTGACTGTATGTGGGTGGACGCGGCACAAGATCTCTCTAGTTGCGTCTCGCGGTATATCCCTTCCGGGGTGTTTGTGCTCCGGCTCCGCGTGGCGCAGCGTCTCTTTTTCAATTGCAGTCTTTGTGTGTGTTGTGTTACTCGTTTAATTTGCCCCGCGCGCACACACATAAGCACATACACACTCTGTTGTGCTGCTTCCCTTCCAATCTGGTAATAGTTTAACGACTTTATTTTGTAAAATTTATTTATATACGCGAGAAACTCGCTAAATTCGTCAGCTTATCAGGCGCGAGCCATCTTTGACGTGTAGACACACACACACACACACACAGCACACGACTCGTAAAACAACGATCGAGTTGTTTCTCAACTTTCTTTCGATCTCTAGTGCAGTGTACACAAACATACGTACCTTACAACGGATTCAGCTATATTCCTCGGCGTAACGTGGAGAATACTATTAGAAGATACGTTACGCAATACGTGTACATGCACGTACCTTAAATTATGCACATCGCTGCGAGGCTACTCTCTAATAGAGACATCCCTCAGATGGCTGCAGCGAAACAGCCTATAGAAATAAATGCGCGCATTGAATCGCTTTACATATACGAGCGTGCAATATAAATTTAGGTAAAAGTGCGAGTTTTTAACCTATCCAAAATCGCCGAATGCAGGTTTGTAATTTTTCAAATCTTGCTATTACGAGATATTTGTCTAGAGTTCTTGAATAACGTCACTATACGATAAAATTATCAAACATGTCAAGTATTTAGGTATCATAATACCAAAACAAGGGAGAACAAGTTTTTAAACGAGTTGCATAAGTTTTAATCGCAACTAGCCTTACATTAGAAGTTATAAAGAATCTCAGCAACGGCAAGTGACAATATTCGCATGAACGTCAACAACTGCACTATGTATCGCGTATACACTCGATATCGACGCCAAAACTGACATACGCTTGTAATAGGCGCCAGACAGCGAAAGTTCGTAGCAGACACGCGCGCGAAAAAGAGCGAGAGAGAAACGCGAGCAATAAATCGTCGAGAGGTGAGCAAAGGATCGACAAAATGTTATATTTGCCGGATCGTTAATTGGGCCCTAGTGCGTGTGCGCGCGAAAAGTGTATAGCACATACGTATGTATATTTATAAATACATATATATAGAGCTTTCTAAATCACACCACGAAACTCGATTACTATTATATGTATGTGTCGTTACGTGCCGGATCTTGTCACGTATCAATGAGCCGCATTGATGCCTCGAGAATTACGATAATTGTATATATACGAGCTGCGAGTTATAAAGTAGAGTAACGAGCGCGACTGGAATTTTGCTGCAAAATATTCGATGTTCTTGCGTGGGTGCAGGGGCTTTTGCAAAAACTCCAAACTTTCCAAGTTCGTAAATTATTGCGGCGCCGCGTACACTCGAGTATAGAAACATACGAAAATCGCATCGATGTGCGTTTGCAGAGAGACACCCCGGCATAATTTTATGAATTACGAGTAAAGCGCAAATTTGTCACTCGTGAGCAGAAGGCATTGCGGGAGGAATTATAACAAACTTGTTAAACCTGTATGAATCAAGCTTAGCGATCCGAATCGACCATTCAATGCGTGGACCAAAATAATACCGGTGCTACGTTAAGACCCATCGGCATCGATTTATTTCCTTAAATTGAGCTTTCTTAGCTTTCCCTAAAAGTGTATTAAAACGAGCCTCAAAAGTTTCATTATCGTGCAAAGAAAGAAAGAAAGAAAGAAAGAAAGAAAAGAAACAACAAATTATTCGCAACTTTCATTCTTGCGCGTGGGGGAGGAAAAGAGGGAGCAGGATCATCTTCTTCGAGTATAACTACGCATTATTCATCGGAGCTCTGTGCGCGCGAGTGTCGCGCCATGGCTTAAATAAATCGTCGCACCAAACTCATTTTATTCCTCGCGAGATATACTTTTCAAATTTCAGCGTGTATATAATCTCGCGCTGCTGCTGCGACACGTCGCGCACTTGTAATTGCACGCTGCAAGCTGATGCGCGCAGTGAAATTTTGCGAAAATAAAATAAGTTTTTATTAATGATAATCTGAGATTATTCATGAACGTCATTTGTCATAAGCAGGTTATCTTCCGTCTACTATCAAAATTACAAAGATAACACGTTTGCGCGCACAATATAGTACGTACGCATATAGGTGCAGTACGTGCGCGCACGACCGAGAGAGAAAGAGAGGGAGAGAGAGAGAACTTCACGATAAACATACATTTTACGCTACTTAATAAATAGCTATTATAGGGCGAAAGATTATGATCGAAGATTGTGATCTTTAAAAAACGTATCGTCTTGTATATTATGAAGTCTTGCGCACACACGCCGCTTGGCATCTCCTCTCTCTCTCTCTTCATTTTTTTTCTTTATTTTGTACTACTACCTTCGCCTTGTAATTTTCTTTATACGCAAAAGCTTGGTATACATAATGTGGCGTTCAATATTTACCTTTATGATTATAAATTAATATTGATCAAATCTGCCTTCGAGTTCGTTATTACGCGGGCGTTATTTATTTACTTTTCGGTATTGAAAAAATAGCGCCATATTTCTCGTTTTCCTCAGAGAGGAAACGTCGATACGAAATTCTCATGGTTGCTCGTGGTGTATCCCAAAGATTGAATTATTTATCAATTATTATGCGAAAAAAATTAAATTAGTTGCACGGGCGAAATTGACGGACGATAATAATGCGTGCGCGCGAGCTTCGCCACCTATACAGCCTTGTTTCTGTAAGGTTGCATGACGACGTGCTTTGAATTACGACGCACATCCTGTACTCGTATATATCCGGACTTTTTTTCTTATTTCGTTCAAACAATTATTTCGTCCTCCCGTATAACGTAGGATTGCTCGACTATTCGGCGTGCGGTATCATTACGAGGCGCGGGCTTGATTTTTGCGCGAAACTCGGAGAAAACGCAAAAGAGCAGGGCGTCGTCGCTTTCTCGAAAAAGCACGCTGGACGCATTTGCACCCAGTAGTTGCGCGTCGGACGCACAGTCATTGCGAGGGAGAGAGATCCCATCGCCGCCCGTCGTCATTACCATTGAGCGTCAACCCGGCTATCATCGTCGGGCATACGTACATTCGAGAAAGTCGTGCAGTGCAGTGTGCTTCGAGTTGGTATTTGTATTTTTTTTTTCTTAACGAGAGATAAGCGCGAGCTCGCCGTATATGTTTTGCGGCTAAATCGTTGTACTTTGGCTCTCTTATATGCCTTTCTAAACGACAAAAACTTTAAAATTAGACTGCGTTATTACGAGAGATAGAGAGAGAGAAAGGCAAAAATTTTAAACAATCGCGCTTTATGCCGCGTATTCTAATGTGCAACGATGAGAAGACAATCGCATCGCCACCTTCCACGCATTAAATTACGCATGCGTGCGTTCCAATAAATTAACGGGATCGTCGTCGTCGGCGCATCTCACAATAATAATCGCCGGCGCGCGTTCGTACTCGCTCTATTTCCTCGATTTTTTCACACCCGCCATGCAAAAAATGTATCTATCGTACGCACACGTGCACACAAAGAGCGTCATGCGCGATGCTCATCTTGATTGGACGTCTCTCGCTCTTGACAACGGCGGCGTACGACGATTATAACGCAACGAAAATGCAATTCGCGCGTGTTCGAGCTTCGGGTTATTGATGCGCTTGGCTTTGACAGATGAATGAGTCTCTCTGCACCGATAGATGGATAGTTATTGGTGTCGCTCGATCGAGTACACGTTATATACGAGAGGATGATATCATCGCGACGAGCGCACTACACGAGGCTTTTTCGTAGCTCAATTTTATGCAATTTCATATACAACTTATTTTTGGTGTATTTGTACGATTCTAACATAATTTTTTTTTTTACTCGTTGCAGTGCGAACCCCGAGGAGGATGAGTTCGCGATGCTCGTCAAAGCGAATTCCAAAGACGAGGTGGAAACTCTGGACCGAGCTCTGAATCTCCTCAAGGTACGTTTTAAGAGGTCATTTTCCGCATGCCAGCTCCAGCGTAACAAAATCATAAACACGCATTATATAATTTTTACAGGACAAGGTGAAAATTGCACACGCTTATCTTCTGCGAAACGCTCCGGAAGGCAAAGCATCCGACTTCTTCCCTCGCAGTAGTCTCAAGGTACGTGTGCTTACTTCAAAAGTCGTATTATAAGTGCAATTATAAAGAAAAACGTAATTACGCAGCAATTGCGCGACGTCTTTAATCGAGTTTATACAATTCATAGGTAGCAATATCACTGCCACGACGGCTACTACTTAGCAACCCTTTAAATGGATATATTATATACAAGGGGAGCTTAGCCTTCGTAATAAATACATAAGCACCGGCTAATTACCGGCACCGCGTATAACGACGCTTCTTCTCTACAGTACACACACACACACACACACACACACACACACATATCTCGTTCTCTGAATTTCCTCTCGCGGTGCGAGACTTCGCTGCAGCAGTGTTGTTCTCTACGACGACGACAAAAACCTCGTTGCACCGGTTACATACCGCGAGAGTCCAATAATATCCACACGCACACAAGCGTATAATACAAACAAACACGAGCTGCTGTTTGGTCTTCCACGGGTAAAAAGGGGACTGTGCTGGATGCAGCATCGGGGCGCGAGTACCACGCGCGGCTTTGTTGTGACGGCACACAGCACACATAACACACTTGCTAAAGTAATAAAATTGCGCGACTCTTAATGCTCTCTCTTTCTTTCTCCTTCTTTCTCTACCTCTCTCTCCTGTGATTCAAGAATAGCTTATCTGAACTTGCGCCGCGCGCGATATACACAATCTCTCCTTTACGACAATTTTTTTTCTCTCTTTTTTTTTCGGTGCAAGCACCTATGAGCTGTTTATTATTATAACCCCTCTTTCTTTCTTTCTTTTTTTTAACTTACGTCTCGAGCGTTGCGTTTTCTTATACGATCGAGCTCGAGAGTTTTTTGCTCTCGGGTCGGAAAGGACTCGTGCATTTATCTTTATTACTTTACACTATGCGGAATAAAGGCAAAAGCGTGTGTGTACGCGCGCGGCGGCTAGCAGAGGAAGCAGAAAAACTTCTCTGTTAAGTTTACGGGGGAATACCCTCTCTCGATCTGCGACGGGGTTGACACACGCCACGATTCGAAATGATGAATTGAGCAGTGAACTTCCGACTATAATTGGTTATACACGTGCGTAGGAATATACGCGTGTCTGGTCGTGTTCAATTATTTTTTATTGAAACTGATATGCCAGACGTAAAAAAAAGAAAAATCAATTTTTGAGCTTAAAAATATTTTTTGTTGTAAGATTTACAATTTTTTCAAGGACACTAGTGGCAATTGACATTGACACGAGTGTTAAAGCGAGTAATAAAAATTAATTTTTTGTATTTTTTCAATTACAGATAATCAGTGTGGAAAATGATACGCTCGACAAACACATCCCTAGGCGAACGAGAGACTACAACCACGAGCATTTCATCGCTTATTATAAGGTAATTTCACACGAGTAATAAAATTTTGAGTAAAACGTTACCGGACGAATAACACGCACAGTTTGACTGAAAATTGTAATATAGTAGTGATGACGGAAAAAATATTCGAATGGCCTACAATTGGATTTTCCGGCCTGTTCTCGACTACTTACTTTGTTTACACTTTGACGTGCGCATCGTTATTTACTCACAAAACTATGCACCGGATATTTGTTCTTGAACTAATCCCAGACGCATTCACTGTTATAATAGCGGAACAATCTTCTTTTTTTTATATACGACCTACTTGACGAAAGAGGCAAAAATTTATTGCGCGATACGATTCGATGGTCAAGCCAAAGCCAGAGCACATTCTATGCTAATTCAATTGCTCTCTTCCTAGGATAAATAACTCTTTTAAAATTACAACTCATTTCTTTTTTCATTAAAATTCCTCTTTATCGATTCGATTATAAATTTGAACGTTGGTTTGTTTGTTTGTATTCGTGAAATCCATGCTAAATCTCATGAATGGAGGCGAAGCACGTGAATCGAGTCTGATTCCACAACAAACGGGGCTCATCAGACCGTCGTCTGATGCAATCGTGCTCGGCTCGCATTGATTGCGCATCCCCGCGCGTATAGTCAGCAATTCTATTGTCGAGAGAGTATAGCATAATTCGATTTCAGGTTTAGCATTTCTCGATCTCTATTCAGCAAAACGAACGGCAATTATATTTCGATGTATAGTATCATTGCAACTGATTAACGTATATGTTTTTTTTTCAATATTACAGGATTACGATACGGTGATGACGGAATGGCAGGCAGCCGGTCGAAGGCTGGCCCTGGAGATGCTGGAGCTGAAGGAGTGCACGAGTCTGTCGGGAAGCCTGACGCCTCTAAATCGGCTCCTCACGGATCCGACATTCAGGCGGACTGCCACGGACGCCGAGGAGGCCGTGCTGGCTCTGGAAGAGAGAGCTGCCCCTCTGACCAACATCATGTACATCAGGTATGCGGGTGCCGTTAAAGCCTAATCAATCGCGTTTGGAGCAATGAAATTTGATTTAACAATCGTTATTTTTGCCTTTTAGGAACTCGCTCGAGCGAGCGCGAAATCTGCTGGAGGAGGTGGCCAACGCCGCCACGAGGCTCGAGTCGTCGTTCGAGTCGCGGCGCGCCACGATACGCAATCTCGCTGTATTGAGAAGTATCGAGGATCAGGCCCGCGAGGTAAGTTATACACACACACACACATGCGCGACTCCCGAGTGTTTACATTATTATGTCTTCTAAATTAAGTACTTTGCATATGTGCTCTGAATATTGTATGAATACCGCTGAAAGGCACGAGAACCCATTTGCTGCATTATAAATATGATGTTGAAAAATCGCTGCGCAAACGACGCGGATATTTGTGCGCGGCTCCTCGAAAGAGAAGCTTGAAATGGCAGCAGCAGCCCCGCATTGACGCGCGCGTATACAATCATTGTAATTACGATATTATCATCTCACTTCGTGTGCATATAATTATCTCGGTGCAAAATATTAAGGGGTCTCTCTTCATTGGCAGCATTGGTAACAAACGAAATTCGTAAAAAAAATGACGCGCGATGCACACGCTTTGATGAGGTAAAAAAAACAACAACCACAACAAAAAACGCAAGCTGTATCGGAAATCGGATCCGAGAGAGAGAGAGAGAGAGAGAAAAGAGCAACGAGCGTGATAGCCCGAAGGCTTCGAAATATCGGTCAACGTCCTCTTTGTACCACTACTCGTCTCTCTCTCTCTCTCTCTCTCTCTCTCGGAGAGTCGGAGAAAAAGTTTATACTCTCTTTCTTCTCTCGCGCGCTCACGAATCGTACATATATGTGCGAGCTAGAGCTTCCTCGTATTGTAACTATTAACTTTCCGCGATTTTACTACAAATATCAGGTGCCTCTGTGAATACGTCTTGTCTTAAAAAAAAAAAAAAAATTGGCAACGTCGGCGTTAAAAATTCATTACACGTTGAAAACGCCCACAATTTCATAAAAGAATATCTCATTACACACTGACTCGGTTTTCACGATGCTCGCTCGCTCGCGAGTCCATATAATATCGTATATCAAAAAAACAAAATTCGTTATCCGTCATCTAATAACAATTTCTCAACCATTCGTCAAAAAATTAATGCGTTTGCATAATGCATTCACCGCGTGTACAAAAAAAAATAACGCGCGCGAGGATCGCTCTTGAAAAATAACGCTGCGCCGACCTTTCGCAGCTGAGATCCATTTGTATCGATAAAAGCTGCAGCAGCGCATCATCTCCTTCTCTCTCTCTCTCTCTCTCTCGTACGTATATAATACGCAAATGCTCTGGGGCAGCTTGGCTCGTTCGTCAAGAGTCTCAGTTCTTATCGGGACGCGGAAGCAGCGCGCGCGAGGCGGTGTTACTCTTTGACTTATACGCATCAAAAGGCTTGGTATTATCGGTCTCGGTCAGCGCGGACCTCTCAACGCGGAGCTCCCACGTATTATGCGCATACGCGGCGCAGTCGTACCTGCGATTCGGTAATGTAATTGCCGCCTTTTCATTATTACAGTTATGCGCTGTACGGATTGACGAGCGTAGGAGTCATATTTTCTCGGCGTTAACGATCGATCTCTGGCGTAAATATACCAGGACTTTTCGAAACATGTCGATAAGCATAAATGAAATTTTTAAATGCTGCTAATTTATGATACGTAGCAGCAGTGCAGTGCAGTGCAGCACTGATGTATTATCGCCGTCCTCGCCGCCTTGTTTTTTTTTTTTTTCACTATCTGGATCGTAAATGTGATTTCTGTGCATTTTTGACTTTCTCGTATACATACACGTACGCATACGTACACACGGCAGATATTTGGAAAGAGATAACTTTTCAATAACTATAAAAATCCGGCGGTGTTAACAATGATGATGATCGCGCACGCGCGAGTGAAAAAAAATTACTTTCACGCGGGACACGACAGGAAGCGATTTCGTATAAATAAATTAACGACACAAAAATCAATCGCAATTTCGGAGCAGATCCGCGCAAACTCGTTTTTCACCACGTCGCGCACGAATTGTCTCTCGTGTTTTTTTGTCGAGGCCTTATACACAATATACGTTTCGACCCACTGTTTTATATCAAGCTAATACAATATAACGAGCTCTGCGCGACGAGCGCAGTAGTGTTCTTCGATTGCGCAAACCTCGAGAGGAGACATTACACACCGACCGAAGTTTGCAAATTTACCTGTAACTCGTAGATTCGTACACACACACACACACTAACAAGTAGGTCGTACTAAACCGCAACGCCGCGTACACATCTATAATTGTTCAGCTCTATTGGAGTCTCGAGGTCGTGAAAGCGTTTTCATTTGGATGATACCCGTACACACATTGGAAAACAAAGGGTTCGAAGAAAGTGCAGAGCTGCTGCTGATCCTTGTTTATTATTGAACTGTTGTTATTTTTCTCGCATTCATCTCAAGGCCTGTAGCAGCAGCAGCATCATCTCGCTTTTAATACGATGATGATTTCCCGAAAAAAAAAATGCACACGCGCGTATCTTAGAAAAATATCGGTAGAGCGCAATGTTGCGCGCTTTCGAGTCAGCGAAGGGAGAGAGCCGAGACACAGTCAGTCGAGCGAGCGCAAGGTGCAACACGCGCGTTTATATACCCTCGGGCTAAAACGTTCCACTTTGATCGGTCGATGCCAGGATATGGAGCGGCAGCAGCAGCAGCATCAGCATCCCTGTGCACTGCAGTGCACTATATGATAATGGATTTATAATAATATATGCCTGTCGATGCGCTTTAGCTTCGGGCCCATACGCGGCCGGTACAACTCGAGCGACTGAATTGGACTTGCGCATTTCCATGCTTTATGTTTTTGTATTACCGTTACTATAAACATGCGTGCACATACGAGTTACATTTTTAATTGCTGGAAGCACATGCGCGGTGCATAGCGATCATCGTTGAAAGTCAATATCAAATTGGAAAATTGCATGAGCGAGTCATCCGCGAGTGCAATAACATACGGGCCCCGGAAAATCATTTATCGTAATCTACGTGCACTTTTGTCGAAATTGCACACAGTTCAATATTATTGTATATAAATGTGCACGTATACATGTAAGCGAATTTTAAAAAGCACCCGGTAAACACGAGGATTTATAAATAATTTTACGCTATATATGTATTCGAATCATAATGTTGTATTGTTCCTTAATAATAGAACATCACTCAAGCGAGATTTGCCGATAAAATATATAAGAAACTTTTACGACTTATCTTTCACGTATCAATCTACTTTCTCTGCCTCAGCGGAGCTCGTACCTGCACGCGCAGAGGTACGCGAGTGTGCGCAGCTTCCCTCGCGCGCGCGCGCGAACGAAAATCCCCAACTGCAGTGGCGGGCCGATCTCTTGATGCGGCTTGCTCGCTCGTTGCACACGTAATATCTTATTATTAAGTTGATTGTGCCGCGCAAGTGGAAAGTAAAAGTTATATATTATTCTTTCGGTCTCTACTGCGGCGATATGGCTGGCTCTTTGGTCGTTGGTTGCCTCATCCTCTCGTGCCACGATCGCAAATCCCGAAAAGTCATTTTTCCATCGGAATCACGCACGCATATGTGTGCACCTATACCTACCTACCTACGCCTAGAAATCACCTGCATCGTGCGCAAGCTACTTTTGTCCCATTAAGGCAGCTCTCGTGGCTCGAATTATACGCGCCGCGTGAGTGGCACACACTCGTTAGGTGCGGCACACTTGTGCGCGCGCTGACTCCCTCATTACGTCGTCGCAGTCGTCCGCGGCGGCGCATCGAAAAACCGCATCACGATTTAGATTTCAGACTTTCCACTGTACCGTACCACTATATCTATCGGCCGCTCGCAATATGCGCCAAAGAAGACACGAGCATTTTCATTCCTGCGCGCCCATAATATCGAAGCTCGCAATCGATGACGCGGATTAGAGTGATTCTGTCGCCACATGATATTGCGCCAAATTTTATCGACGACTTGGAGTAGCAGCAGATATGCACGTCTCATTTGCTCGTTAAGTACAGTATATCGGATAGTCATTACGCTCTGGATTTCCTTCAATTTTCGAGCCAGCACTTTAAGACGCGCATGGCATTCCAAAGCGCTAACGCGATCCATAATATTGCAATAATGGCTCGAGCGAGAGCAACAAAAACGCTTAATCGTGTAACTTATTTTTAATAAAAACAAAACGTCGGAATTGATTATTCAAACGCATATGAAATAAAAGAGGCGCGATCATCAATAATCGAGATCTCGATTACATGGTCGCGAAGAGCAGCAGCAGCACTAAACGACTGCGCCCGTGAAAAAATTTTCCAAGATTAATACAGCACACACACAACTCCATTAGGCAAAAGAAAAGACACGTATACGTATATAGTATCGTAATGTGGATCGATCAAATCTCGATGCAGCAGCAGCAGCCGCCGCGCTCGTGTATAGCCCTTCGGGCGCTTTGATGTCATTAATTCGAGGGAAAAGTTTTTAGCGTCAGATCTACTTACACGTTGTTGTACCTTGGCATTGTGGGTCCAAGCGGGGCTCTAGCGCTGCATTGCAGCGGAATTACAGAGCGCAAAGGTGCTAGAAATCAATCTCAATTTGCTCTCTGTCTGCCTCTCTCTCTCTCTCTTTCTCGCTCGAGACCTGTCAATTTACGTACTGTTACACGTTTAAGAAGGCGAATTTTACACACACACACACACAGGTGCACCGCACGGCGTAAATATATATAACTACGCTTGCGCGCAGTTTGCTGCGCTCGATAACGAGTCGGTGCTTTACCTCGCAGGGAATTGAAAATAGATGCGAGGCTTGATTTATTGGGTAAAAATATAATTTAATATTCTGGAATTATCGCTATCGAAGGATTCGACACTCGATAGTACTATAGATCTGGACACCATTCATTCTTCCGAAAGCTACGTAATGTTCGTGGAACAACGGCAGAGAAAGCTCTACAAAACCTATCGCAAACGATTAGATTTCTTCGTATTTCGCGAATGGCATTATCATTGACATTAATAATAACAACAACGACTTCGCCTTTGACGTCTCGAAAGCCCGTAGGCACAAACACATTGGAGAAGGAGATAATTGTTAAAATAAACGCATCGAGGCGCGTCCCATTTAAGCGTGAACGTAAAGAGACTCATAGTATTGCTAATTGGGTGGATTCCCAGTCTTTTTAATGTGCGTTCATTGATGGATGGTGCCATTTTAATCCGTGAATTTACGATTTTAATACGCGATTCCCTATTGCAGTCGGAATTTTTTTTATCGGAAAATTTCCATATTAGAAAAAAAACCGCACCGGAAAAAATCATCAATCAGAATCAGAAGAATGATACAATTAGTTAATATAGCTTTGACTGATATACAGCCATATTTACTTTGCCACTTGCTGAGTTATGAATAAAGCTACATGCCATCTAGTGGTGGAAGCTTAAAGTGGTATTAATGTATTTTTAGTGGTTAAGGACTAATGTAAATTTTATAAAGCCATAAAACAATCATTTTTGGATCATTTAAAGCGCGATTAATATCTGCTACATAACTGCAATAAAAAAATTGCCTAAAATCAATCGTGATGTATTTTCAAACATTTATAATGATCATTTTTTTATCCATTCAGCCATTATTAACGTTGATCCTTTCTACCAGGGTGCATAAAACGTTTTTAGTTTCGAAGGCACCCCAATCACGACGCAGAAATTTCAAAACAAACTCGTTCATTAATGGCGAATCTCGCGTCGATGCTAAACTAAAAATCGTTATTGCCAATAGATACTCATCGTGTGTACAGTGTGAAAAACGTCTATATACACACACCACTCGGTTTCCATTGAAACGGGTATTTACGATAGGCATTACTTTCCTAATTTATTGGAAGAGCATATCTTGGTACTATGCGGCAAAATTTTCGCTTTTCAAAATAAAGAGCCCTGCGTGACGTATTTATGTATCTAATACCGACGGGCGAAATTCCCTCTCACGCGCTCCGTTAAACGCGTAAATGTGCGGGCCGTAAGACGCGCCGCGACGCTGTTAACGAAGCTCGATTCACGTGTGGGTCGAAACATGTAGTATGTATGCTGTAACTGTTATGAAATCCGCGCGTCTCTGTTTGTGTATATGCTGATTCCTGTTCGCCTTTATATCAGAGCTTCGTAGCTGGTATGGTATAAGAAGCTTTTTTACGCTCGAGGCGCGCGTTGAACTCGTTCTTTAATTTTTGTCTTCTTCTTCCTTTTTGTATAGCTAATTATTACATTAGCTCATCGCGCGCAGCGATTACACTTGCGACTTATCAAAGCGCAGAGAGACTGCGGAAAACAACAAACAAAAACTCCCAGCCCGGATAGCTAATTATCGTCGTCGTCGTCGTCGTCATAAGTGCCTTGACATAAAAGGGCCCACGAGTATGCCATAATTGGTGCTGCGGCGGCATCAGGCGCAGTTTCTTAGATTAGAAAGAGCGCGACGAGACAGGTCGTCGCGCATTTCACTCCGAGCTCTGCTTCGCTGTGTGTATACGCGCGTCATATATAGACTACACTATATACGACTCGGACAGTCGAAAAACACAAAGCCATGTAACGAGAGAAACCTGCGCGACGACGCGACGACTGACATCTCTTCGGAAGATGACGACGACCGCAGCAGCGATCATCGTCGAGACTAGAATATCATAAAAGTCCGATACGATGGTACTTTTCTTTGCCAGATGCTCACTCGAGCGCGAGCGCCGGTCGAATAAATTACGCGGCTAATGCGTACAAATATTTTCGATTTGCGCGTCGAGCGCGTATATGAGCAATTCTCTAAATGAAACGCATTTTTGGAGGTAGAATCGTGGCAAATTTTTTTTTCAACCTACGCAGATACGAACCCCCAGGAAATGTTTTTGGGGGTCCTAGGAACATGTAACCACGTAGGAACCATTGAAATTTTAATAGGGCTTACTTTTATAGCTACTTCTGTGATTTAGAGGACGAAAAATCATGTTTTATCGTAAATACGGGTAATTACTCAATTTCCAAGTCGCTGAAAAAGTATCAAAACTCATCTAAAAAAAATAACTAGCTACTGTGTTCGATAGAAAATTTTCTCAGCTTTCCAATGGTGCTATCAGATTTTCCGATAAGTTGCTCATTCACCGAGAAAATCGCCATCAAACATGCCAAGCTAAATATCTCGAAAAACTCGGTACGGAAAAAGTGATTTTTGAGGTTTATTTTCGATTTTTCTTCGTGAAAATGAAATTTATCGGAAAATCTGACTACACCATAAGAAAGCTGAGGAAATTTTCTATCGAAAGCATATCTTCATTTATTTTTTGAGTCGAATCACAATGTTATACATGGGAATTTCTTTTACATTGTTCGCTGTTTTCTGTTTCCGAGCTGATTCAGCGCGGTCACGAGGTTTTTGGCTCGCTACAATCAAAACTAGCTCGAAATTCCACTGAAAAAATAAATGAAGATATGATTTCGATAGGGAATATCCTCAGCTTTCTCATGGTGCTGTCAGATTTTCCGAAAAATCTCATTTTCAACAGGAAAAATCAAAAATAGACATCTAAGATCACTTTTACCGTACTGAGTTTTTTGAGATATTTAGCTTGGCCCGTTTGATGGCGATTTTCTCGGTGAATGTGCGACTTGTCGGAAAATCTGATAGCACCATTGGAAAGCTGAGAAAATTTTCTATCGAACACAGAGGCCAGTTATTATTTTTAAATGAGTTTTCATACTTTTTCAGTGACTTAGAAATTGAGTAACTAACCGCATTTACGAGAAAACATGATTTTTCGTCCTCTAAATCACAAAAGTAGCTATAAAAGTAAGCACTATTGAAATTTCAATGGTTCCTACGTGGTTACATGTTCCTAGGACCCCCAAAAACATTTCCCGGGGGTTCGTATCCGCGTAGGTTGAAAAAAAAATTTGACGCGATTCTACCTCCAAAAATGCGTTTCATTTAGAGAATTGCTCATATATACGGTGCGAAATAGGTAAGATTTCCTCGCGCGAGCTGAGATTATCATCGCGTAGATATACAATCTCGTTTTTCGATTTCTGGACCAGTTAATGTAACAACGTTACATGTGAAAATTGCGTCTAGGCAGCGGATCATATTTTATCAGGAATACGTATACGGTGGCGTCTGTGTGCGCGAGTACGCGATGATGCTTAATGTTTCCCAGTAATTTATGTAGTCGATCGAAGTGATAACATCGTGTTTGTACACACGGCCGCGAACGAATATTGCTCAATCTCTCGCAGCAGCAGCAGCAGCAGCCGTTCCGTACCGGTAGACGCACGGATAGACTTCATATTTTTCGCATATATAGCTGATTCGGACATTCGCGAGCGAGGAATTTCCATACGGATCAAAATAAAGTGTTAATTATGTTTGCAGAACCGAATCAGGTCAGACGCTCTCGTGTTTCTTTCCTCCTTCTTTTTTTGCTGATAAAGGTGCGTAAAAACACGAGTGAATAAATGTATACCGCGCGCGCGATTTCTACGGCATTAACTACACCAACAGCTATATAAACTCTTTTCATATTTTATATATTTCATATACGAAGCGATGGCTCGAGATAAATTATCGTTGAAGAATCTAATCGATCCTTACCGATTGCGTCATCCAGAATCGCGTCTGAAAAATGTCAATTACATCCCCAATTCTCAACTCACCACTTCCCGATTAGAATATCACGCAACAGCACTGCATTATAATACCGCTACACACAACAGGCGGCATCGCGCGATTACCCTTCCGAATGCTTGTACGTACAAGTACGGTATGGCATTATACCGGTTTTTCGATCGGCAAAGACGACTCGACGAGATGCCCGCATATCCGAGCGCGAGGAGCGCGTTAAGACGAATTTGCATAAGAGCAGCAGCAGCAGCAGCCGAAGAAGAAGAAGAAGCAAAAGAAGAAAGATCGTTGAAAGAGGTGAAAGTGGATGCTTCGGTATATATAACGCGAGAATTGCCGATCGCCACCGCGCGTTGCGCTCAGACAAGGTGACTCCTGTGCCGCACTGCGCGCACATACCTTCACTCTAATACACTGTGCAGCAGCAGCAGCGGCCGTTGCTTATTATTAGGGTGTGCTTTTTTTCGGTACGATCGCGCGATACGCGATGTATTATTAATCTCGCCGAATGCTCGAGGCATCCGAAACGAAAAATTTCTTGGGAAAACCGGCAAAATTATATCGTTCCGCAGCTTCGCGCACGGGGTTGATACAGCAAAATTAATTTTAAAAATAAGATAATTGATGATCGGGTTAACGCGTAAGAGAGCAGCGAGCATTATAAATATACCTCGCATAAATATCACTCGGTCGCTTGAATTCTTTCAAGGATTTTGTACGCGCGGTGACACCTCTTCGGGGGAATTAACGGGTGACGGTGAAAAATCAGTGCCGATTACTCGCTCGGGTCGCAATTTCGATTTTTCGGAAGCTGCTTATGCGAGCTGCGCATCCGATTTAACGATCGTGTCGTTGCCACGATATAATTAATAAGGTGTTCGGTATTTATAATGTAAACCTCGACAACGAAATGTTCTGGAGACACCGACAGGAGTGTATTACGATCGGTAAAGAGGCGAACGCGTGCGTGCACGTATTATTCTCCTGCGTCGTGTTTTTATTACGAAACAATCGTGAAAGGCTTTTTTCGGAGCTCTTGCCGGGACGATCGATCGTTTGGCGGCTGGTAGTGCGTACAAGTATTGTGTTATACTTTGTGCTTCAGTTATAACAGACAACGATGTCCAGACTTCAAACTTTGAAAGACTTTAGAGAATTATATATATATCGAAATGGAATTTGACCGCTTGAGGGTTTAGCCATGCGACATCTATCGTCGATGTGCTAACTACAAAATTGCCAGCAGTTAATTGTAGTTTAGCACGCGCCAATAGATCTACTTGAGAAACCACATGTGTGCTGCTTGATTTTCTCTCTCTCAACCTTCTCTCTCCCGATTTCTAACAATTGCAATGTAAATCAATAAAATTATACCCTCAAGAAAGACTCGACTCAACAAATATATGAGTGCCGCATTCGACGCACCGTAGCATCAGCACGAGATTTGGGCACTGGTCGGGAAAAATAACCCGCTACATGCACTGCGCGCAACATTGTAATGAGCAGCGGCAACAGCATCAGCAACAGCCCAGAGGTGCAACGTCTTTTAAGGAGGCAAATCAGTATTAAGAATTCGCGGCCTGTAAAGGGACGACGATGGGAAAAGGATTGATTTGGCGTGGGTAATTTTTATGAAAGCGCCGCGTAAACGACTCCGAGCTTCGCGGAAACGATACGGTTATAATAACCCCGCGTGCCGTTTTTTAATACATATAAAAGGCATCGGGGTCACTTTCGTCATAAACCTGAGTGTGTATAGATCGATGTGCTTTACGTTTTTAAACCTTGAAGGGATAAGTAGGCTTTTTAATTAAACACATTAGAAAAAAATGAAATATTTCGCTAATGGTGTGCGTTAAACTTTTTTGCGGTCCTTTGATGACTCGATCGAGTACGGAGCGTGTAAAAATCGAACAAAGTCACGATCGTTCAAAACGCTTTTCGACAATATACTCGAGTGTCCCCCATGAGAATCGTCTAGAAAAATACTATTGAAGCACACGAGTACTTGATAAATGTGCCGCAGACGCGCGCTAGTGTCCGTTAATAAATCACCGCTATAACATATATGTTAATATACAAATGGTCGAGCAGTAGCTCATTATCAAAAAGTGTATCGACACGTCGCGTAGCACGCGTTATCAAGGGTACTCGTGCAAGGATGGCAAAGTACAAACGCTGGAAAAATTCCCGCGCATACGCGATGATCGCGATTTCGCGCGGCAGCAGCTCTTATAACGCGCGCATCTCTCGTGGACTTCATGCGATATGTCGGAGACCAGTTTTCCTCCGACGATTTATCGGGATCGTACCCGACTTGTTATACACACAGCTACCTTCTGTGCGCGCGCTCGCTTTCGTTTTCTCTCTCCTCTGCGATCGCCCGCGCTCGCCCGTACGTACGTACGTACGGTTGCGTATATACAAGTACGCGTCTCTGCTTCTCTTTTCTTTTTTTTTTCCCCTGACTCGTTGCGAATGCGGTTAAGGGCCGCTGCTCTGCCTTGTGTAATGTATGCAAGTTTTTTCCCCCGCAAGACGTTGTTGTCGCTGCTGCTGCGACGGTCGAAGTAACTGCGGAATGTGAAAATTGACAGTGAATTTAGCCGGGGAAGAATTGGAGCAGCGCCGGTGCGTACTCGACACGAATTTTTTGTCGGGGTAGCGATTTAAGGACCACCTTGACTCCGAAGGAGGCGCGCGCCCGCACGCGTGTACACACACACATACTCGCTTCCGTTTTCGCTTTTTCTTGTAATAAAGTCAGAAAGCTCGAGCCGGGGCCACCAGTTTTAACGGGTCGCGCACTCTTGTGCGTGTGTGTGTTCCTTCTTTTTCACTCTCTCTATCTCTCGGCGAGAGAGAGAGAGAGAGATGATTTATGCGTGTCTCCGAATCTTTGTGGGAGAATTTTTTTGACCTGGGCCAATCGAAAGTTTTATTGTTGACTCTGTGTTGTTGATTTCGTTGTAAAAATGAACATTTCGTTGATTTAATCGGTTAAACGACTCGATACGAAGATACTCTCTAGTATCACTCTGCTTTTTAAGCATCCTTCGATCACCACCATCCTTATTATACTGTTAGGGGGGAAAAATATTATCGAACCAGTAAAACCGGCTACTGTATGTACACGACTATGACAGGGTGGATTTTAACTTATCGACGTTAAAACGTACGACTCGCGAGTTGCACAAAATTGACTTACGAAATTATGTGTACGAATTCCTGCACGAAATCAGGCGACACGCTGACTGCAGTAGTGAGATGGGACCGGTACAGGTTCTCATCGCCTCTTTCGCGCACGAGCATGTATTCTATATACCCATTGGCGTGTCCGCGTAGATGTCTTCTTTTTTTCTTTCTCTCTCTCTCAGTCCCGAGGGACGAGGCTTAAATAGGTCATTATGCTGATGAACCATAAGCGAGAGATATCGTCACACACGCGTCAATGCAAATTCTCGCTGGACATGTTGTTTTTGTCGAATACGTACATATATATTTTTGCAATTGTAAACATAGACGGATTTATGGAGTTCAACGTCGATTGTAATAGATTATATCCACTTGTTGCACAAAACTCATTTATATATTATATGCACTTACGCGTTTCACGGTAATAGTGCACATGCGGCCCGTGTAAATATAGTGAAAGTACATCTCTCTATACGCGCCGGATTTTTCGGATCATTTATTACTCTATTACATGGCGGTGCATGTGGCGTATGTGTTTGTGTATCTCACAATCTGCGCCGAGTGCGAGATTATGCATTTAAGCGAAAATATGTTTATTTTAGTAATATCGATCCGAGATCGATAACAAAGTCCATGCGGAGCGCTGTATATACATCATCGCTCACCAACTATATGCATTATAATATATATTCCAAGCACGCGTGAATAATTTCGCAGGCAGGCAGGTCTAGGAGAGATGTTGATGTTGTTGCTTGTATCTTTTTTTTTTTTACTTTTAACCAGAAAAGAGAGCTTGGCAAATAAGTAAAGGTAGAATAAATTATTCCTCAAAGACTCGTCGAGCAATTAATCACACCTATTAAGGAAAGAAAATGTTTCGTTTTTTAATACTTTTTCTCATCCTCGATTCGTCCAAGCTGCGGAGAATAAAATGATAGAATGTTGCAGCAGCAGTAGCAGCAGCGATCGACGAATGAATAATTAAGAAATGCTGGAAAACTTCTGTGGGAAGAGGAGCGCGATCATCGTCGAATTAACGGTTAGCTATTTTCGCGATTCAAAGCAGCGCAGCTACATAATAATATGAGAAAGAAATCCAAAATTTCCAATGGAAGATACGTGGACGTTCCGTTATGAGAGCGAGTATATAATAGAAAGACGATCGTAATAAGCTTGCGTCGCGCGCGCGAGCTGCAATGTAATCTACATCGCGGACAGAGTCATGTGCGCGCGATTATCCAATTATAATGCCGCAGCAGCAGCAGCAAAAGAAATTTATTGAACCCCGCTCTAAAACACGCGCAAGCACCGCGTACAAAATAAGAGAAAAGAGGCCTCCGAGAAATTTCGGAAATGAAGGCACGACGACGCGATGAAAATTACGTTTTCTTTGTTCCTAATACGAGAGCTTTTCTCGCTGCTGCTGCTGTTGTTGCTAGTTTCGCGAGCTAATCTAGAAGATTGCAAAATCCGAGTACGAGCGAGAGACACTCGGCACGTAGAGTAGTATATAAACGTTGTGCAGTAGTTGCACTCGCGAGCCCCGCGCGAGATACACTAATAAATCTCAATCGCGTCTAGGACACTCAACGCGCGTGAACTCGCGTATAGTATACATTAGAGCCGATATGCCGCCACCATCTTATACCTGCGTGTGGACATTCTGGAGTACACGTATCCTGTTTCTCGCTTTTCTATTTTTTTCTTCTTTCTTTGGAGTGACGATTTTTTTCTTTGTTTCTTTTTTGCTTTTAAAGTTTGTTGAGCTTTGGGCCAAATAATGTATACTTTCGCACGCTACTTTTCCTCGTTGCCTCTGATTTCAACTATACGATATCGCGCGAAACAACATTAAAAGGTGTACACGCATCGCGAAATTGAGAAATCAACATAAATCGAACCTCACTTAGGCCGCGTATCCTCTAAAAAAAGTGTCGGCAAAGATAAATCTCAGCTGCGCGAAGGATTAGAAATTTACTTCTATATATATTCGCGCGCGATTATCTAATTTCTTTCCGTGTACGGATCGCTGCTGCTCGCGAGCTCTGATGTGACCCATTTATATCCGCGCGACGAGGCTTTTCTCCACTCCCCGCGCGCGACTTTATGGATATGTCGCGCCGGCCGGCTAGCCGCGTCGAGCTCGTATATATATAGTAGCAAATACGTGCGGAGCCTTTTTTTATCAAGAGAGAACGCGTTATAAGGTTAATGACGCGTTACGGAGGAGCCGCTCGGATTTGTGTCTTTGTTTTTCCTTACAGCTCGCTGTAATATATCTAAGCGATGATAGCTCCTTGATTGGCCTGTCTCATCGCGATTTAAGTTTTCTAATTCCCGGTATCTTATTTCTGTAAACGAAAAAAAAAAGGACGACGAAAATATTTGTATGTATTTTTAATTGAGCACCGGAAGATTTATACGATTGTTAATACGAGCCTTTTTCTTCAACTGTTATACACGCACACGAACAGTGGCGGACATTCAATTAAAATTTGTTCCGGTTGAAACGATAGTGTACGTACTCACGCGGCGAGGATCGGCCAGCGAATAGTTTTCAAGGTGGTGACCTAGCTTCCGTGTGTCTGCGTCAGTGCATGCGAGTGGTTTATTCGATTCATAAACTCTCGCTGAGCGACTATCGCGGAACTCGCGCGAACTGCTGCTGCTGCAAGTGTGAAAGACCAGCTTGTAATTTAGCATTTTTACACTTTCTCGCCTGCTGTTACTGCCGCTGCCGCGCAATGTACGTTTGTACGAATGAAATTGATTTATTCGGAAATCAAATTTTTATCAGATGATCCGCTGCGCGTTCCTTTGGAAATTTTCATTTGATAAATTCTCTTTGGCTGCGGTGCGCGGCAATAATTAACATCTGCTTATTAAACAGCTTCGATTTCACACACACGCCACGTCCAAAAAAAAAGTGTTTTCTCGCAATTACGCGGCCATTATATATCCCGGCTGTATACAGCGTGTTACATCCTGTATTCGATGCACGAATTACTCATATTAAACATTACGTTATAATCCGTGCGCACACGAGCTCGCATGGTCTCCGGGCTCCGATCCAGCAGCACGGGCACACGGAAAAGAGAGATTGAGATTGAGAGACAGACAGAGAGAAGCGAAGATGGAAAAAGGGGGATTTTAAATCGGCGCCTCGTTATCGCTGTTGCATTATCGACGTAATATTATAAGGGCCTCGCGATCTATGCGCGCGCGCACTCAAGTAGAGTCCCTTACGGCTCGTTGGCGTCGGCTTGGCGCCCCATGCGCCTACCTCGATTATATTCGCGTACTACGTATTATCTCTCGCTCTCGCGAGTGAGTTTGAACTGATATAAAATATAAAGGAGCGCAGACACACAAACGTACACATGCGCGTCTCTCTCGGGGCTGTGGCGATGATTGAAGAAAAACGTGAATTGCCCATTAATTTTTCTCGAGAGAGCCGAGTGAACGAGCGAAATATCTATTTTATTGGTTTATTATGTTCGATACGCGTTGGTAAATTGTAGCATATAACGTCCACACCTCGAACGAATTGCCGCGCGGTAATAAACTCAATCTCTCGGCGCGCGCATGAAATTGATTATAACTCATATTGACAACAATGCGGAGAGCTGGTGGGGTGAGGTATAATACGAAAGTCCGAAAAATAGCCGAAATTATTACCGACAAGTACACGCGTGAGAGTTCAACATTCGAAACGCACTGCACACGCCATACGTAGGCTATACGAGTATTGAAATACGAACTCGTTCGCGCGCCGAAGCCGCTCGCGCCAATTGGAAATTATTGTGTTGCGTATACTGCATACGGGCGTTTATTACGCATTCCATTGGATTATACTTTGCCGTGTGCACCATGACAATACCTTAATGTATGGTAACCCCCTCGCGACTAATACTGCAGTATAACAGCGGCAGCAGCGGCTCGTGCCAATGGCCTACATTTACACGTCTAAGCCTAATGAAATCCACTTTTTACCCGTACGCTATATAACTAACGCAATCGTTGTATACACCACCTACGCGTGCCACCGCCGCCGCGAGATCCGATTGTTTGTGTGTATATGGATATATGTAACGGGCGCTGTAGTCGTGCTGAGCTTTAATCCACGTGCGTTTGGACAAATCGCGCCACACACAAACAAATACACGCGCGCACGCGCACATATACGGCAATCCCGCGTGCGAGCCATAATAAATTATCTTTCGCCTGTCTTTTTTACTGTGTTTCTTCGTACATGCATACCTACATACACACACACACGAACACTTGCGAAAGCGTTAATATAGTACAGCCAGCGAGAGAAGCTGAGAAATCTTTCTTTTTCTTTTTTTTTTTTGCTTTATCCACATACGCGAGATAAAGTCCTGATTACAGAACGCGGGCGCAAAGTGCTGCTGCTGCGGCAATTGGCCGTGTGTGTCTGTGTGCCTGCGCCTGGCCTTTTATTATATTATATAAATCGGACGACGCCTTCTGCGTTAACGTATCCATGTATATCGTACTATATACATACGCGAGAGTGTGAGCCTTGTAATATACGTATGCACGATGCAGAAAGACGCCCGCATCCTTTTTACAGCGCGGCCGTAGCTCTTGTGACACAAATATATACTTCGGAGTCGGAATCTCTCGTGTTTATGTGTTACGTAAGACTTGGTATATTATAATATCCTTTCTCTCTCTCTCTCTCTCTCTGTTTTTCGATTGTATCAGGAGAGAGAGAAGATCGTTTCGATCGATCGGTTCGCACGCGATATTTTGTGCATTGTGTCTGAGGGATATGTATACGTTTAAAGTGGCTGATTCATGCCTGCCTGCCTGCCTCGATCAATGGCGATTTGTGCTCGTTTGCCTCGATCGGTAGACGGTATCGCTTTTCCGAGTTTCGGATTTTCAGGTGTATGAGTAAATAAGCACATCAATATTACTATTTTTTTTATTTGCGATGCAACATACACATCATTCAAAGCTCGTTCAAACAATCTAAATTTTATCGAAAATTAATTATCACGTATTCATTAAAACGATGTTTAACATGACACACATAATGTGTAGAGAGAGACTCGACTCGACTCGATTATCTTTATGCACTCCTCTCTCAGCTCGACGTAGTACGCATCAACTTGCGTGTATAAATATATATCTACTCGATATATATATTGTGAGACTGTATCTCCCTCGCGCGCAAGGCAATTAATTTTCCTCCCCGCGCACGGAAAACTCTTTCACATTTAACCGATCTCGAGCGTCGATATCAGGGCAGCGCATGGCCCCCGATATGATCCTCGCGCGCGTAATTAAAACGAGTCTGTGTTTCGCTACGCGTACTCTACTATTTTTGTGCGCCTTCGCGTATTATAAGTCGCCGTGCCGCGCAACCGTCAATTATTATTGTATCTGTTAAGGAGCCTCCGCATAACAGCTTCCAACGTAAGATACACTCGTATAAAAGACAAACATTTAAGCGCCGCTCTTTACATACGCACGTCTCTTTCTGGCCGATTTGTATCGGAAGTTCTTTGGAGAATATAACATCGCAGAACCGAAGCCGATTACATTATTAATCGTCTCGTGCGCGCGGCTTGGAATTCTTTTTCAGCTTCTTCCTTTAATTTAACTAGACATATTGCCTTCTCCTCGAGAGGTTCGAGTTTCACTTCTGGACTTATTATACTCTTGCTTTTTTTTTATTCTTGCGCTTTTATACCTTTTCTCTCGCTCGCAAGCTGCCATTCGCGTACGTACGTACGTTCCACCTTGCTCTCGCGATCCGATCCCAAGACCGTACCCTTTTTTTCCTCCTTTTTTTATTATTATATATTCGAGAGTCGTTTTGATGGATGATTGCAAAGTCCCGCGCGCCGCCCCGCTTCGATACAGATTAATCGATTATATACGAGCAAGCGAGCGAGCAAGCGAGCGCGCGGCATATAAGTACGTGTGTATAATATAATATGCGCGAGAGTAGTCCCCATTCGCGGACGACATAATGTCGTGTATGGTATACATTGCCAGGTACGCGATATAATAAATGCGAATTTTACTAATTCACCTTCCATTTGGCCTGTAGGTAATCACTATGCGGAAAAATATCGGATGGAATTTTTACAAATATATATCGGCGTATGTAACTGACGTCATATCCAAATGACGTTTGCAAATCACCGACAGACAACACACACACACACACACACACACACACACACACACACACACACACAATGCCTAATCTATATCCTACATGCGTCCTCCTGCTCGCACTAGAGCTGCCCTCGGGAATTTTCGTGCACGCCCCGAGCTTGATGCGGATATATCGCGGTATTGCAATTCCGATCGATTTGTGTCTGATGCTTAAAAAGACACTTATTATGCGCAGAAGTATAGTTTTACGTCGAAGCCCTTCGGGGGCCTTGTTGGAGCAGAGACACGTGCGCGCGAGAGAGAAAATCGCGAGTCGAGCGATTGGGATCGGTTTTTACGCTAACGATAGAGGTAGTGGTCAAGAGATTCGGATCGACCACATTTTTTTATTCATCAAATATCAGGCCCGAGTCAAATAGGTAGGTGAGTTTCGAAGATATGACAGACAAGCCAACCACGCCCGATCTTCGTAACACATTTCCTTGCGGATCCTTTTCGAAGCTACAACATATTTGAGTTTCCTCGTTCTCTCTCATATGTATAAATATATAACTACGCATACTGAGCTCGCGGGAGAAGGTTTGTATAGTCAGCCAACAAATAAATGTTAACTCAGCAGCAGCATCTTGCAGCGTGAGTCACCTATGCGCTTTGCGCTTTTGCTGTGTATATATAAGCATACTCGGCGCGCACATTTCCTAGAAGACCGCTCTGGTATGCTAATTGCGCGACTGCCCTTACATCGTCTTTGCGCGCGGGCCCTAAGACCCACTGTAGGTCTCATAAGAAAAAAGAGCTTCTTCGGTGACGAGTCCTCTCTCCATTATGTGCATAGAGACTGCTGTTGTGCTACGGCGAATATTCAATTTCTAGCATGCGTGACGTATTTGGATCGCAGTTTGATTTATACAGTTATTTCTACTTGGCCACTTACAGATGAACAGATGAAAGTACTCGCCATCTAGCGGCGATGATGGCTTTAACCGCGATTTAATCGGATTTTCATTAATTTTAGGCAATGTACGCAAAAAATCAATACTGAAACTTTTCATGTGAAAGTATCTTAAATAAATCTGCATCGATGAATTTAATTTTATTGTCTGATTTCACATTAAATTCGCATTAATTTTTTTATTTGTCTTACTCGCTTACCTTGCACTCGCTATATAACTATTTGTACGCACTACTCAATCACACAATAACAAAATTTAAGTAATTCATGCCTATGCCTACACTCAAAGGTCATAGTGTATGATACATGTTTATGCATTTCACATTACTTTCCATTGATCCACGTTTTTTTTTTTAGAAAAAAAAGGTTTTATTACAAGTAAATAACACCATCGGTATTTTAACATAAAATATGTGCATTAATTCTTAAACAATTAACACATCTTCTTGATGCAATGCTGCATAATATTTGATTTCCATGCTCAAAGTGTAAATTAAAAAGAGAAAAAAGTTATACCGAAGTGTAAAGAGACCTAAAAGCTGCTACATATGATATAGAAGATTTTATAATCTAAAAGCAATAATTTTAATTAAAAAATCTTTATCTAATTTTAAGGCAATTTCGTGCGTGTAAAGAGAAAAAAAATACTTACAGTGCTGCAGGTTTCTAAGTTTAATTCAATGGTTAATCCAGCAGTTAGTACGAAAGGCTTCATAGTTCTCATCATTATGAGTAATAACATCTTCCGTATTTTTGGTGAATGAATCTGACCATTCATTGCACAACTTTAATAAAAAAATAATTAAGTTATCAAGTTATGTAAAAAAATTAATTGAATTACATTTAAAAGTACCTTGTAATGAAAAAATCTTCGCTGACGTTTTTCAAAAATTGACTAGGAATACAAATGAAAATAATAGCAAACAAAGTTACACAAAATACAAACAACATTTCCGCTGCTCCTGTCAAATCAGTTTCCACCAGTATTACCATCTACATACATAAAATATTACTACAGCTGAACAATTCAATTGATTATTCAATGATTGAAAACCTACCGAAGTACCCGTCATGACTACCATACCACTACAAAAACTTAAAATAACGAACATCAAAGGGTCGCTCTTTTTTTGGAAAAGCCAATAGTATCTAAAATTTTAAGAAGTTTTGAAACAACGTATCATAATTGTATTATTTGAAATATCTTACTCGATGCAAAGTTGATGACAACGAACTAAATCTTTGAGTTGCTCGCAAATCCATTTGTTGGCATTTTCTTCATCAATCGCCATTTTCCATTTATACGCATTGCTCATTTTTTCGAGTTTGTATCTGAAATATCAGTCAATATTTATAAAAGTTGTTTCATATTTTGAACTAAATTTAAAACGTTTTTCCGGATATCATTACGTACCGATACGAATGGATTTCGCACATAATATACAAAACAGCTGAACACTGGCAATAATTCATCGAAGCTATTAATAAACCATAAATAAATATTAAAACGAATTGAACTGCAAAAATGCTGTAAAAGTATTCTTCTTCATCGACGAAAATTTCCATCCGAAGAGGGAGTGTTTTCTCAAAAGTCCGATTGCCTGGAAGTGCCCAAGTTAAGAAGGGCGGAATGACTACTGGAGCTGTTCCAAAACTAATAAGTAATAAAAGTATTGATCCTAGAAAATTTCCTAATAAATATATCTAATTTAATTGCCTGGTACATAAGCATTGCTTACCTGCTTGAATATTGGATAAAATATACCCTTTTTTGCCATAATCTATCTTCATTTGTTTAACATCATCACTTGCCGAAAACATTCGACCCATTAATACTGTACCCTTATATATCTTATATTCATAAAAAAATAAAAAATGCATTATAACTTCAATTAAAAAAAAATGTTAAAAAGGCCTTACATCGTTCTTAGAGACAACTATTATCGTGTAAGAAAGTATCATAGTTGAATAAGCTATCGACTGAAATATTGTTTCAATAACCGCACTGCCTTCAACCTCATTTTGTATTATTTTGAAAAGTTTCAGCAACTGCATACATAATAATTATATATTACTGATGATGTAGACAAATCTCTTGAATACGTACCGTAGTAATTAGTAATAAAAGCAAACATGAGTACATGAACAGGTTACCAAGTGTTTGCACGATTTTGTTTTGGAAAGGGTATATAAAAGTCATCTTCAAAATCCTCGGGTTCCAAGGAAAATTATCTTCCCAAACTTTTATTGCTTTCTGAAAAGTTACATAAAATGCAGGATTTGTCGGATCATCCATTTTAGTTTGGAATGGTATGTTAACGTAGTGACTGTAGAATACAAAGAAATAGAATAGAAAGTCAAATATCTTTTATCTAATTTAAGCAAATTCAAATTTCTTTAATCCATATGAAGCTTTTATTATAACTTTGCAAGCCTGACGAAAAAATTCTGTTGAACACTTTTTTGTTTCAATATTTTATTTTTTTTTATTCTCTGCCTAGCTATTGTTTCACTGAAGACTGTGAGGTAAACAAAAATGAAATAAAATATTTAAACAACAATTGAAAGTTAAAAAGGGACAATGCAACCATTTTCATTTTGCCACGTGTAGATTTACACAAAAATTTTAAATTTTCGTTCTCTCTCTCCTTTTTTTCCACGGGTTAATATCCGATAATTCAAAACTTTGCACCGCTTTGCAAAAATTTTTTGTGAATAAAGTAAAGCTCCAGTTTCGTTAGCTTTCGACGATTCACATTTTTGCTTCGTCTTGTTCGTAAGTGCAGAAATTCACTTTCAGAAACGAAAATATAACCCCCCCCCCCCTGGATCGTTACGATCGTTTCACAAGCGGCGGGGGACATTTCCATTGAAAATGAAAAAAAAAATTGATACATTTTTATGGGGGTGAATTCACCCCCATAACAATCTAAAAGAGCATTTTTTTAGAAAAACTCGTGCCAAAATCGTAAAAATTGTAAATATCAATTTTTTAGAGTTTGTCTTCTAGAGAAATTTGTAACGATTAAAACGAGATATTAAACGTAAAGATCGGACTAGTAGTTTTTTCTCAATCGCTGGCAAGAGCCGAAACACGGATTTCAGCAAATTCTGTCTACAGCCAACAAAATGGGTCTTAAGTCCCAGAAAAAATTTTTTTTTATAGTTTTATATGTAAGGAACAATACTTAAAAGGTCCGGAATGAATAAAAATTATAGTTTTCAAAAAAAAAATATTTAAAAAGTGATTTTTTTTTTTAATTTACAATGAGAATGTCCCCTTACCAGCTAATCATAATAATTTCAAAGTCTTTCATTATCAACTCGTCCAATCAGAAATAAACGGCGCTTAAGTATGTATAAAATTAATCTGTACCGTTTAATTTTTTTAATATCTAATTATTTTATAACGCGCTGCCGCCGCGGTCGTCGCGCGTGCGTAGCCCCAAAAAAGATGAAAGTCACCACGACCGATCACGAGAGATATCTCGCGCGTTATACGCGTACTTACCGGTCAACGAACAATTAGTCAACTCTCGCCGCCCCGTATATTATATAGCATATGATGCATGAAAAACTGAAACGTCATAATTGTCTCGAAGTAATCACGAGCATACCTATATAATCTTCTGATTCTTTCGTTGGTGCGCGCGGCAAAAAATCATATGTAAGCAGCGGTGCCATCATCATCGTGTCCGCGAGTCATCTTCTGTCTCTCAGGTACACGTTTTTTACATTCTGCGTAATTGTTGGCGAGCATCCGGATAAAATGTTCATTTTTTTTTCTTACTTTGCTGTCCGGTACTCTCCAGACACCGATTGTTTTCTCGTCAAACTGCTGCCTGGCTGCTCGACAAGCTGCTACTTGTCCTTAATTTTCTTTTCTCGTATTTTCGTGTACGTGCGCTCGTGTGTGTACGGAGTGGATGTTTTTCAAATTATCGATAACAATCGGTCGCTCAAACGATCATTCGAACTATCAGATTTCTGGTGCGTTTTCACTTTTGCACCGCAGCAATAAAATATCGATTTTAACGTCTGGCCTTATAGTTTATTAAGTCTGCGCTGGGCAGAACTGCGCAACACTGCCGCATTTTTACCGTTAAGCGAGAAAGAAAATGATAAAATCTTGCGCGCGCGACAAAATTTACACCTGGTTTCGCTTAATATTTTACACATTTCGGGGTGTTAATTAAGATTTAAATCCCCGCACTCGTAAATCTGCTTCAAAGCGACACGTTAAACGCTTACGTATCAACGAGAAACTAATACTCGCGTTTATGCAATATTAAATGAAATTAAGAGCATTAATATGTTCGCAACTGTTTTCTTTTCTCGCAAAAATACGTGTTGTTTCAAGTTCAATCTGGTATCTTATATGTACCTTCCGATTAATCTCAGCCGAGCGTTAAGAAAATTAACAATCATCATAATGCAGCGCGCGAAAAAAGAAGAAGCCAGAAGACGTTGCAGCACATTCCGTTGTTGCATCGCGTTCGGTATGCCACCGCAGAGTCATATACACACATACACACGTTCTGCTGCTGCTTCCATCCGGATCCGGTTTCTGGCTTATGGCACGTTCTTCGTTTCGCGCTCGCACATTATATGCATATAATATTCACGCGCTGCAGAATAAGAAAGAATATAATACAGCGCAAAGTAGCACTTGCTCAATTTATACATACATCGTATCATCCTGCGAAGTGTATGTACCTATATATGTTTCCTGACGAATCGACTGACGTAATTCTCTTTTACTCCCGTCCTGACACAAGCCAAGACTCGTCTTTGTTTTTATTTAATATAATATATAAACATAATGCAACATTTGCCCCGCTCGCGCGATAAATGCTTTCGGTCGACGATTTATAATATGGTACTATATTCGTCGACAGTACACATACGCGATGGTAGTAGAAGAAGAAGATTGCGATCGGCGCATCGCGTGGCGAATCATCTTTCCGACCCTCGAAACTTTTATTGTTTTATAATTTCATACGTATTATTATATGTCTCGAGCTTCGCGAATGCGATACTCCACGGTCTTGAAGTCTCTACCTGTTCCGCTTCGAGTTATTAATCTTTTTCGGGTACTCTTTCGAAATGTGCTGTGTTTGGTATTGCTCACGAGTCTCTTTATTTCTGTCGCTTCTCCGAGACGCCGCGCGAGCAAAGATAAACGAGTGAGTTTTCCTCAAAAAAGTGTCAGCCAATATTAAGCTGCTGCTGTGTGTATGTGTTTAAAAGTAAAAACAAAAAGTAAAAAAATAAGAGCATAAGAAGTGGAACCTGTCGCCGGTCGATCATTCCTCTCTCTGTCTCTCGTTCGGTCAAAGCAGCAAAAATGTGTAGTATACACACAGAGACGTACACTTCATCGACCACTCCCCTCTATCCGCGCGTTTCTCACTACTATACACTCGCGTCGCGAAAAATATACTTTCGCATTTCGCCGGCCGCGCGAGAGATCCATCGGTCTCTGTCTCTCTCGAGAGAGAGACGAGAGGTGATTTTTTGACGAAAAAGTTTCGCGTATACACCAGACGTGCACGTCGCTCTTTTTCGAGATATGTATACGTCAGTTTGGAAATTCGGCCATCGGCAGAAAGAGAGAAGAGACGAAGAGTAGTAGTGTACCCCTGCCTATATAATAAGCCCCGCAAGTATTAAGCGACGTCGACGGGTTTGCCTCTTGTCGTCGTCGTCGTCGTCGTCGTCGCAAAAAGCACTTTCGTCTTCACGCGAAGCAAGCGATATCGCTCTCGAATGAACGGGCGCAATGCAAGTGCATCGGTACACGCGAGGTGTAAGTATAATACCGCTCTCCTTTTCAACGGATCTCTCGCACCTTCGCCGCCGCCGCTGCAGGACACACATTTAGTATATACCGTATATAACAGACACGCGTGCAGCAGCATCAGCAGCAGCAGCGGCATTTATATATATAATGCCCATTTAATGCTACATTATAAAACGTGAGATGCGTGCGTGATATATAGCGCGTCCCGTGGGCGAGCACAGCAACAGCATCGATTGATGTCGCGCGTGCAGCGCAACGAGCAGCAACTGTCCTCAATAATAATAATATGTACGTCCGCCGCGGCGCACTTTACTTTATCATTACAATTATTTGGGTGGAATTGTTATTAAACGGACTCGAGTTAGTTGTCCTTATGGCGCGGCCAAAAGAGAGCCAAAAAAAAGTTGACGCGCGGCTTTTGAAGATTCACCGCCGCAATTCCCTTTTATTTCTTGCGTGGGCTTCTTCGTGTATATGTACGTAAATATTTAAATTATTGTTCATCGCGTCGTGAGCGGTTATATCTAGACCGAATATTGCTCCGAAAGTATATATGTGGACAGCTGCTGCTGCTGCTGCTCCATATTTCGCAAAAAATACATATTTTCCCTTTCCGAAATCGAAAGCAAGAGTCTGCGCCTCTCGTTTAGCCTCCACAGAAAATCACTTTCCAGCACAGCTCGACCGCTGCCTGTATATCAGCATGAAAATCGTCAAAAGCTTATCGCTCGAATCCTAGAGCAAGCTCCGATAACGCGCGAGACGAAGTACTTTGCTATGCTAGGCTGTGCGCGCACGGGGAGATCGTAAAAGTGAAAATTCCTCGGGCGTCTTCGGATCATCCATGCGTTACGAAAAGCGGAAGCGTACGCGCGTAAAAATATCCGCAACACAACAATGCTACAATAATATACATATTAATAGCCGCCGCTCGGCGCAGGTAGCGCAGAATATGTATATATAATACAAAAGCCAGCCAGCTAAGAGGCCGAGATACGACTGCATAAGCTTGCGCCGAGCTCGGCGCGTCTTTTGCAACGCAACGGGTATAAGACGGCGGAGCAGCAGCCACACACACATATGTATATAGCATATAGTAGAAGTAGTAGTAGTAGTAGTAGCGTCGTAGTAGGGGTAGAGGCGCTCGCCGTCTCTCGTCGGCGCAAAAGCCGAGGCGCGCGCGAGATCGGATCTGGCGTGCCTGGATCAGTAACTCTTTTCGTGCCGTGGCGAGTCGAAGCGCCTCCTTTTTCCTCCTCCGAGCGGCTGCGACGACGACGAATGTGCTTCGGAGCTGAGCGCAAGCTACCGCTTATACTGCAACAGTAACGCGTACACATCCTTTACAACAGTGTGCGACGAGTAGTAGTGCTGCGCCTACCTTCTTCTTCTTCTTCTTCTTCCTTGCGAGACAGAATATATAGAGCTGTTATTATATTTCTGAGGCGAGCATTGACGTTTGCGAGTTTACACAGTGCAGTGCAGCGATTCTCTCTCTCAGTGCACGGCCAAGTTTTATAATATAACAAAAAATTTTGTAGTGAGACAGTGACGTAAATGTTTTAGTGAATTTTTTTTCGCTCCGAGGTTTGTAAAGACGAGTGCAGCGCATATCGTTCGTTGGTTGCGTGCGCGAGGATACAAAAAAAAAAGAAGAGTCACATGCATAGAAGGTGATTCGGCGCAAAGGATCGACGATCGGAATGCGCGGCGGATGATAAATCGCGCGTGCGTCTACGTCAGTTCTGTTGCAGCGGTGTATAATAATAAACGTGTCTGTGTAGCGTGCGTATACGTGTGTTGTTGTGCGAGCTGCACATAGTGTCATTGTGTTATAATACGTATAAGAAGGATACGACGATCATCGCGACGGTGCAAGGCGCATATCATAATACACACGGATTCACCGAGCCGCTGCCGAACGATGATTGATTTACTCACTGTCATCCTTCTCGTCGTGGCATTTTGTTTTTTATACTAAAGGTACTACAAGCACATGCCATACGCGCTGCTCGTGCGAGCGCATCTCTCAAGTATTTTTCATTTTTATACATACGCGCGCGCGCGTGCATATTATAACCCGCCTCGCGGATAAACGTGATCGCGTACACGTATCGATGCGATAGCCTGGCTATTTTAAGAAAATGAACGTTAAAAGGATCAGCTCTCCTCTCCTCGTACGTATGTGTGTGTGTGTATATTTGCTGTAAGCGTCGTCTGTCACGAGCCGCTCGCGAGAGAGACAGGAGAGTCACTCTATACTCCACTATAGGAGGAGAAGGAGGTAAAATTGAGAAAAAAAACCATCGTCTTATCTCTCTGCACTGCACTGCCGCGAGTATGTGTCACACCTTTATAACCGTATAACGCGCGCGCTGCAGCATGTGTGTTGTAAACACCATGGGAGACATTGCAGCTGGGGCCGCTTCCGCGATGTTGTTTAGCTAAACCCACGCTATAGCTCTCTAGCTGTGAGCCGCGCGACACCTATATATATCATGCACAATGAGGAGCTCGAGTATGAGAGGTGAATTGTATTATATACCTGTGTGTGTGTGTGTGTGTGTGCGCCCAAATCGTTCATTAAGTAATTTGTTGCACAATCTTTGAATCGCTAATGGGCAATCGAGGCCTATATAGTGTGAACTCTTGTGTGTCTCTCTCTCTGGCTATAGGCCGGGGAAGTTGACGTATTCGTGATCCACCAGATCGCGTAATATGTATGCCATAATCTCGCTCGAGGGATCTTTGATTGTCCGCGCTTACATCTTATACGTGTCCTGAGATTATGTCAACGTTACATCTCTCGTCGTCGCAATTGCAACCCATCGTCGTCGCGTCTCTTCGTCGCCTCGTATCATGGTCATACGAAACCGAGCTGGCGAGTTCCGGTACCCGCTCGCTGTACAAGTCGCGTCTTGTACACGCGATACCTGCCGCGTCCGTATACGCACATTCTGCGGTCGAGACGTCGCGTCGTCGTCTTTTATAATCCATCTCGCAGCATTATAAACTTGTGCTTATGTTATATTGTATAGGCGCGCGGTGCGCACCAGCTTTTTTAGCTCTCACCTGTGCCGTACACGCCTGTATAATATAAAAGCCTTTGTGCCTTGTCGAAAAGTCTTAATACGCTTAGTAGAGGAGGAGGTGGAGAACACAGGCTCTTTCATTGTGTTGCTGCTGCTGCTGCTGCGAGATCTGCGAGGAGTCATTTATCAGGCAGCGAGCAGATTGTAATGTTAATTTGAGAGCGTGCCACGCCATTTGGATGATGGGTTAAGAGGATATTGCCTTAGAAATATATCGATGTTGAAAAATTTATCTCGAAACATGTGTACAGGATTATGCCTCGTATTTTGTAATTCTCTTTTGTAAAAATTATCTCGAATTTTCTAATCGCTCCGCACACGTACACCTGAGATATATCCTTCTAATTTGTTGTACACCTTGCGATACTACCCAAAGCAATTGATAAATACATCACACCTCAAAGGAGCCGAACCGATCTCCAATTTGTAGCTAACACGCGTATAAGAGCAAGTTAAGAGGAAATGATAAATAGTACATCGTATTAGCATGGAAAGCCATTATGACAATATCGAGAGTGACAAGTTTAAATCATCGTCGTACACACTCTCTCCTCTAATTATGCTGAAAAAAACACAGTTATCTATGACTAAATCGTCGTCGTCGCTTCGCGCGAACTTGGCATGACGTATTCGCCAAAGAATTCGTACAAAGGATGATGATCGTTTACAGCACGCGGCTGCGACGAAAGAGGCCAAAAGTTCGCTCTTATTCGACGTCGCGCAAGGGCCAGCCCAAATCCATATTGCTCAATTATCGATTCGATCGATCGAGAATTATCCGATATGGTCCTCCTTTGTCGGATTTTTAAGTCCTGTTACTAATAATTTTTTAATCCTCTCTGCCGATTCTCGGGTTCTCCGGCTAATTCCGGTTTTACGGATATTTAGCAAATCGCGCGTGTCGTCGAGTCCGCTCGCCGAGATCGTGAATCGACTTGTTATTTTCAAAAGTAAAAGTATAATCCCGTGGCTGACGAAGAAGCAGATAACGCACGGAAACTAAGTCGCAAAAAAAAAGAAAAAAATATATGCGAGCTCGACGCGAACAAATTTTGCTAAACAATTTGCGGCCACTGACTAAACTGTATTACCCTCTCTGCAGCTCGGTTTTACTCATATTTCAAACAAAATCTCTCGTTTTTTTTTTCAACTCATCGATACGCCTCATCTCTTATATGTATGAAAAA
Source organism: Trichogramma pretiosum (assembly GCF_000599845.2). Lineage (NCBI taxonomy): Eukaryota > Metazoa > Arthropoda > Insecta > Hymenoptera > Trichogrammatidae > Trichogramma > Trichogramma pretiosum. The sequence goes on along the minus strand of NW_019641606.1, from coordinate 2,593,539 downwards.
TATGTCAAACTTCCTCCTACTCGAGAGATCATCGTTCGTTGGTACTACAACAATGAAGAGGAAGCGACTCGTTCTATATAGCATGTACAGGTATAAACATCGCTGCTCGGCGCTCTCGCGTACGCAAGTTCACCTTACAACTCGCTCGACCACTTCATCTGCCCGAGCGCGGCGTGCAAATCATCGATACATATACGCTGCTACATAAGCTCCGCACTAGTATGCGTATATAAGCTGTGTGTGAGAGCGAAAAGAGAGAGAGAGAGAGAGAGAAATACGTATAATCGAGAAAGGAAAGTGAGGGCCCTGGACTGCTATGCGCGCGGCCTGTACTACGTGTCTGAGAGAGAGAGAGAGAGAGAGAAGTGCCTGCATCCCGCGAGGCTCTTTCGGCACTCGATACATCCGCCCACTCACTCTATACTATATATATACAGTCCTTTGCGCGCGGCGTGTGCTATGCCCATGCTGCACACGGGGCCTCCTCTACCTCGGCTCGCGCGTGTGGTCTCTCTTATAGCGCATGCGTGCATATATATATATTTATATATTTGCCACGCACATACCTGCCTATGTAACGTATATAACAAGTCAAACGATATTGCCAAGAGCGAGCGCTGCTGCACTCCTGCCAGAGTTCTGTGTCTGTCTGTGTGTGTGTAAACGCTGCCCGGCGTTCGGCATCGTCGTCTCTGTGCGAGGGCAAAAGTCTCCCGAAGTCTACCGCGAGATTGCCTCCGAGACGGTTGTTGGTTCTTGTTGTCTGTCGTTGATGCGACCGCGAAAACGTTCCGGTGTGTCTGCAGTGTGTTATAATACTGCGCACCGCCAGACTGCGGACACTTTTTATTTTTTTTTTTTTTTCGTCGGAATTATAAGCCCTCTCGTTAATTGTGCGCGCAGGTATAAGCGACAAAGGCACGTAATGTACGTTTAAATACAAATATATGTAATACGTAATCGAGAAAAAGCGCGAGCGCATGACCGCACACACGCGAGCCCGTAAAAGTGACGCGTGCTGCTGCTCCGCGGAAGAATTTTCGCTCTGCTTTATATATATTTTTTTTCCTCTTTCGTTCGTTTTCGTTTTTTTTTTCTGTTCTGGTGCTTTGGTGTGTGCAAAGTTAAAAAAATAAAGCCGCGTGAAACGCGCGTGCGTGATTCGTTGCGTAGTATGTACTTGTATGCGAGTGCAGCAATGTAGCAGTGCGCGCAGTCCTCGGCAGAGAAGGTGAACGTGTATTTTTTCAAGAATACATACTTGTGCGGCGGTTGGCTGCGGCTGCAGAAAAGCAGCTTAATTCGATGAAGTATTGGGCCTCTTTATATCATTGGCGATCGCGCGGCGCGGGATGGCAAATTTACAGTTTACCCAGCAGCAGCAGCAGCCTGCACGAATGCGCATTCGCGAAGCGAGAGTGAGTTTCGCGTAATTCCGCAGCGGCTGCAGTGCACTTTTAATCATTATATCCCGCGCCCGCGCCAAGCGGTTACGTAAAAATTCTCTCTCTCTTTCCCTCTCATTTGCTTCATTTTTCAAGCTCACCCGATCGCGAGTGCGTGCGTATAATGCATCATACGCGTACTTATGATGTATACAAAAAAGCTCCTCGACGCGCGGCTTTCGCTGCTGCCGGTCAGAGCGACGACGATTTCACGCTTTAGATTCTCGCTTCAATTGGCGTGCAATGTCGTGGCAGCAGCAGCAGCAGCAGCTTCCTTCGCATGTGCTGCTGCTGCTGCACTCGAGCCTTTGTAATAATATAAATTGGAAGTCAATCATACGTGCCGAAAGCCGTAATAACTCACGCCGTCAATCGGCGCGCGACTGAATTGCAATAAGTGCAGCCAGGCCCTTCACCTGCAGCAGCAGCAGTCGACGCGACGTAACGGTCGCGTCTCGTCGTGTACTTATTACATTATATATATATATACGCGTGTAAGGCGCAGCTCTCTCGAGCTCGGGCGATCGCACTTGAACTTTTTCACCGCGGCGCGCGGTATCCTAAGGGCATACTATACGTGCATATAAGGTCTTGTAATGTGCGTACCTCTGCGTGCAGGCCGACCAGGTGAATCTTTCATTTTGCTTAAAATGCGCGTGTGTGGTGCATTCGTTTATACACACACGCGTATAATATTGTGCTGACTCGGATGTGCTTAAATACCGCACCACTCGGCCGCGCGCAGTTCGTCGAATAACGTCATAACTCACGCGGTCCTTTTGGGAGGCGCGGAGCTGCTCGCTCGGAGCTCGGAGCGGCATTTCTGCCTACACTCGCATATAATACACACGAAAAAGCAGCGTCGTACGCGGGTATGGGCGTATATACGAAGAATTTCGCACGAGATCGTCGAGCTCGTTTCTTCTTCTTTCATATTATACACACACAGAGAGGGAATAAGCTCGTATACTGCGGGATGCATATATTTTAGCTCGAGTTTCATGCCCAGCGCGAAGATTCTTGTTAGCGATCATCCACGGCTTGATTTACACGTTTTGGTGGTAATCGGAAAAAGATCGTTATTATTGCCCACACCTTGTAATGATCCGAATTCGTCCTTTTTCGCATAGATTCACACCCCCCAAGCGTTCAATTAAAAACGATCTCCGATCTCAATATATGTATAATATAGGTGTAACGCCTTTGATCCTTCGTAATTGGACACGCGCGGCTCGGAAAAGCGCCGCCGGTGAAAATTGAAGCAATTTTTTTTTCTCCCTGTCTGCCGCGCGGAAAAGACAAAGACGAGTCGTCGGCGGTAGAAGGGCAAACACACTTCGTGCTGCTGCTTCTTCCGAAGATCCTCGAGCTCCGATTACGATGAGCCGGGTACACGTTGTCAATGTAGTGTCGTGCGGTGCTTTGTTCGCGCGCCTGTATACATATATATACGCGAACGAGTTATTACAGTGCCTGTTACAGAAGCTATATAAGCTCGCACAGCAGCAGCGGACTCGAGACGAGAAGTCGTAATCGACGCGTAAGGATAAAGGCCCCTGTGCGTGTAAGAGGCTGCGGTGCACTCCTACTGCGCAACTACAGCTGCTGCTATGCTGCGGTATGCGCTGATTGAGCTTCGATACTTTTTCAACTATATCGGGCCCATATACACATAGACGAAGACGAAAGTTTGTGTTATATCGCGCGGGTATACACGTAAAAAGTGAGTTTTATTTTCGAGCTCCGATTTTTTTCTGTTTATTATTTTTATTTTTATTTTAATTTTTTTCCTTTCCTTTTTTTTTCTGGCAAACCGGGTAAAATATGTCGAACAGTGGGTCATTGGACAACGAGCTAAACGCGTCGATTTACATATAAATTCGGGTACGCACGCGCGCGACACGCATTTTTAATCGATCTCTCGGATCGATCCTCTCGCGTGTATAATATACATAAAACACCGAGGCTTCCTGAATATATATATCGTCGTGAGAGATCGACGGAATTTCACCCAAAAAAAAGTCATTCTTTTTAATCAACTCATTTATTCCTTTTGGTTTTGTTTTTCCTAAAAAATAAAAGTAACACGGAAATCCATAAATTCATTCGGCGATAACGCGTCCCCGATGATCCTCGTCATCTCGACGCATCTTTCCCTATCTTCACGAAAATCGTATCTCTCTTTGCTCTTTCTTTCTTCTGTCTCGGCCGAATAGTCTTGGCATATCGTCATCGGATGTGTATAACGTCTGCGCGTGAGCTGCAATGCGCCAACAACACACACACACACACAAAAAGGTTATAACTATCGCGAAGAAAAGAGCATCGTTGCTCGGGCTCGACTGGGCAAGAAGATACCTCGTTACTCCGAGTGATTGAGCCGCGATAAAGCTCAAAAATAATAATATATATCCGTACATACGGCGCTTGCGGAGAGAGAGAAGAGGTATTCCCTCTCGGGCTCGGCAACAGCAGCAGCCAAGAGTAGCCAGTAGGTAGTAGTAGTAGTAGTAATAGCACTCTACTACCACTGTACCGCGCCATTGTCCGTTTATGTATGTATATAACGCGCGAGGCTCGCTCGCTCTCTCGCGAGCCCGGGTAATACATCGGACGTAACCCGTAATGTTTTATAGAAACAAACGATCGAGTAGTGCATCAGCAGCAGCAGCAGAGGCGAATGTAAATAAAAGGGCTAGCACTACTGTGTGCTGCTGCTCTCCATCTCGTATGAGCCTCGCATGCATACAGGATTCGATGTGATATACAAAGATGATCTTGCGCTATGCTATATTATATGTACAGGAAAAAGCTTTTGTGTACGTATATACGCGCTGAGAACTTCATGTGTGTGTGTGTGTGTGTGTGTGTGTGTGTGCATGTAAACGCACCATACTCAGCACACACGCAGAGAGTAGTGTTACTGTACCGTTAGCAACGACGTAAACGATTCAACTATAGGCGCTGCTCCTTTCCTATTCTCTTTCTTATTACAATATTTATAATGTTGTACGTACATATACGCGCGCGTGTGTGTATACGCGTCTTTTTTCTCGCGCGCCACTAAAAACCCGTTGTTTTTCAATTAAAAAATATACACTTACACACGCACATAGACACACACTAGAGCGCGTGAGGCGGCGGCAGTGAACTTGATTACAGTGCCTTTTTTTTAAGCCGCGCGGCGCTGATCAGCACCGGCGGAATTACTCACGCTCGTTGACGCGAGGCGTGCGAGCTTTAATATATATAACAACACCCGTAGTAATGATAATGCGTAACTGAATATGTATTCTCAAAATATATATATATATCTCAATAACGCCAATTAGATTTTTGCGAATTAATTGAGGAAGATGTAGCTGTGTGTAAGTCTCTGATTCGATGCAGCTCTATGCGCGCGCGAAATTACCCATCATTTTCCTAATGATGGCGCGCGCACGTGGGTATATACCCATCTACAAGGAAACAGAGTCAGCTGAGAGAGCTGATACGGTTGTATTTTCTAGCTGCGTTGTTGTGGATTTTTTTTTACTGAGTAAACTAAAAGCTGTTTTTCAGAAATTAGCGTGTTTGTTTCCAAACGACGCTTTCTCACGTGGATTTTTTTGTTTGTTTGTCTACAGCTCGCTTTAAATTTATGTGTCAACCCAAGCGATTTGCCAGCTCCCAGGCACTTTTTCTCTATTTTTAACGTTTAGTGAAAAGACTTAGTCATTGATTATTGTTTTTCCATGGATTTATGAACTTGGCAATGAATTTTGCTTAGCTAGTAATACAATCGTCACTTATTTTCACTCGTTGAGTTAATTTTGAGGACAATGGAATCTACTTAGCGTGGATATAAAACTTTCGTCTGTTTACAAATTCATAAATACGAAATGAATTTTTATTTATTGCAAATCGAAAAATCAACGGTAGGATTAACTTTTCACAAAGTTGGAAATCAGAGTCTTCAGTCTCTCACGTTCGAATCAACACCTGAGGTTCACGTAGCGCAATTACGTTGATATCTTTTTCGTATATAATTATCGAAGAAAAATCCACTTGAGCGGTGTGTCAGCGCAAGCAAAGAAAACATTTCATTACACACGTATTCGTACAAGCGGTGCAAGTACAAGCCAACTTCTGCTATTCTCGTTAAAATTAGACTAGATAATCTTTGACTCGAGACCCTTTTCGCCAAGAATTTACAGTCGCGCGAAGATAAGTCGGTCTTTTTCCACGAAGATATCGTAACGTGTACTCGGGTGATAACGAAGTGTGCGCGGGAGAGAGAAAAGGTGACGGCGGCTGCGGCGGAGGGAGAGAAAAAGGCGAGCGAATATTTACCGTGTGAAAGGGATAATTGTCACGTAGACGACGTGTGTATACGTGATACTATCTCGGCAATATGAGATATACCGACGAATTAAAAATAAAGATCTCTCGAAGCTTTTTACGCTAAAAAGTGTTTCGCTTCGCGAAGGAGCGAAACAAAGCAAAAATTGCGTATGTTAATGGTCGACGGAGGTTACGTGGCGCTGCGCAGCGAATTTCAAGAAGAAAATCAACTCTCTGTTTTGTTAGATGAGCTTTAACGATTCTTGATATATAATATCAGTCTTTCATTCTTACATAATTCGAGAAGTTATGACAGTTTTCTTCTAAAATTATTATGTAATCCATCTCTTATACTTATTCAAGAGATCTGATATTATATCGAGGCTGCGCATTCGTGCAGTCAAATTGGGTTTATTTGACAATCAAATTTATTACGAAACTCGTCCACTTACGATTCAATACGTATAATTTCTCTCGTTTTCTGGTCATTTAAGTATGACTCAAATGAGATGCTTGAGATAAGGAAAAGCTTTTTTTAGACTTTCAAGAAATTTTAAGTATAGTTTTTCGTGGGCTCTAGTCAGATTCACAACTTGAAAAAAAGTAACACTTTCCTCTTTCCTTAACTGGAACCTGCTCTTGTATTTTTCTTTTTTGACTATCTTCTTCTTCTAAAAAAAATATTAGAATATGAGTAAATAAAGTAAACTTACTTACTTTCGCACGATATTGGCATTTCAATTATTTTACTAGAATTAATTTTTATAGAATTTTCGCATTTACATGAATTTGCTTTCAGCCCTCTGAAAAGTTCTCAATGAAATCTACTTAGACGATATCATGAAAAAGATTCCCGTAGAAGCGATTATAAACTTTCAAATCATACTTTAAAAATAGGATTATTAAATTAAAAAATCTCATTCAATTTAAGCGCACAAACGTCTCACGCACTTGATTTTCTCGTGTAAAATCGATATATAAAATTAAAAGCTTTGGAATCTTCCCTAAGTATTACGATGAAAGTGAATTCTATGCAGAGAGTCATTAAGAAGAAATTGTTGATTATGTTAAAAGGGTTTCATGGTCGGTCGCTGTGGAATTGGAATACCGACTACTTTGTAAAATATGACATTATCTCATGATCTTACCAACAGAAATCTTTTTTGTACTTTTGTACAAAATTTCTGATGCTTTGCTAAAAATTAAATCGTTGATTGAATTCGGAAGTGTGAAAGACAATGTCTTAATTTGCTCTGATACAACTATGACCTCATCGGTATGCCCCTGCCGCCGTCATTACACCATTATCTCTTTCAAGCAGCGATTTTTTTATACATTTCGAAATTCCAACAAATTGTGTTCCTTCGTTATTTATCATGTTTTCAAATTAATAAAAACGAAGTCGAAGATTCGACGAATGTTCCACAATCTCACGCTTCGCGGTATTAAGAAAAATGCCTTCATTGCTTTACGCTTGCAGAGAACGCGAAGGTAGATCTGAGAACGCCGCGAGCCAGGATGGAAAAGTAGATCGTTTCCATGTTTGCGCGTGTGTGTATACGCAGTTAAATTCTCTTATCGATCGATCGGCTCGTAAAGCCCTCTGCACTGTCGTCGTTACGCGCCTCGCCTCTCCGCCTTTTTTCTGTCGTCCTTTTGCAATTGCAAGTTTTTATATTAACGACTGTCGAGCACTCGAAGCAAATCCGAATGAGTTTTGATTTTACACATTCGTGTGATTCTCGTAAAAACAGAAATTGAGTACTTGCACGAATTCTACTGCTAAACCGGGATATTTGCTCAAAGTGAAGTCGTTGCAGTCGTGTATAAGTACTGAAAATTTTCAAGACGATGGAATCATTTGGAATTTAAGAAAACAATTTTCAAAATGTATCTTTTCGCATTAAAGTTGAGCACGATCATCGACGCTTGCTTCAAATCGAAGTCATATATTTTTAACTTCGAGGGTAGCTCTCGGGAGAAAGTAACGAAGTTCGGGATCGAAGCCGATTCTTCCTGATTATGTAATTATATGCGGGTAACCCATACAGTGTCATCAATTCGTCGAGACACTTATTATGAGAGTTTGCATAACTTCCCACACACACGCACACTCAACGTTTATTACTAATGAAAAACCGTCAGGGTTTGGCGCGTTATTACATGCATAAAATAATCATTTCGAATATCGTTATTGTCATCACCCCGTATCGGTGATGTATTATCATTACCGCGTTTTCTCGGCGATTGGCTTCGGAAATCGTCGCGATAAATTTTCAACCGAGCAATGCGTGGTCAACGCACACAAATTGCCAAAGCACTCATATATATTTTCTTGATTTAAAAAAAGAACAACAAAAACAAAATCCAACCTATAAAACAAACGAGGAAATCGGCTATTGTAAAAGACTCATTCTATATATATTCAAATGACTGACGCGTGATGCAATATCCTCGCCGTCGAACACAATTCTCGTGCCCGCGCTCTCTCGCTCACACTCTCTTTGGGGTTTGGGATAAGAATTGATTTTTGCGCCGTGCGCCGTATATGTGTGTGTACACGTGACACGCGAAATACTTGTTTGTTTTATCCTTATAAACTTTTTTTTTCTCGTAATTTTCTTCCCACACTTTCGTAGTTTCTTTGATACGAGGTTATTTATACATTGAAAGCGTTTGGCCAATTAATCTCCGCTCGGGACCGCGCCGATCTCGATCGCCTTGTAAATTAATCATGTTTCATTGAGTGGTATATCGATCGGTCGGGATAATTGACATTTTATTTACATAAAATTGAGGGATATAAATTTTGAGATGGATTTTTAATATCGGAGGCAAGGAAACGAGGAAGTGCGAATCTCGAGCCGCGCGCAGTGCAGATCGGTATAAAGAGCGACAGGCGCGAAATTATTCACGAGGCGCGCACCCACTTGAAAAGGTGCGCGCGCTTGTCTTCATCACTTTGAATCTCGCGCGGCTCATTGGTAATCCGTTTAATATGAACTTCGAAAGAGTACCGATGCGCGAAACGAGGCCGTATTAAATTACACTCACACACACACATTTCAAGTTTAAGTGGTTTTCGCGGTACATACGTAGGTATACGAAAATTTTTCAGGCACTTTTTACACAATAATAAACGTTCACCTGTATCGCTGGTGTAGTAGAGGCTCTAGATCATCGGTTCGAGTGAAAAATTCCCGAATGAAACGGCGCAGATATTGTAACAAGATGCACACTCGTTGCTTTAATTAATAATGCCTAAAACTTTCACTCAATGTATACGTGTATCCGAAGATTGAACTAAACTAATATCCCCCAACTATACGAAGGAATTTTCTATTCTCGGTTTATAAGCCGTTTATACGATGTGTTTTTTTTTCATGTTTTCCGATAAGCGTCTAAGTACGTGGCGTTGTTGATATCACACGCGTGTATAAGCAAAAACATGTAACACGCCGATAGTTATTATTATGGACACAACTCGGCGGCGTCGATCGTTGTGCAGTTGTCGTCGTCGTCGTAATAAAAGCTATTATTAAACGCGCGTAGGTACGCGCGCGCGAGTCGTCGAACACAGCGCAGAAGAAAAATTGACTCGACTAACCGCATTAACTTGAAATTACTCAAATATCCTATAAATAATGTGGAACTTTCTTCTTCGCGGTAGCGAGCTTGTACCTTTCAATTTTCCGCTGACGATTTTCTTATTGCGACATTCGCGGTGCTCGTTCCTTCGATCTATTATTTTCTGCGGGCACGAGCGATGCTTATTTAGAGCTAAGCAGTGCTCCGCAAGCACAGCGAATTATATATTTTAACGTTTCAAAAGACGAACGAAGCGGGAATGGATAATAGAGATGATAAAATTTCAAAGTCAAAATTGACATCCCCCTGGCACTTTCCACGATAAGCATAGGCGGAAAATTTCGAGTAATCTGAATCCATCTCTCGCAAGGTGACCGAATCTCATTTCTCTCGGACGTATATCAAAGTCTCTTTCACTTCGATTCGCGCGCAACCTAAATTTGAATAAATCACCTTCCCATCGTAGCTGCAGCTACCTCATATCGTACATATAAACGCAAATATACGCGCGGGCTCGCATGGGACACGTGTGTACACGTGCCCCGAGTCAGCTCTGTATCTATCTGGCTAGTTTTCACTTCTAGAAATCACACCTCGTGTTTTTCTCCATTATATATACAACATACAACAACGTCAAGCTGCTGCTGCTGCTGCTGCTGGCATGGCACATGTGTTTTGCGAAGGCAGCTCGCGCCCACCCACGCCTATACAGCACACGATACAGATACGATAGCGCGCGGCGCGGAAAATGCGCGGCACTCCAGTGTGATAGATATCGCGCGGGCTGCGCCACTCTTGCTTTCGCGTACAGGCCAGGCCGCCGCCACGGTATATATTATATATATTATAAATATATCCACAGTACAGATGCGACAGTTTCGCGCAGAGCTTCGACACTCTGCTGCTCTGTATAGCGTATACAGACAAGACAGCTACTTTTACATTAACAACAACCCAGTGACCTGAATAGTAGTAGTATATAACTATATATAGAGCTGCTGCACTGCACACAAAGTACTAAATGGCCACTGAGCTTTTCCCCCTTTCGTTTTCTCACGCGCCGCGCGATCGGTGAATGGGTTTGTATACTTATGTGTAGCCATGATTGTATACATACGTATAAGTTTAGCAGGTGATACAGGGTTGAGATCGAGCTCGTTTGCGAATGCACTTGTGTACGTGTGTAGCACTTATTTTTTTTTTTTTTTTTTTTTTTTATAAATGTAACGCCTGATTATGATGCTTTCGATGGATAATAGGTGAAAACGATCTCACTCCGCGCGAGCCGAGTGAGTTTCGCGCGCGGAACTTTTAGAAATGTTCATTCAATTTCTTTCGCTCGATGTGTATGCTCGCACATATATGTGAGCCGCGGTCAAATATCTGTCTCTCTCTCTCTCTCTCTCTCTCTCGACTGGAGATATAGCTACACTTTTTCGCGCGCGCGGGTCGGGTCCGAGTGATCGTAATTGGTCGCGGCGTTGAATGCGAATTATGCGCCGCAGCTCGGCTTCACAACAAGGTGCACGAGCAGGAGGAGAGCAAAAAAAAAACCTGCCACAAATAATGAGTTCTCACACACGGCACTCACACACGCACGTATACACATACAGCGTTGTATACGTGATATATAATACAAAATGCATATTCTTTGGTCCATTAAGAATTGCATAATCTGAAGATCTGCTGCGCCCTGCCACGTCTCGAGTATGGCAATGTCAAGCTCTCTTACACTCGGCAGAACTCATCCTTCCTCTCTCTCGTTTCTTACTCGGATCTTCTTATTATTTTTGTCTAAATCGAAATACAAGAGAGCTGTGCGTCCGTTTTGCGCTCGGCGTAATAATAATGGTGCCTTCGACCTCGGCGAGGGCCCAACGCCGCAACCTGCACAAAATAAGCATTGCGAATAACGATGATGCCTCTTAAATGGTTCAACCCACCCTCGAAGAGAGATGCTTATTCTTCTTTTCTCTCTCTTACTCTCGGCTGTATGTATCCCATCTCTTCTTCTGCTCCTCTCTTCTCTCTTCTTTTAAAACTGCACATATCTCTCTCTCTCTCTCTCTCTCTCTCGGGTTGAGCCTGGGCTGTTAATTGCCCGACGTATGATTAATCGCTCTACCGATCTAATTAGGTGTATACACACACACATACACGTGCGAAAGCAAAAGAGAGCTGCAGCTATATCACCCTGTTATTTTCGTATAAGGCTGCGGCTGTCCGTGTGCGGAAGATGAAAAAACGAGGGAGCGCGAGAACGAGATCTGCCAATTTGCGTCCCGAGAGATCTCTGACAGAAAAATAAGATATAATATGAGCTCTCTTCGGACCTTCGAGCTAGCGAATAGCCAATAGCGTATGTAATGCCGAAACTGGCATTATCTGTTGGGCCGCCCTGACAAACCATCGTCGATTTACCGAGTGTATAGTTAGTTATAAGAATCGGTATTAATAATTGTATTTTGAATATGATTTCATGTGAGCGCCAAGTGTGAACGAATAGAACGTAAACACGCGTATACGTTGAGATACTAGAGCGTACATATGAACGGAGAAAGGAGTCGAAGATTTGCTCTGAGAGCGAACAGAGCTCGAGTGTGAGAGTAGAGCGCGACATCCTGGTGGATGTCTAGGTCGGATTGACGAGTACCGCGCGGGCTAGTAAGATCCTACGTCGCCTGAGTAAAGAGTGCGAGGGCCGGTACGAGTCGATCCGAGTGCGCGAGAGAGAACCAGCGGATCCAACGGCCGAGCAGACCACAAGGACAACCAAGGGTGGATCTGGACCAGGAGAAGATCTCGACATCGTGTGGTGAGTCGGGCGGCCCAGATCTTAGTCGTTGTATTTGTGAGTCGTACGCGCCGACGCGCCCACCAGGGCTACGATCGTTGTGTCTGCCGTCGACCGGGTATTCGGGTACTCTCTGAGGCCGTGTATATTGTTTATTTAATATGAATAAACCTGGTAGTTGTTATTGTTATATGGAGTGTTTGATTCTTGATGGATGTGTGAGTGTAAAGAGCTTTCCTTTCCCGTCTTGCATGAATCTTACAGGTAGACCCCGGACGTGCAGAACGGATCCACAGAGCCAAGGGACACACGTAACCGACGAGGTGCGTCGGGGTAAGAATCGAGGTTACAAATGGCATCCCTTGTGGGGAACTCATAGTCAAATGAGTTCACAATTGATTTTTTTAGCAACTACCAGAAGACGACCCGAGAACCCCTATTTAGCCCGTGTAAATGTGTGAATGAATGACGTGTGATATTTAGGCTCGGTCGTGAAGTAGTCGTGGAACTCGACCTGGTCGAGGTTGGTGATAGAGGCTGTAAGCTGTGACAGGAACAGCTTGGCAGCGCGGGCGAAAAGCTCGCTGGCATCCCGAGAAGAAACGGTGGTTTCGGCGACGAGCGACATAGGCTCGACCGGAAGAAGAAAAAGCCGTTAAGATTTGAGTTTTATTTTTGTAGAGAAACAGAGAGACTCGATACCCGTGCTTGTGTTTGTAAATATTTTGGTGATGGTAGTTGTATGATTGTGTATGAGATTTGTATAAAATAATTTGGAAAAAATTATTTAGGATTTAAGTAATTATAATTTTGGTTTTTTTTGTTTTGTCATCTCTGGGGAGATTCATAAGTTCGTTACCCGCTCGTCAGAGCTAAGCAAAGGGTAACGAATTTTCATTTGCATTTCGTCTCATCTACGTGATTGGTATTGGGCAAATATAGCTTGTGAGTAGGTCACGAAATGTAGATACGCGAATTGTACGTTGTTGAGGCACGCTCCTTCGCGAGGTAAGATAGTCCGAGCGCTAATCGGATTATAGGATTAGGCGGATGCTTATTGTGTGCGAAGTGTAGATAGTACCCGCGAGATACTTCCGATTGTGTTATGTGCTTCTGATACTTGATTGAGAAATAAGGCAGTTTAGTGCGTGTATGTTGGTCGCGTATTTTGTATAGAATAGTTTAAAAGATAGAATGCGAGGCCTACATCGATCACTTCTCGAGTTTGTGTTTTTTTAGAGTGAGCTACGCGAACTTCGGACGGATCGCGCGCGCTGATTTACGTAGAGTACGATTTTGATTTTGTCTCGTTCCGGTCGTACGAACGCGTTCGCGAATTTTGTTAGTGTACGTGGACCTGGAAGAGAAAATATGTCGCGGAGCGCCGAGTCGGGAAATTTTATAGAATGTAAGGAAATAGGCTTCCGATACATTAGTATATGAGCGCGTGTGTATAAGTTGTCAGTGTAGCGTAAACGTAAACATTCGGCGATCTTCGCGAGAAAATGAAAACAAGGATCTGTTGCGTAGATGTAGCGTAGATCAAAGTGAGTTTCGTATACCTCTCGCAGAGTTATTGTGCCCGGATCGATCGTCCGATTAGTAAGCCGAATAAGAGTAGGTTTTTTTATTGATAAAAAAGCGATTCGTGTTTAGCTAGTGGTAGGAGCGTTGTGAACAACTGATGTGCACTATAGGTGCATGGCATCTGCAGGTTGTTAGATTTTCGCTGCTGCGGGGTGCATTTGATCGTACAAGTGCGTTCTTGCACAAGTACTAAGCCTTTGAGGGGGATCGGATGTGCCGCGTGAGTAGACGCTAAGCGTGGCAGCGTACCTTACACTGGACCTGCAGATGTTTTTCATGTTTGTTTTGTCGAGGCGACTGCAGGGGTTGTACTGACCGCTCGGGTGCATCGGCGTACCCGTGCAAAGTCTAGGAGGTTGGACAACCCGCGCGGAGGCGCTAAGTGCAGCGTCAAGGCGTAAAAAGCAGCGTTCCTGGTCGTTGAAAGTCTTGTGCGGACCAACGAACGCCACGATGAGCAAGAGAACCTCGTATAGAGATAGTGCGTCCGACGTACAAGCGCAGAACGTAGTGCCCGACGACGAGTTTATATTGCAGTTGGTGAAGTCGTGCACGGACATCATCAGGAGGGAAGTCGACTATGCGCTCGCCCATGAAATGGCTAAGTGGTCGCTAGAATCAGCGGTGGGTGGCGAGTACGAAGCAACGGAAAACCAAGAGCGAAGAAATCCGCTGACTCTAGACCAGGACCAGGGTGAGACTTCAGTTGAAGTCATACCACCGAAAAGTTTGCGCGAAAAACGAACGCACAAACAAAAATCGCGGAGTAGGCATCTGCACCGAGATAGGAGTGGTGATGCTACAGAGAAGAAATGTTTTACGTGTAGCCAAGTAGGACACAAAGCATCTTCTTGTCCTTATGCGAGATGCAAAAGGTGTAGCGGCCGAGGACACAGAGCAAAAGGGTGTCCTGAAAAAGAGCAGGTCCCTTCGACTGCAAGTGTTGCGTGTCAAGTCTGTGGAAAGAGAGGCGTAACAGTAAGAAACTGTAGTCGCTGTAAAAAGTTTCTCGTTGTTTAGTGTAGTTGAGAAATAATTCCTTAGCTGGGTGAGATACTCGTATAGGACGAGTCATCTCGAGGTGGAATCGTCCTCCTTTAAGCCAGTGAGGGGTGCGTGTGTGACGCATCTCCTTGGAACTCGACTCGGGGAGTCGATAGTAAATTGTAAGCTATGCGTCGCCGTGGTTGCAGAGAGTGCAGTCATTATAACTGTGACGAGAAGAAAGAACCCGTACAAATAGAAGCGAAGCTATCGATACCTGTTGTTGTAACAGAGTGTGAGGAAAAATAGCGTGAAAACTCGACCTGGGGAGTCGATATAGAGAGAGCCTGCGTGTAGCGAAGGAAACATGCACCAGGTATAAACAAAAAGTCAGACGGGTCCCAAGATGGTGAGAGGATTATCGAGACTTGTGTATGGTGTTGTCCGCAATGACGGTAAACTATGATGTCCGAGACGACGGGAAAACTACAGTGATGTCCGCAATGACGGTAAACTATGATGTCCGAGACGACGGGAAAACTACAGAGAGGTCCGCGATGACGCTAGTAAACTACGATGTCCGAGACGACGGGAAAACTACAGAGAGGTCCGCGATGACGCTAGTAAACTATGATGTCCGAGACGACGGGAAAACTATGGTGTTGTCCGCAATGACGGTAAACTATGATGTCCGAGACGACGGGAAAACTACAGAGAGGTCCGCGATGACGCTAGTAAACTACGATGTCCGAGACGACGGGAAAACTACAGAGAGGTCCGCGATGACGTTGGTAAACTACGGTGTCCGAGACGACGGGAAAACTATAGAGAGGTCCGCGATGACGTTGGTAAACTACGATGTCCGAGATGACGGGAAAACTATAGAGAGGTCCGAGACGACAGATAAACTAGAGGAAAAAAATTGGCAGTAGTAGAAGAAACTTTGGAGGGAGGAAGGTGAATAGAGAAGCCGAAGGATTTCGACGTATCGTACGACATAGGTGATAGATCGTTACAGATGTTTGTCGAGAGCGGAAGATTTTATTTTTTGTTTTTTGGTTGTATATATTCATTAAATTTCATCTCATTGAAATTATTTTACTTGGTGTAGCATAGTATGTAAGAGTGTATGATAAGTTGAATGTTGTTTGGTGTTGGGTAGCTTATAGTTGACGGCTGACTCGACGATGGTGCGTCGGGGCGGTTATTTGGTAAACTTATTCGTACAGGTACGAATAGTTTAGGGGAGGGCTTTGTAATGCCGAAACTGGCATTATCTGTTGGGCCGCCCTGACAAACCATCGTCGATTTACCGAGTGTATAGTTAGTTATAAGAATCGGTATTAATAATTGTATTTTGAATATGATTTCATGTGAGCGCCAAGTGTGAACGAATAGAACGTAAACACGCGTATACGTTGAGATACTAGAGCGTACATATGAACGGAGAAAGGAGTCGAAGATTTGCTCTGAGAGCGAACAGAGCTCGAGTGTGAGAGTAGAGCGCGACATCCTGGTGGATGTCTAGGTCGGATTGACGAGTACCGCGCGGGCTAGTAAGATCCTACGTCGCCTGAGTAAAGAGTGCGAGGGCCGGTACGAGTCGATCCGAGTGCGCGAGAGAGAACCAGCGGATCCAACGGCCGAGCAGACCACAAGGACAACCAAGGGTGGATCTGGACCAGGAGAAGATCTCGACATCGTGTGGTGAGTCGGGCGGCCCAGATCTTAGTCGTTGTATTTGTGAGTCGTACGCGCCGACGCGCCCACCAGGGCTACGATCGTTGTGTCTGCCGTCGACCGGGTATTCGGGTACTCTCTGAGGCCGTGTATATTGTTTATTTAATATGAATAAACCTGGTAGTTGTTATTGTTATATGGAGTGTTTGATTCTTGATGGATGTGTGAGTGTAAAGAGCTTTCCTTTCCCGTCTTGCATGAATCTTACAGGTAGACCCCGGACGTGCAGAACGGATCCACAGAGCCAAGGGACACACGTAACCGACGAGGTGCGTCGGGGTAAGAATCGAGGTTACACGTAGTCCTATACATTCTTTATTGAGTCGTCTTCCGTAATTCGTAATGTGTGTATGCTCGAATTTTCAATCGTGCGGATCTTCGCACGAAATCATTAAAGTGACAACTTTCATCGATTAGTCTACTTTTGCTCGCTCGTACAGCTCGCCTACAACTCTCCAAGAGAGCTCATTATTATAAATCAAAAATCGTACTGTACGATCGTGATCACGACTGTATACGATTATAACTGGACAGAAAGAGAACGTCGCGCCGATCGGTTCATAACAATCGGCTATCTTTGCTATTTCATTCGGAAACACGAATGAAAAAAAGAAAAGAAAGAAAAGTTAACCCTTAATTTATGAATAATCGTTCGCAAAATACGATACACGCTTTGCGCGCAGTGAACGCGGCTAATCCCAATGGCAAGGATGATGCACTTTATAGTATAGCAAACCAAGCGTGACTCGCGTCGTGCAGAGGCATCCGAGAGAGAGAGAAAGAGAGAGAGAGACCCATTTTCCTCGAAGTCAAATCCGCGCGCCTCGCACAGTTTATTATTTGTCTTGGCACGCCGAGAGTAGACGTGTTGCTGCTGCTATCCCACGTGCTTCTTTGGCTGCTACGCGAACATCATATATACATATAAACGCGGTATCGAATGAAATAAAAGATTTCGCTGTGTGCATTGTTGCTGCTGCACGCGCGGGGCAAATAAGGGTCAAACTATTATCGCTTGTGAGCGATTTGTCATTGAGCAGTGCAGTACTACCTCATGGGTGTCCTATCTTATAGCTGTTGTTGTTGTTGTTGTGTTGTAGCAGTTGTTGCTGTTTGAGGTGGCAGAATTGAACGACGAGTCAAAAGCTTATAACGGAGAGAGATTAGAGGCTTGACGCGCGACGTTTATGATTTCTCTGTGATGGCGTTTATCCGTGGATAACATACAGACACATGACGCTTAATTTATAAAGGGGTACAAATTTAGGAGAAAAAATGCGTCGACCTTCTTCCAAAACTGCGCTGCTGTGTCGCGTAGTCTGAAGGCACTATCTTGATTGTCTTCCGGAAGCCACAAACGACTTTATATACACATACGCGTGAATTCCTACCTGAACGTCATTCCGAGAAAAAGGGAAAAAATCCTTTTATTTGTTGACGTCTCGTGCCTATCTGTAAAAAGCCGAGACGACTCGAGCGCGCGATATCGTGGAATTTGATCTGCCCGGTCACCGAAGGCAAATGACTCCGATATTTGTCTCCTTATCGATCGAAGTATAATATGGACCGCCAACGGAGCTGCTCGCACGCACGATGCGAATCCGCTGCTGCTGCTGCTGCTGCAGCAGCCACCGAGCGCTTTAGTGACTGATTATTCTTGGCAGCTGGTTTCACTTTCGTTGGTGGATTTTTGCAACGCGTGTAACCACGTAGCGTCACCCGCGTGTGTAATAAAAAATTTTGCGCCAAAATCTCGCGCGCATCGAAGTACATACATCGAGAATCTTAATAAATTAACGAGACTCGATCGCGACGTATCTATAAAAATTGCATAAAAAGACGCGCGACGATCGTCATGCTGACTTGCTTTGCCGATCACCGATCTTTAGGTTATTTATGCATGTATTTTTGTGGTAAAAATGCCGACCCTTCATCAAGCGTGTGCATGTGTACGCCCTCTCGCTCCCTTGACAGAAATCATAATTTTCCCCGCAACGATGTATCTAGACTCTTTGTCGTTTCGAGCCTCGACTCGCAAGTAAAAAGCTCACTTGGCAAAACTGCATCGTGGCTCAAGCGTGGCATAGCACGTGTGCGCATATTAATTCAACGCCTGAATGTATTTCTTTCGCTCGCGCGCGCACGTATAGTTAGTCAGCACATATATTATTTATCATTCATATCCTCGGATATAAAGAGCTATGTAGGACTTTTTCTAAGGTGGAGACTCGACGTCGCACACGTGTGTACGTACGTGCGTGTGATTTCAAACATTCCTTCTATACAGGCACAGATATATATAAGTACCTTTGAATGATGTTTCGATTCTCGCGATCGCGCGTACGTATGTGCCAATGCACACTCGCTGCGCAGGTATTAACATCTCTGTCTTGTATGTATATACCCGATACATTCAATACAATATTCTGAAATAAGATCGCGCGAATATCATATCGTTGCTTATAGGGGTTATGATTATTATCATTATCCAAACCCATTTGATATCCGTCGCCTATGTGCTAGCGTTTGTGCAGTATAAAGTCATATACGCGTAACGTTGCGACACACGCAGCATTATGTACTGCCGCCGCCGACGTAATCCCACGCGCGCGCACGAGTCCCCGTGCTGCAGCTCTTCCATTCTTGTAATTACAGACGGAAACACTTACTTAGAGGATTAACGCGCCGAGCACCACCGAGCTGTGCAGGCATTGCTACATTTGTGCGCTGCTGCTGCTGCTGCGCCGCTGGTGACTCGTTCGATGCATACAATATTATTATGTATAGAGAATAGAATACAACGCGTTATGTAGCACGTGCATATAATCGCGATCGATTTACTTACTAGCGATTTTTCTAAAAAAAAAAAAAAAACATGTCGAAACCAACTGAACTTTGTCTCGTCTTTTGTGTTGCAGGTCATATCCTGGCTGTGCAAGAAAGGCTTGGACATACTGTCGAAACACGAGCACCGCTCGGCGACCAGTCTACAGACGGCCAAACTTCATGAGGGAGAGTTCGAAAAGTTTTACTTCACGTCGATGGTGAGTTATTTCGATGTTTTATTATTACCTTATGTTTAGTTTTGTCAATTGATTTGAAACGATTGTTGTTCGGTAAGAAATCGATCGAAGACGTCGCATTGTGCTCGAAACAGTAAGTGTAATGTTTACTTTGGCATGAAGTTTGTATTCCGTCCCGTACTTCCATTGAAGATTTTTTCGAAAAGAAGTCGCAGTTAGGAATATTTTCACTCATTGTCCTGAACACGACCAATCGAGGATACTCTTGTTATCGAGAACAATATCTATCATACCGAAAGAAAAAAACGTTTGGCTCGTCAGCTCAGTTGTGCGATAACGCAAAGATGTGCCGCTGCCGTCGTTTTCCCCGAGTGCACCGCTGTACACGCATATCTACATGTACATATTGCATATAGCTTCTCTCGCTCGCAGCCGCGATTGTGCTGTATAAATACACACACTACTCGCGTTTATATAGGGTGTACGGACTGACCGGTTTCTTGTTAGCTCACACAGACATCGACTCGCAGGCTCTCTTGACTTTGTTGCGCGCGCGCGCGTTTGGCTTTTCATTCGGAGCTTTCTGGAATTGCAACGCGTAGCGTGTATATATACGCGAGTTTCGTTGTTTTGCTAGCAACTACTACGACGACGACCAACGACCAGATTGACGGGTCGCAAATGCTAATGATCACACACCGTGTAGCAGCAACAGCCGAGTAGCTCCCGCGGCCAATGTATATAACATTGTGTTGGATTTTCTCGGAAACGTTTGTTTTCAAGCACACTGCAAGGAGATGCTTATACAGATTTTATGCAAAACGAAGGAAACGAAAGAGAGACGCGCGAGAGCGAGAGAAGAGAATAGAGATCTATATACACGCTTATGCGTGCAGCTGCTTTTTTTGCCTCGCTCGTGTGTGCCTTCTTATTAATTTGCCGGGTACTATAAATAGACACACGTGTGTAGTAGTCTTGGTGAAAAATGTATAACTCGCATTGTTATATAGTTGCTGCTCGGATCGTGAGCGGAAAATCGGCAAAGAAATAGAGGTGATCTGGAAACATTCGATGAAGATAGCCGCATTGACAGTGCAATGTAGTAATAGTAGCCGTGGCAAAGAGTGGAACTTTTGAGCGAAACCGGTAATTCTCGGTCGGTAACGATATCCGCCCCCGTTAACGATCGCAATAAAGATCCATGGATCCTCGACCGGTAAGGTAGTTTGCTATCGGTATGTCGTTACCGGTTTCTAGATTTAGCTCGGTGCTCTTTCTTTCTCTCTCAAATCTAGCTGTATAATTATTTACGTACTATCTTATTCAATTGTAATGAATTTCATTTTTAGATTATACAAAGTATCATTTAGTCATCTGTGAGATGAAGTAAATTTCTGCTGCTTTCTTGCTTGTGGGAATGATAACTTACCGACGCAGCCACAACCGATTTTCGATCACGCGTGCGCGACGCTAGATGTTGCTCGCGCAGTATAAGCCCCATGAAAAATGAAAGCTACGTTCTGAAACATTAAGTTACGTTAATGTTTCTTTCTTTAGTGTTAAACTTTCTAAAAGAGAATTTTACAAGTACGCAAGTTCTTTAATTACCCAACGTAAACAATTACTTTGTCTCTCTCTCTGTTGTTTTTTAAAGTGCACCTCAATGTTCGTTTTAATGCAGCTATACATTTTCCAAAACAGTTTTACTGTATCTATGTACGGTCCGAAGAGCACAACATGATCCTTTTCACCTTTTCAAGTTCGCTAATTTCAACCAAGGTTTCGTAATGTTTGTTTTTTTTTAAATTTTATTTGTTTTAAAATATCTGAGAAGATGGCCTTTTTTAACTGATAAAAAAATCTTTCCTGTTTTTTAAAAGCATGACCCGTTTCGAAAATTTTAATGCAATTTGAGTGAACATTTTTTTAGATCGAGATCTTTACACTATCCATTTCAGATAAGTTGTAATATATGAAAAATACATAGAATTACGATTCGATCTTTCAAACGTCAATTTCCTGTATAATGATTGAAATTACCATTTTAATCCGATCTTCAGCCACGAAATACCTTCATCCAATGGAACGCGTCATACGATCCGCATAATTCGCCAATTTACGCTCGATTGTATGTTAAAAAAATGCCTGCTAAGCGATAGCAAATTTTACCTCCGATCGGGCTCGATTCTCGCGGCTTTTTGCAAATATCCGCATCGCGTTACATCGTTATTATATACATTGTTGAAAAAAAAGGCCGAGCGATAAAGACAATAATCGGTGTCGGTGCAGCGCACATATGCACACTCTATATACGTCGTTCCCATTCATAGCATGTAATACACAGACGTACTTCTGGAGTGTCTCTTGAAAATAAATATTATACACATCGCGGCGAATGCGGGCGGCTACGACGGCGGCGGCGCATTTCACCTCTGTACACTTCCTGTGCTGCTGAAGCTGAAAAAATTTTTTAGCTCAGCTCGCCTACTCAGGATAAATGTATCTATACGTAATTGCACGATCGATGCGAATTTGATTTTCGCGTCCATAAGTATACAGGAAGTAGTAAATTGGATCGAATCGACTGTTTGTTTGTGCTTATAAGTATATGAGCTTAGATCTAGATGGCGATAGATTACTTTCCGCGAGGGAATTTATTATCTCTGCTCGATTTGTTTGGAACTTTCTGTGGGTACTGTATTCTTTTTTCCAATTTTGGCCATTTTGGATGCTTCGTGACTGTTAATTTGTGCGTGTAGATTGTTGTTCCAAGAAATGTTCAAGTTCTGCGACTATTGGTCTGACGAATAACAAAGGCAAACAAAAAAAATTACTTCGCGTGATTCGATGTTCCACTCAGTTGATGCGTTTCAATGAAACGTCCTTCTCGAATTATCTATTTCGACAATCATACATACACAATACAACAACTTTGTTTAAAATCCTCCGAAGG
The DNA here is from genome assembly GCF_000599845.2 of Trichogramma pretiosum. Lineage (NCBI taxonomy): Eukaryota > Metazoa > Arthropoda > Insecta > Hymenoptera > Trichogrammatidae > Trichogramma > Trichogramma pretiosum. The sequence goes on along the minus strand of NW_019641606.1, from coordinate 2,571,102 downwards.
ATTTCTTTATTGAAAAAATAAAAACAAGACGAAAACTGATCAAGGATTTTGCATATTTCGCAACAGCAGATTCGATTGATTTTTTACAAACAGAAGAAAAAAAACTGTCAAGCGCCACGTGTATCTTTTTTTTATACCATGCATCGACAATCTAAATTATGCGTAACACGGGTATCTGGTCTCTCTTATAAACTGGTATGCAGACACTTTTGCCTGAATTAGAATTTCGAAATTTTTCGTCATTCTGCCTGGAGGATTTTGAAAGTGAAAACCACCGCTATACGTATACCGCGCGTAATAAATAACTCTATTTTGTATCAATCCCGATTCCGTGTCCTGAAAATCAATGCAAATAAAATAACTCGTGTTCTAACGCGTAGCTACACGGTTGTTCATCAATGCTATATACACGTTAGCCAAAAAGATTAATACACATATATATACACGCGGAATGGCAAGCAGATTTCACGTATATCGTATTTCACTTTTATTACAAAACTATTTTTTCTCCCTCCTCCTCCTCCTCCTCCCATCCAATGCTCTGCAAATCCCACTGGATAAGCTCCCATGTGTGCGCGTATAGATCGCGAAAAGTAGAAAGTCTCCACTACACGGGCGTCGATCTATCGTATCCTGTCGATAAAATCGTCGCCGCGCGGCCTCTGCCGCTGCAGTTCTTATCGTTATTCCGCGCTAATTCGAAGCCGAGCTTGTAATACTCGTTGCAGAAGAGTACTTGCCCAGCTTTGAGCCAGGCTCGAGTCCGCGCGAGGCGGCATAGAGATAGGAAATTAGGGAAATCCGGAAGGATTGCGCGAGAAAGCCGGACGAAAAAAAAAGAAGAAGGTAAAATGAGGGAAAAAAACTTTCGCGTATTTGCGCACTCGGACTCTCGGACTGTCAGGCGCGGGCACGACGACGACGACGACGAACAAAAGTAAAGCACACATTTGCATTAATGCGTTTCTGCGATTTCAATTCTCTATCCTATGCTACCGGCCACTGCCACTTAATGGATATTCGAATTTAATCTCTTTCTCTCGTCTGTGTGCACACGCGTAAAACAGCTTCGCTGATTTTTGTACGTTTTTCGACGCATATGTGGATAAATTTATGAAAAAATTACTCGGTAATTATAATTTGGTAACTAATTGATTGGTTTATTTTTCATTTGTAAAATAAAGTTATGACTGAGGTAAAGTAATAATGTAAACACGTGCTCTCTTGCAGCTCGAGCGAAATAAAGGCTTGTCGATCGAGGCTCACGATGTGAGCGTTGAAGTGTAAATCACATTTTTATTTCTCTCGAAACGCCTCGATCGCTATCAATTCAATACGTCAATTCACTGCGAGAGCATAATGTCTTCATATCGCTTGGTGTTTTAGCTGATTTTGTCGAATAAACGATGGCTCGCGCGCACTATCGATTTCGAAACAATACCTATATACTATAGATGATCAATGATTTTATCATTTCTCTCGTCAAAACGAATAAATTGAGGTTGCCCATGAATGTCCCGCGCGAGTAATACAATCGGCCTTTGTTATAAAAGTTCAGACAATTAAATCCCATTGTCACTTCGGTTATTCTACTGAATCGACCATCATCATCGACCCAATAGACCCTTCAAAACACATAATCTTCCACTTTCGCTGACGCTTGTGCGACAGGCACAAGTAATTTAATCGCGATCATTGAAGATGAAAAAAAAACTAGTCGGAAGTGTACCATTCTCGACTCGTTAATACGCGTGTATGAAGCTCCCCGATGATGTATCGGTCGCTTCGGTGTGAATGAACTCCTCCGAGTAAATGTATACGACACTATGATTTTGCATTTTTAATATAAAATGTGCGAGTCGAATTCAGGCCAACAAAACGGTTCTTTTTTCGAGAGAGAGAGAGAGAGAGAGAGATGCGCGAGTGGATCACACAGCTGAAAGATGTCACGCACGGGAGCTGTATCGCGCGGCTTTTATGAGAATGAGAATATTGTAGTGAATCACGTCACACTCGACGAGCGTCGCGAGCTTATAAATATTTGACTCATTCCTTATTCGAGCTTTCGATAATAAACGAAATAATTTTTTTATGTTCCTTTTTTTATAATTCATTTTTGCGCGCGAGTTTGTACCTGACGATCATCAGGTGTTGGCGGTGCATGTCAGAACTTTCGCAACGCGCGTCGCGTGCAGTAATTTGCGTATTATATACCTTATAAACTCGTGTTTTATAATAATCCTCCTTTGATGTCCATTAGTTTCGCAATCACGAAGTCGACGCATTAGCATATTCGTACGCTCGATTCCTCGCGCGAGTTACATTAGATTAGAATATATCATAAAAAAAGCTCTTCTCGCGTATTCACCCATTTCAATGGTTTCGTTTGCAGAGCTCGCAATAATTCTTCGCGCGCAGGTGCATACGATACCGATGCAACAAGCGCAACATAGCATTTACAAAAAAAATGTTCAAATGAATAATTATGAATTTGTTCTTTGCGAAGAGACAGTAGCGGCATCGAGAGGAAAAGCTAACTTTCTCGCTTCTATACACCGAGAGGAGAGAAAAAGAGCAAATAAACCAATTCCTCTAGACCGTATCGAAGAAAGAGAGGTAGGGAGAGAGAGACAAAAAATCGCGCGTATTATTGTCCAAGGCCGCGTGTCGCGGATGACCCGATTTGTATATCGTATACTGTATGTATATAATACAGTATCGTCCTACTTTTGACCGCGTTTCCATACCGATACTATACATGGAGAGCATCACCGCCACCGCCGACATCGACTCGCGCCATAACCATACATGTGTATATTATTTGCTTATGTTTCTGTAATGCTTATAATATTATATATGTATACAATAAACGACGCCGTGAATCACGGCAATTATAAAAGATAGACGCGCTGAGCCACTTTTACTAGCGTGTTCGATTTGCCACTTTTACCGCGACGACGACGACATATCTCATTAACGATCTCACGAGACTCTTTCCGCAAAATTCAAATGTCTCCGAGAGATACACTTGTTCGTGCTGCAATTAAAGGATATCTCATAAAAGAACTAGTTATATTCAGTGATTCGGACTGTCAAGGGGGGATTATTATTTATTTACTCTCCGGGATCGAACGTATAATTTTCAAGTATGATTAAGTGGACACGCGTTGATTATAATTATACGTGTACGCGCCGTGCGTATAATATGCGCTTAAACTTTTGTAGAAATCGTGTACGTACGTTTTCGTAATGCACGATAAACACGCGATACGCGCGCGGGGTTTTAGAAAAAGTTAATTAATATCGGCGCACACTCGAACGCACGTATTTAAGCGAAAATGACAACCGATCTTTTAATCCGTAAAGTACATACTCCGCATGCATAAGTGCGCGTGTATAACGTTGTCTACGCAACTATTTGGCGTTACGGATTTTCAAATTTTTTCTTTCTCGTATACCGAATAAAAAGAGTCTATGGTATTTTAACGCAAGAAAGTCTCTTTTCGCGAGTCGTTTAAGTACACGCGAATTCATCGATAACTGTATATGTTTATTCGCGAGAAAATAAAAATAATTTCACGCAGCGTCGAGTAGCAGATACACAGATGCTGTTGCCGCGCGGCAGCTCGAGACGAGACATTCAAGCTTGACAAGCAGCTCTCTCATGTACTCATGCACACTTGCGACGAGAATAAGTTATAGCCACGAGTACGTACTGTGCAGCGTTTGAAAAATGAGGAAAATAAAAGTCTACGGCGCAGTTTTGCGTGTAAAAGCTCGTTGTTTCGACGAGTGAAAAGACATCGGTGAAAAACCGATACGACGCCAGAGCGGCCCGCGCACCGATCGGGCCCCGCGAGTCGTTCGACGGCTCTTTTTTGCGTTCGCGAATTCCGTACATAAGCCATTTACGGAATCGCCATTCACTTTTTTTCTCGTACCTCGATATTGTATACCCCATACTACACACGTATCGGCTAACAAAACTGCGTGCTCTTTATGTTTCAGGTGAGTACCCGCACACTTGCAAAAATCACGCAGCGCATCCCGCGCGTAAGTATAACGCACGCACGCACGCGAGTGTCTTTCGACACCTTCGTATCCGAAAATATACGGATGGATTGTTGCCGCGGCTTTAACCCAAATTTCTTCGTGTGCGATGAGCTCCGATATACTCAAGCTGATGGTTTTTACCGGCAGTGCGAGCCTAGAGTAGTGCACATGTCCGAGTGCGGAGACGCAATGCGATACGCATGCCAAAAAGTCGCGCGCGTCAAAAGTAGGTGACCCGCCGCTGCTGCTGCTGCTGCGATGCAAATGTAAATAAATATAATACATAACAAAACGTACGCGCCGTGCGGGTTTTAAGCTCGAAAGAGCCGCAGAGATTCGAGCGTATTTTTCAGAGGCTCGACTTTATATTATACGCACTACAGAAGAGGCAGGCGTATATGTACCGTAAATTTATTCTCAATGGAATTTGTAGGATTTTAGCGACGCGACCGGCTTTGACCGCGCGACACCGCACGTGAGTATTATAAAGACATGTAACGAGTTCAGGTCACTCGGATATGTGTGTACGCGCCCCGTATATTTTATATTGTGTCCGTCTCTCTCCCGCTCTTTTTTTCTCGCTCTTTCGGCCGTGTCTCGGTTTATAAGACTTTTTTAAGTCTCGTGCATGCCTCTTCTCTCTCATGAAAATCTCGCTTCGTTCCACATATAACGTGCGGGCTTTACGCGCGCGGGGGGATATAATTTATTATTTTTATTCAATGCGATTTTTCAAACCCGTTACAAAATACACTCGAGCTTCTTAATAAAAGAAAACGACAAAGAGGTACATTTATGTTGTGCATTTATATGGTCGCTCGTATATTTATAAAACATTCCACGGCAATTTACGCGATTACGCGATTGCGTGACGAGCTATCGTTATCAAATGCACAGTGCAGCACAGCTTCCTTCGTTCATTTATTTATATTATCATACGTGTACGTACGCGAGCTATAGCCAAGGTTACTCGCGGGATGCAGTTGTGCGCAGAGCACATCGTTGTTGAAAGTGTCTTAGTTTATGATTCAGCCTTTTTCAACGCCAAAGCAAAGTCGAGGCACATATATGCGTACGCACAAATAGTGCGCGTGTGTGTGTATATATACGCGTGATTACTCATTGCACTCCAGCTGAGTGCGCGCGGGCACTATTGACGATGCCTAGAGTCCGAGATAAGAAAACGCGATTCTGGTTCACAAAAACACGCGACGATGTACTTTTCGAAGTCGTATACATGTATAAACCAACACGAGTAAAATAAATAGCTGCGCGGTCGTATGCGAAAAATTTCGGATACGGAGTCGTTTAACGATCCGCCGCGAGCGGACCAAAAGCTCGCACGCGAGACGCGCAATAACGCACGGAATTCCGAGGTGCACGCATTTTTTTCACTTACATCATCGCGACGAGCTGCATAATTGCAATTTTCCACATTAGTAAGACGCGCAGGCTGGCAGACGCAAACAAAGCGATAAGAGAGTCGAGCCCAGGCCAGCGCATATAAACATTGATGATTTCACTCGTTCTCACGCGCGCGCGCGCGCTCGCGTTGTATTATGTATATATACGCGTACATGCGCTCATGCAGACGTAAACAGACAGAACTCGCGGAGAGTCGCTCTGCGTTATTATTACTTAAGAAACTCTCGATTCTCTGTACCTCGCGCCAGAGAGCAATTAACGGAATTTCCATTTGCCGCGAGATCTGGATTGTAAGCCGCCTGCACCGCCGCCGCGATCGGTATGCCGCGTACTACTGTGCCTTCAACGTTAATCAATCTTTCGATTCCGCATTTTCTTTATTTGCATACGTGTGTGCATTTATCTTTTTTTTTTTACTCTGCCTCGCTGTCAGTTCAACTTGGCTCGCGCGTATACTTGGGCTACGAATAGGTGCGATAAGATGAATGACTTACTTTTTATTTTTATTATTATATATATGCGAGAACTACACTTTCTTATAATGTACACTAATGCCGATCGACGACGCTCGACGTTGCTTATATGCATGATATGAACTCACGTGTGAAGAAATCACACTTATCACTCTACGGTGCAATTATAAAATTCAATTGGAATTACACGTGATTTAAACTTTTTTTCCTTTCTCAAAAACTACCCCTCTTTTATAAACACTTCCTGGTGCTTAATAAAATCTATTTTATAAATAATTCATTATATCGCGCGAAAGTTTGATATAATTCTTGAAAATAAATTTAAAAAACAACTTACAAGCTCGAGAGGTATGGAAGATAATCCATCCGGAACTCGGGGCAGTTGAAAATTAGAAAATTACCACCGCGCGCGTGCTCGTATCGAATGTGATTATTTTTGTCGATACGCATCGCCCTGCAATGAGAAAGAGAGAAAAGATGAGCAGCGAGAGAGATGAAGGATCGTGCGCGCCCTCAGCATCGCTTCTATATACTGCATTTCGTTGCGGGCACATTATTATATTGTGTGTAACGAGGACTATACAGGCTGCGCATACTTCCGCGCGCGCCGCGTTACATACGATACCACCCTTAATAGCAATTATTACACGAGTATGTAGCGTATGTATCTGCTGCTGCACGTGTGCCACGCGCGTTTCATACATATATATGTTGTAGTGTAGTGCTGCAGTCTCTCTCTCGCATCCACTTGATCGTTCGTGTACACGTGCGAGCATTAGGTACTACATACTCGACGTATTATTTTATTTTCTATTGCATCAAAAGGTACCTTTGATTAATCCGTACGCGTACGTGTGTGCATGTGCACTCTTCAATCCTTCTTTTATTTCTGATCGTTCCTTCCTCTATTTTTTTCTTTTTTCTTTTTTTTTTTGCCGTTTGATGTCGTGAAGGAGAGTGAGCACGAGCTATATAGCGAGAGAAAGAAAAAGACACAGCGAGATTTTCTCGACGCGATGCTCGAGTGAGCTCCTGCCGCGCGCCGCAACGGATCTTATCTCTCTCTCTCTCGTACTCTGTATTAGAGCCTCGTGCACATGCAGAGATCAACCGCGCATATTTACGGCAGCCAAGTGCGCACAAGGAACATCCTGGGCCTTTGTATTTATACTACGCGATTCTAATACGTACCTATGTTCGTTAGAGTGTGAAAATAATCGTTACCATATAGCCTACTCTCCGAGATCGGAAGAGGGCCGATTAGACGAACTGCATAAATGTGTGCATGTGTGTTTGTGTGACTGGGCCGTAGATGGGGCTATTAGAAAGTATTTTGTTTCGCCGATGCATGCGGCAAAAAAAGTCTTATTCCTGGTTAATTCATTCACGAACTCCCACCACCCAACACACTTGACAAACAATTTGAACGTATATAATAAAGCTGGAAAAAAAGGGTCGACGATTTGCCAGATTATACGTGCGGTCTTTATACACATGCAGCACGTTTCTGCACCGTGCACTCCACACACTCACACACAACAGCAACAACAAGTGCTTGAAATAAATTCGAAAAACTCGCGTGTGGTAAACTCCGACTTCATTCTCTCTCTCCTTCAACTCCTTCTTTCTTTTTTTGTCCTTTACACTCGGATTCATTTTCGTTTTTCTCTCTTTTTTTTCATCACACCGTAGCGTACATGCATGCTTGGGCTGCAGCAGTAGTGCACTTTTGATGCAGGAGCAGCAGTAACGGAGCGAGCGGCGACCCCCTCGAATGTACCATACATACGTGTGTACGCTTTCACTCGGTTAAACACAGAGATCGGACCGCAGTCATCGCGCTGCTATCAAGGCACGTACACACGTCTGATACTGCTGCACATACAACTCGGTCTCTTTCTTTTTCTCCTTTCCATTATTTAACTCGTCGTATATGTATTGCGATACGTTTTGATCGGGTGTAACGAGCCTATATACGCGTACTCTGTGTGTGCCCACACGCGCCAGATGGACGCGCGCGTATTATATTGCACACACGACGCATACAGAGATGTGACTGTAGCCCTATACCAGCGCAGCGCAGCTAAGCGCATAGATGTTGAAGCGCATAGCTCTTGATTTGCATTCGGCATGTATAATAGGCCTCGACTCAGCTTTATGAGTTATGCGCGGCTTGCAATAGCACGTATGTATACATAGATTCGCGACGAGCTGCTCTTAGATCTCTCTCTCTGCGTATTATTGTACTCGATTGGAGCGATGCGAAACGAAAAATGTAGCTCAAGAATGTGCGTGTCGTAGCACTACTCTATGGCTGGGGTATAATATTCATGAAAACATTCTGTGCGCAAGCGATTGGGCTTTGGCTTTTGAAATTGGCAATAATTTAATTAAATTCGTCTGTGATTTAATAATATTCATTTCTCGGTCGGAAAAATTTGTCCCCGATCGAAATTAATAGGATTACGAGAGAGAAGAAAAAATCCAACCACTGCCGATTACGCAGGGTAAATAAACGAGCAACCACCCACCGCAAAAAAAAGTATAACGAAATTATCGACTTGGCAATTTTTCTCTGCCTATCGTATCTCTCCGCGACAGTCGATCATTTCGAGGAGAAAATCTAATCATCGAAGGGTGCACGTAAGGGGATCTGTTTGCGAAAAAAAAAATAATAATAGAAGCTACGAAGGCAGATCCTTTTTGCAAGCGATTGGGAATTAAGTATACACAAAAGGAGCTGCCCGCGCGCGGGCGAAAAAGAGATGGAGAGTTTTTGCAGCTATATATATTATATACAGCCTCGCGCGCCGTAGTAGACTCGGGTGGGGAGAGCGAGAGAAAAGTTCGCGCGAGGCGAGCGAGCAAGAGAGACCGAGTATAGGCCGAACAACAGTAGGCCAGCAGCGCTCGTTGAACGCGGATCGCCGCGTGTGTATATGTTTTTGAACGTGCATTGCAACGTCTCTCTCTCTCATCTTCTCGCTTTCTTTCTGCGTGTTGCCGCGCGTCCAGAGGTGAAAGACAAGAAGAGATGGACCCTTGCCGGGGTGGCGCCGATGCCACCTGACGACGACGATGATGATGCTCCATTGGCTGTTTGATTTTTGTTCATCGTGATGAGATATAAATAAATAAATAACGTGACAGTGTCATCGTGTTTTATAATATTGTGAACCGAAATAATCGGTGACTAGTGACTAGTGACGGTGAGCTTACAAAGAAAAAAATAAATAAATACAAAAGCTAATGGCAGTGCGTGCGTGATCGTCATCGAATCTCAGGATCGAGGCCTGTAGTGCTCGTTGTAATGATAAAAAGAGCAAAAGTAACAGCAGCAGCAGCAGTCGAGCAGCACGTGATAGCGCATACCGATCGTATCGAAAGCTCGTTCGCGAGAATTGCGATCGAGTTTAGTAGAGCTGTATAGCACACTTGCAGCAGCAGCAGCAGCAGCAGCACACAAAATTTATCATCATATTATATATAGTGGGAGTGAAACGAGTAGGGAGGCCAGCAGCCACGGCAGCGCAGAAGCCGTGTGTGTGTCGCGCATATAGCCGCTGCTGCGCTTTAAAGCCCGTGCAATATCGCGTCGTAGTCGTCGTCGTTTGTTAAAGATATATAATATGTTTATCGCTGCGTCGGAGAAGCGGAAGCCGCAGCCGCTGCCACGATCCCAGTACTCGACTGCGAGCGGCCGGGACTACTTCAACGATGGCTACGACGGTCTGCCGGCCGTCGTCGAGGCTACCCGAGCTTTGCGCTTTGCCAGTAACAACAACAACAATAACAACAACAACAAGCCCGTGCCGCTGGTGAGACGGGCCAAATCTTACGACGCCAGGCCGGCGGTGGCGATGATCAAAGAAGCTCCCGCGCTGAATAATTACTGCAAGTGCGGCGACTCGAGCGACGCTCACAGATCGGTAATCGAGTGCACGTCCTTCTCTTCGAGCAGCAGCAGCAGCAGCAAGCCCAAGAAATACTTCACCCTGATCAATCTCAAGGGTGAGCAAGACTCGGAGGTCAAGCAGATCGTGGCGGGCGACGAGGACGAGGACGATCGGAACGCGTCGTCGCTGCACTCGCGAAACGATTCCGGCTTCGTGGACGACGATGCGGTATCGTCGTCGTCGAATCACAACGAGGAGGAGATTGCACAAGACAGACCGACGCCGCGGCCCATTGCCTGCGACTCGATATCCATAAGGTATCGGCCGCGCAGCAACAGCATTAACACGAACAGCGCAGCCTCGAGCAGAGTCAACTCGACGCGGGACTTCGTCACGAAGACGGAGCGTCTGATCGCTCGGCGCTCCTACAACAGTCATCACGCGCCGCGCTGCTATCAGCCGAATCGCCGCTCGGCGTCGTTCGAGTCGAGGCGGATAGGAGCCGTGGGCGAGTGGCGGGCCGCCCTCGAGCCGCCCAAGGGCCAGCAGCTGCAGCTCGAGGTCGAGGGGATGCGTTGCTGCGCGAGCGAGGTGGCCAGCGTCGACGAGGACGAGGGCTGCGTCCTGCTCAGGGTCAGATCGTTGCTGCGCGACGAGGCCGTCGACGCCGTCGACGTCGCGAGCCGCAACAAGTTGGACACCAATAGCAGTAGTAGTAATAGTGGTATGAGTAGTGGCAGTGGTGGTGCCGGTGGTGCGGTTAATAATAACAACAACGTCGTCGTCGTTGTTAATAATAATGGTGACCGATCGGTGGACTGTGGTGCGGCAGTGACTGGCAACGGTAATAGTAATAATAGTAACAGTGGCGGTGCAGCCGCAGGTGCATCCTTGCTCAGGCAGCAGGACGAGAGATGTACGCGCAGAGATAGGGAGCGGGCGAGGCTACTGCGGAGGCGCAAGATCAACGGCAGATCGGCTTCCGTGCCGAGATCATACGTGAGTGTTGCCGCCGATTCATCGCTTATATATTATATTTGAGTTTTCTTTGGCTCGCGGCTTGACTTTTTATAGTTAAACGCGAATGATGATGACGACGATGATTTGTTGAAAAAGAGTTACTGTACGAGTCGCTCCGAAAAAGGGGCGCAAATATTTTTGTGTTATAAAATCGGATTGTGTTTACTTTGCTAAAAAAGAAAGAAAAGTTTTCCAAAACCCATGAGTATATTTCGGAGTAGGAAAAATAAGCTCGGTATATTTTCTTTATGGGCAGTAAAGCGTACACATATAATGCACACACACATTTACTCTCGTGGCGCAGCTGCGTCGCCGCAATCATCGCTTATGGAATTAGCGCGCGCGAGCGCATCTAGAGAGAGAAAAAAAAAATAACTTCTTTCCTCTCGCCTCCTTTGAATGGAAATGATGGTCGCCGTGTAAAATGCGCCGCAGCGTACAAGCTCTCCGATGATGCAGCTTTTCGCGTGCCTTCACTTTGGTCATCGACGATATAATTACGATGCGTACGCTGTAAGCAAACGCATCGCGCGCGTCCACACGTCGCGCAATCGTTTGAATTTCATTAGAAAGCTTTCGAGCGCGGCCCATTGTATGTAATCTACGTGTATATATATATATATGCGGCTCGGAAATTCGGCACCTACGCACTCGTCGTGTCGTTGTTGCAGTCTCCGCGTAAGATGTCTTTGTGCGCGACGCAGAAGAAGTCGTGTCGTTGTCGTCTTTTGTTTATAATATGCCTACGTTAAAATACGCGACGTATGATGAAAACGTCGAAGATGCCTGAGCAGCAGCAGCAACCAGCAACGAGAAAAACATGTGTGTGCCAATATGCGAGCGCGTTTAAAAAAATCTGCGACGTGTGTCTTCCGACAATTATGTCCGCTGCAAAATGCGAATACACAAGCAATTTTACGTTTTTTTTTTTTTTTACGAGTCTCGAAACACCCTGTGTGTTGACCTCACGAAATTCTTTTATTTCTCCCAATCTCTCGTCGGTGCGGAGAATTCGTTGCGTTGCGAAAAATGAATCGCGTTGCCCCGTTGTTTATGAAATGCGTCTTATATTGTAAACGATTCGACCACGCGCGATTGTACCTGCGGTCGATGCATATTCAACGTGCGATTGATTTATTACGCGGAATCATTATTATTCAATCGCGCGCATTCTTCAAACAAAAGAGATGCAAAATGATGCATTGACAAATATAATATAAGTAGACAATTGACAATTTGAGCAATCATTTTTTTTCTCCCGCGATTGTGTGTCCGATGATGAACTATTGTGAAACGATCGAAGATGCAGTTCGTGTCGAAATCTTACAGAAAAATTTTACGTACGCGAAATGTGCGTATATATTACGTACAATAATATTCGCGCGCGAATATATCTTTGCTCTTTTACATGCACTGCAACGTAGAGGCTCCCAAGGAAGTATATATTTTACACAAAATCAGCTTTTACGAGCGCTAGACACTTGCGCGGATTGTGCGCGCGTCTTAAAAAATATTATTATTGTTGTAGCGCTAGTAGGGAGCGAACGGCATTTTGCATTCTTTTCGAATTGCTTCCAGAGAATCTCGCGCCACGTCAACAACAATAACAACAACAACATCTATACGACTCGGGATGGGCATTCGTGTATAAAGCAAAAATATAACATTAGCACGTGTGCGCTGCAGCGCTCGTAGTTCAAAAGGCCCTAATCAGCAGTTTTTTACCTGCTTAGAGTTGCAAAGATCGCTTTTAGAACTCAATACGAGTCGACCAACTCGTATTTCGACGAGTCTTTGAAGATTAGATATTATATATTTTGTGTGTTACAATGTTTCACGAGGTACTAACGTATTCGTCGATAGCCTCCGAAGATGAAGCTCTAAAAACTCGTTCGACCAAAATAAGCCATGCACGCATATATCCATACATTCGCTTTCTACGACCGAAATTTTTTATTTTTACGAGTCTGCTTGCTCGCATACGTGAATTTTTCGTCAAAGTACCACCACCACACGTATACACTTGGAGCAAATCGCGCAGCTCATCGATACAGATTAGCGTGTGTACGAGTAAAAGCACACGCGCAGATCGTTTGGCAAAAAAATCGTAAAGCAAAATAAGTCCGTAAACTGGCCATTGGCTCTCTTGTTTCGCATCGTATTATATACGTGCGGGTCTCGTGCGTGTGTGTGTGTGCGTGTGTGCAAGAGAGAGCTAATTTTCTGCGCCCGAGACGAAAATTAAGGAATTACCCCTGCAGCTGCGGGACCATTATTAGGAGCATGCTCAAATTACCCCCCTTGAAATAACACTTCTGCGAGAGTGCGAGGAGAGAGAGAGAGAGAGGAATGAGGGGAAGTGTGTGTAGCAACTCAAAACACGTCGCGTTTCGTGGCTCGCTCGAGGTTTTATTTTTTTCTCTCTCTCTATAGCTGATTTATATCGGGCCCTATATACTTAAAATTTATTTTGATTGAAAAGGGCGATTTTTCGCGCGTCCAGAGCTTGTCTCGTGGACCGCCTATTATGTCTGTCTTCGAGGCTCGTTAATGCGTTTTGTTTCGGCGTTACGTTTATACGCACTTTCGCATCTCGACAATCATCATCGCTGCAGGCTAGAGAAGATGTTGCTTTTCTGAAGTGCGGTGCTGAATTTTTTCAGGGAGGATAACAAGTACAGAGCTATATCGGACATCTGTATTGGAAGCATATCGATGGCTTTAGTCACGAGTTTAAAAGCGATGATTGATTTCAGAGGCTTGGATGAAAACTTTTTGCCTCGCGATAAAGGATGACGACGTTCGGCCTACAAAGAACCAGATGACAGCTCTTTTGTGCGCGCTGACGTTACGTGTGTATAGTTTCGTTATCGTTTTTCAAGTGTGAGCCCGCTGCAAAAGCATCTTGATCGAATTTTTTGTTTTTCAATTCTGTGACTCTTCGATCGAGCGTCCGATTATCTGGAAATATTTTCAATTTTTTTTTTTTAACATTGTCGCAACTTTAAATGTTACATAAAATAACGTCAGGCTGTGTTGGGTTCTCGCTTTCTCGCCGTGCGACTATTCGAGGCATTCGGCCTAACCTCGGGCACACGTTTTCACGAAGGAAACTTTTGCTTATCATCAATTTCGTACCGCAGTAGTCTTCGTAAATGAAGACGACGGTGAAAAACCATGCGCAGGCTCGATTTTCCAATTCGATAGTTATTTTATAAACAAACGCCAAATTTATATGCGCATAACGCACGGCGCAGAGCCAGTTAGCAGTTAGGGTTTATACGCGAAGGATATCCGATCGAAAGTAGCGTCACGCACGTACACAGACACACGTACACACTCGTGCTACAACAGTAAAATCGAAAGCTGCAACCTGCACTGATATCCAATTGTGTGTATATATTTACACGTGTTATCGAAGCAGATGAAGTGCAAAAAAATTCGCGCTCGCTCCGGATTTTTGTCACAGGGCAGCCACATTCCTTCGCACGCGCGTACCGTACACACGCGCCAGCCTCGCAGCGGTCACTTTCATTTTATTGTTATTTATCGTATCAGGATAATTGGATAATGCGAAGCGCGCCATGGAAATACAATAATTCACCGTTCACCTGTTGCTACTGCTAAAAAAAAAACTAACATAAACGACTTGGAAAGTGACACACGCGCGCGCAGCAGTGCAGCAGTGCACGGGGTATTATCTAAACTCTCCTTCGCGCGCGCGCGAGACAAATCAAGCACGAACGAAAGTGCAATTACCTCTCCAGAGTGCCAAAGTGAAATGCTCTCCTCGAGTATTTATAATAAATGCATTATGTGTAATTTTTCTTCCCCCCTTACGCCCTTGTTTTCTCGCAGCCGAAAATGAGGCGTGGTGTAGAATTTTCCCGCTTAATATAATCGTTCGAGAAACGCATTTTCGTCTGTGTGCATTATGCATGGCAGGCCGTGACAAGAATAATTTTCCAGTGCAGCCGTCAGTTTGCTGCGTGTAATTGTTGGTGTATAGATGATTTTAGAAAACCAACATTTAATTACGTATATATATCGAGCAAATGATTGAAAGTTGCCGTATTTTTAAAGTTGGTCATTGGCGCTAAGAATTTTCAGAAACGTTGTGCGCGATATATATAGCAGAAATACCGAGGAAAAAAAGCTGCTGCTCGTTAAAGATATCCTAAGGATTGTAATCTCTTTTAAATGTGGGGCTACGTACAAGTGATACTTTATTTTCCATTGAATAAGTAAATTTTACCGCGGTATCGAATGTTTCCAGCAAGAAAATTCAATTAGAAATTGATACACACTTTTAGCACGCGAGCTGTAAAATTCTTATGTAGCATATGGGCCATTTGCGATAATAATTGAACAATTAAATATATGCACAAATGTCCGAGGCCCAGCCCCCGGAAAATAATCTCAAACTACATTGTTAGCATTGAAACGAATATATCTATAGGCGGTATTGCAATTTGAAACTCGTTGTAACCAAGCCAGCAAGCAAAAGGGAAATGCGCGCCTACTACTGCTGCTGCTCGGGTACGCGCGCGCGCAATCAATTACGCCAATTCTAACAGATTATATTCCTCTATTTTGTTGTGTGTTCACAAATGTTCCGAGTGAAAGCTCTCCAGCTCGGTAATTGTTTTTTTTTCACTTTGTGCCCGCGCGCGACGTATACATACTCTATTAGAGGATATTAATTGATCATAGGTTACGTTATGGATCTCGACGGGTGTAGTAATACGCGCACGCACGCGGGTGAGCTTGTTTTTTTGTCATCGTTGTTCTTTGCTTCAAATATCGAGTATGTCACCGTTGGAAAATATACAATTGTCAATTAGAAAGTAAACGTTCACGAATTCTTCCTCGTATTGAGTAATACGCTCGTGTACACACGTACTCGTTCGAAGTAATTTTTCTTTCTTTTTTTTTTTGTACTTCGATCCTGCAAAATGAATATTTCTCCAAAGCAAGTTTCAAAATTTCTCATTACCCGAGAGCGATCATTTAGCTCTCGGAGTGCACCTTGCTTGTCTTCGACTCGAAACGAGTTATAATGCGATTATTTGATTGATGTAATCGTTACCCAGCCCTGATACTGAAAGAATCAGTAGCAATCGTTGAGCTGCTCGACGGATATATAATTAAATTGTTCGACTAGTCGTAGTAGCTCCCATCCGTCGTTTCATATTGTTGCCGATGAAGTAACGCAGTAATCGCGAGCGGAGCACGAAAACGTGCAGAAATCTCTCTGTCCTGCGCGAGCTCGCGAAGACAATTAAAAAAAAAAAAAGTAATAAAAAAGAACCATCTGGGGCACCGATCGTTCTCCTCCTCGCAGTTCTCGTGTCGCAACGATTACGAGCTGCATTTTTCTTTTATTCTTTCCTCTTGGCTCCCGAAACTGTCGTCGTCGTGTTCATTAAAATTCATGTCTCTCGGATATTAGCATAGCTAATGCGCTTCAGCGAGGAGGAATGAAAAATCGCGCGAATTAGTCGCGTCCCTTATAACCGGCTTTCACACCGTCAAAATATATAACTGCTGTATGTGCGCAAGCACGTCTCTTTTTCGACACCTCGGTGTACGAAGTATACTCCAACGGGAGACAACATTATTATGCACTGCGATTTCCTGGAGCCATATAGCCTAGGCTTGTAACGAGAACAATACGTGAATTGCATTTCGATGTCGACGCGAAATCGGTACACACGTACCCGCTACGTGTATAATATACACATAGCAAGCCTCCAATTTCGTAATGTTTACTACACACACGTATTCGATCGAAAATTCCATCGGTATACTCCTTCGGGTCGATCTGGTTTACGTCGATCGGTTTCGAGAAAATATTCTGCGCGGCTCGGCGATCGAGTTTCGAATTTAGCGCGTCCGACGCGTATGTATCGACGAACAACCGCTTGTTTTTGCGCAGAATCGATCTCATTACTCATGATGAATTAGGAACATCGGAGTGCTTAAAGCTGGTCGAACGCAAAAAAGGACGAAGGACAGCCGAAACTTATTTTGGTTCATTTGACTTTTGAACCATTTTACAATTTAAATTCCACCTTAGCATTGGTACACCACCTGATACATTGCTTACCATTGCTTCCATGTGATACAAAGAAGATGCCGTTTCTGCTATTTTACTTCTGTTCATTTACTTTTCACTCGTGGATTTGAAAGCGACATCTATAGCGGTAGAACTAGGAGCTTTACGCGTAATGCCGTCCGTCTAGGCATACCCAACGCAGCGTGAGATACCAAGTATACTGTCACAAAATTTTACGTAGACCGCTGAAGTCTTAGATGAATACTTAAGCGAAACAATAATTTTTTATATCGTCGTTGTGTTGGACGATCATCTTCATCGAAATTGCAAAACGATTAATCAACAAAGATCTTTCCCATTTCACGGCATACACAACCTTATTCGATCTCGGGCAGTGCAACTTCAACAACGTACAGTGCTTCTTACACACGCACGCGGACAAAAACGTGCGCGCGTTCGCGTCACTGGTAGAGCAACAGTAGCAGGAGCCGCGGTGGATCTAGCAAAAAGCGCGAAATTTATACCGCAGCGGCAGGCG
Source organism: Trichogramma pretiosum (assembly GCF_000599845.2). NCBI lineage: Eukaryota > Metazoa > Arthropoda > Insecta > Hymenoptera > Trichogrammatidae > Trichogramma > Trichogramma pretiosum. Next base: position 2,553,639 of record NW_019641606.1, on the reverse strand, counting down.
GAGAACAGGTACACACACACACACACATACACAGGAGAGCGAGTCGTCGTTTTATACATACAACAGCAGCAGTGCAGATACAACAGCGAGAATGTTAATGGGAGGGAAGAGAACACTCGGAAGCGCGCACTTTCGGTTTCGCTCGCGCGCAGTGTAGAAAACTTTCCAGTATTGCAGCTCGCTTGGACACTCGACAAGGAGCGAGAGAGAGAGAGAAAGATTCGTGCTCGATAAATTGCCCGTGGCATCGGTCCTGATCTCCCTCTTCGCTTTTTTTTTTTTGCTTTTTCGTTTGTCGTTTCCACTCGGGTGTACGTTTGTATACGCGACGGCGTGACTTCTGTTACATAATTTCCTTCGAGAGACACAGCGACAGAGAGAGATAAAGGGGAGTAAATCGTTATACGCGGAGATTGGACACTTTGCACGAAGCGCGCGCAGATGTAACCGATTTTTCGGAAAAACCGGTTGACATTATTATACTTTGAGAATCTCGTCTAATTTTTTTTCTCCGCCAAAAATTTGTATCCGTAACTGCGATCGAAAGATTATAAAAGCATCGCAAAGTCTTGAGAAATGATTTTTTTTTTTTTTTTTTTGTNGAAGAAATGTTTTTTTTTTTTTTTTTTTGTAATATATAAATAAATGAAAACGTCAATTACATTCGCCATAATGCAACTCACTGCCTACTCGCTCGCTCGCGCCTGGTGCAAAAAGTAGCTCTCGTCGCTGTACTGTATTTTATAAAACTGTTACACAAATATTCCCTCGCGCCCCGATGTAGACCAGAGAAGCAACGTCACGCGCCTCGAAGAAACAGATGGCAAACGATTCTCCAGATATTATGCAAATCTCGACACGATTTTTCTCTCTCTCTTTCTTTCGACGTCGCGTATTATATATATAGGCCTGTATGCTGCCGGAGAAATCCCGGTATAGGCTTCGCGCGAGCCGCAACTGCACACTGGCCAATGTGCACCTGTACGGGTGCCCAGTGCAGCGAGCGTATAAAAACTAAATATTCTATAATCGGAATATCGTGTGCGGTATAAAGCGACCAGTGACCGCGTTTTCAAAGCGACGCAGCTCCGCAAGTGCTTCGATTAATTTTATCCGTTTTCAATTTTTTTTTCTTCGTTCTTATAACTTTTATAAGAACTCTAAGCTTTAACGATCTTTGTAAGCGCGAGCGCATAATGCCGCTGCCGCACGCGTGCACAAAAACGTGAAGTACTTTCTTTCTCTCCAAGCAGCCGAGAGAGAGGAAGGAAGATGATAAATTATCCGACGATCACGTGTAATTTTTACCCGCGACGAGTTATGTTTTATTCGCTCGAAGATTGAAAATCCTTCGTCTTTTGCTTTTTAAAGAAAGTATATAGTACGCGCTGGGCGGGCGCGTGTAGTTGCACGCCAGGCGCTTTATTACCGACCCCGCAGTGATATAAAACTACATCTCGGGCATGATAAATCCAGGCAATTTTATTAACGTCGCGCAAATGAAATGGTCCAATTGTTGTTGTTGTCAAATTCATTTGTGAACCCTCGACGCGATATAAGATCGTTGCGTATGCGCGCTTTAAACAGCACGTTTAGTGTACAACGTACTTACTGGAAAAAGCTTAGATGGCTTATCTAACAGCTCCATTCCAGAGAGCAGCAACGCGAAAATCAGTTCGCGAACTACGCGATGTAATCGCTTTATATATTACACATTTGAAGGCACATAACGCGTATTTAACGCGTCTTATCTGCGGGTGTGAATCTTCCCACGCGGCGCTGTGTATTATAATAAGTCAACAAAAGCGCAATCCCCTATGTGTGCAAAAGCGCAACAATGTGTAGTGATCCAGTAATGCGTGCAGCTGCTCGCTGAAGTTAATATCACATTATTACATATTCTTCCTCTTTTTATGCTATTTTCAATTCATTACGCGCAGAGTAGCCCCGCACGCACGTACGAGCGAAGTTATAATGTGCGCTTCACGCTGTTTGAAGTCAAATTACCGCATGGATTTTTTCCTTCTGCATCCTCCTATCGAATGCGCGTACACGCCCTGAGAAAAGTTGATGGCCAATTGAAAAATGTTCTTTTTTTTTTTTTTAATGTATTACACCACTCGCTCGAGGGGGCAAGAAATGCGCAGCGTAGTTTCAACGCGCGCGTTGTTTACGCTCTCGAGAGCGATTCCGAGTAGTCTCGAATTAATTTCGGAAGACAACGCTACGCGACAAACACGCGAAAAATTATTTATTCGTCCGTAAATCGGCGTGGCGCACTACTACGATCATCGTGACGCACGAGCATGAGACGACGCGCAGTTTTGTATTTTTAACACTCGAAAGATTAGCCGATCTCCGCGCGCGCGCCCGAGGTGAAGCTTCGAAAATATTCGAAGAACGGCCACTGTCTCGTGCACACGTGCGCGTGCATGTATTATAATAAAAATGTCGATGCGGGCGTCGCGTCGTTTGTTCTAGCGGATTATAAAAATGATACAGTGTCTCGTATATTACCGATGTGTTTCATTATTATCTCGAACAAGTTTTTTAGGAAGCCCTGGATAGACTTGCAGTAGTGGCCTTGCTACGCTATGCTGGATCAAATCGTGTTGGATTGCGCGATACAAATCTCTTATAGCGACTTACCAATTTTGGTTTAATTACACGTTCTCCGGCGCGCACGGGCAATTACAACATAATTTTGCCCGTTAAAAAAGGGACGAGCGACTCGCTGCCGAGCATGGTTCAGAATTTCTGATGATGTTTTTTTCCTCCTCCTTCTTCTTCATATAGCACGTGCTGCGTGTATAGCCGATCTATTGCTCGGCCTAACAATCGGCCATAAAAAATTAGCCCCGATCGGTACTTTACCGGTGATCGCGAAACCCGCGTGATACTTTCTCCGGGTGTATAATGTGTATGTTAAAAAGGCAGAAAAAAAAGTAATTGAAGCGCGGGAGCAGCGCGACCGACTTGACGTAACATCCTATCCTTAATGTACGTATATGTATTTGTGCACATGTGCATGTGTGCTACAAAGAGTATGTGTATGTGTGTGTGTGTGTGACGCAACACTTGCAGTATGCAGAGGTGCGCCTACTACTGCCACTTGTACACTGTATGCTGAATTTCTCGCGCGCGGCCTTGTCTGCGCTGTATACGGGGAAATTATTCGTATATATACCGGCTGCATCGATCCGTTGTTTTCTCTCTCTTGCTCGAGGAGTGATCTATGCGTGACACGAGTATTGTCTCTCTCTCTCGACGAGTATCGCCCATACATATACTTTTAACAACGCAAAGCTCGCCGTGTGTGTGTCGTGTTGCCAAGAAGCAATAGAGAGTTTTAACGTGTTTTCGAGTGTCTGTATAAAGGCTGTATTTACATTTCGTCGATCGTTTTAACCGCATGAAATTATGGGATCGTTTAAATATATATATTTTCCTCGCGAGTCGATTAAATTTGTCGATATAATATTGAATGCTTACAAATCGAATGTAGCCGATTGAATCCGCGGAGCGCGCGGCGAGCTCTTTGAAACGACGAAATTAAGTGGACGTTTTACCGATTTCCAAAAAAAAATAAACATTCGATGGAGCACTTCGATGCGAGTTTGATGGCTTATGAAACTATTCGTTTAAAGTATTAAAGTAGCGCAAATTTTCACCTGATCAACGCGGATTTACACCAAGTATTCTAGCTCTACTTTTGAAATTTACACACACAAACGAGTGCGCGCTTAAAAGATCGTTTGCGCGAGAGCCGGTGTAAAATTGCGCCAAGCGGCTAACTAATGCTCGGGGAAATTTTCGCCATTTAAAATGATACGTGTGTAGCAACGTCCAACGTCGATCGCGGTCCATTACTACAACTGCGTCATATACACGCGTGAGCGCGAATTTCCTCTTCCGTGTATTAAACGAGGCGCGTGCCGATCTCGCGACGTTAATCGATCGATCTCCTCGGTTGCGACGATGGACATTATATACTTTACAACTATCTTATACGTACGTCTAGATGACACATGCGCGCGGATCGATGAAAAATCACTCTTCGTTTATAAATGCGTGCATTAACGTATGCACACGAGCGAGTGTCGCGATCCGCGTCGATTAGAAGTCGAACCAGTTGTGGATATGTCTATTCTATAAATATTATCGATACGTGTCCGTGTGTCTGCATGAATACGCTTTTATAGTAGCCGTATAATGTGCGAATCTCGATCGCTCATTTACGTAAATGAAAGTTTATGATGTCGGCGACGATGCACAGCGCCGGAGAATTGATTTTCATAAATCATCTCTCTCTCTCTCTTCCTCGCGCCTTGCGATAAAACACACGACGAGCGTGATCGAACTATTTATGCGACGATCGAGTATATATAGCTGTTTCTCCACCTGCGTATACGTATAATGTACGCGACGTGCGCTTCGTGCTCGCGGAAGAAAGTGAAAAGGTACGCGCGTAGCGCCGCTGCACTGCACGACGATCGATTTCCGAGGCATTTGCGCGAAAAACACGAAATGCTGCTGCGATCGGCACCGCTTTCGCATTAATACGTTTTGCACCGTCCACGCGTGCCTGTGTATGTATCGCTCGGCGAGAGCGCGGAATATCCGAGAAAATGCATTTAATACCGAGCGTGTCGCACGCGCGAAATTCACGGTGTATTATGCACTTCCTCGGACGAAACAACTGCGACGCGATTACTCTAGAAAAAAAAACAAAAAAAAAGCGCCGGGAAAAAGAGACGAAACGGAACGCGCTCGTTGCGTTGTTCACTTATCGCGTACCGAGCTTGTACGCGCGGCGATTTTTCGATTGCCGCGACGACTGACCTGACTCGGGGTACTTTCGAAAAATGACACATATATCGCCGACGACTCGGCCGTATACGTATACATTTCTGTTATGAGAAATTTTTTGCGTACCTGGAAAAGCTAATTGACGATAAATCTGATATGCGCGCGCCCGTTGCATATGAAAGACGTCGTTTACGTAACCCTACGTACATACACATCGTATCATCCGGGGATGATGCGAAGATCTGCGCGCGGGAATACATCATTAATGAAAATTCACTTAATTGACTATTGATACGGGCTGCCGATAGTGACGAGAGACGAGAGGACATGTATAGTATAAACATCGAATCGCTTGGACGCTTTATGCAAGGTGTACACACCGCGTGCATATAATGTTGTGACAGCAAAATTCTCGGAACGATTTTTGTTTCGATTTTCTTCTTCGGCGAGTGCCATCGGTCTTCCGGCTTTTGAGCGCTTCGCGCGTGCTTATATGTATACACGTAACATGTAAATGTACAGAGATATATATATGCGTAAACGCGTGCGCGTGCGTTACATCAAGTGCCTTTGAGTTCTATAAACTTTCAGTTACGAACGTGAGTATGAAATATTCGCTGGGATCGTTTAAGAAAAAAAAACTTTTTTTTCCATGATTTTAATTAATAATAAGCATAAGTTCGACCATACGGTTGCAAAATTTATATTCATATACGCACACGCACACGTGATGAAGAATTATTGAAAGGGACGTTGCGAAATGCGCGTCTGCGTGCAATTAAAATTAAAAAGAATTTCGATGCCGATTAAAAAAAAATCTAAGACCGTGAGTTTTCTCATTATACATTTTAAAATAATTAATAAACGAGACGGGGGCAAAAATTATTATGCGTTGATTTTTTTTGCAAGTTCGAGGAATTCGGTCGATATCCTTTACATTATAAGAGACAAATAAAAGGCGCGTATTTGATAATTGAGAATGAGAAAATGTGACCCAACCTGCCTCTCGATCGAGTAATGCATTTTCACTTTCGATTTTCATAAGCGCGCGCCGAATTCCAAAGCTACACACATTATAAATTGCCATTAGGTATAGTATTTCTTAAATCGTACAAATAGTCGCAACGCACTTGTCGTGCTCGTATTACTATCCCTCGATAAACTTCGTTATGTTCGTCTAACTCGTCTCGATAGAGTCGTCGCCGTCGTTCTTAGAAAAAAAAAGTCTCGACACACCAAGAGTTTGATATAATAATCTCCTGTATGTAATATATCGAAGCCAAGTACTACCACCAGTAGCAGCCAGCAGTATTATATGTGCTGTTGGCACAAAAAAAGGGAAAGATTACGCTGACGTCGTCGTCGTTGTTGTGGTCACGCCTTCGGCGAAATCTCCTCTCGTCGGCTGCGGCATAACTGCGGCTCGGTCATGCATGTCGACACCCGCAAGAGGAGTGAGTGAGAGAGAGAGAGAGAGAGAAGTCATTATTACGCTGCTTTAACACATACCAATGCCGCCGCCACCGTAATGCCTGTTGTTGTAGTAGTATATGGATATATATCTCTTGTATATAATATCGTATGTTCAAAGAATAGGCTCGCGATATATAAGGTTGTGCTATGAGCTTTAGGAAAAACTTGGCGAATCCGAAGGAGATTAAAGTTTATAGTTTCCTGTGCGCGCGCGAGCTCGATTCCACTTTTTTTTCACCGAGATCCCTCCCGCAGTCGCAAAGCGACCTTTTTTCTCAACTGCGGGGATAATAATTAGATTACACCATCTCGCGCAGGACGTTGAAACGCGCGTCGATCGAAGCACATCATTTTGATTGAGATCTCGTTGAATATAGTTTACAAAACGTCATCGCGTCAATTCGAATAGTGATAATCGAGTCATCGATGACTCAAATGTCGTCGCGCGCGGCCTACTCAACTCTCGATGTTTTGATCCACTGTAGGATTCCCATATAACGGCCCCCGCGCTCGCCGCAATCCAAAAGAGATCACGATGCAATAATTGTCCTCTCTCGTACAAATCGATAATTGAAGCTCGTGATTTTTTTTTCGCAATAACCCGCGCGTGACTCATGCGAAAAAAGCCTCGTCGTCGTCTGCGTGTATAATAATGAAAAATCGAAATTACGGTCATGCGCCTGGTCATGATCATAATTACCGCGCGTCGAATGGGCCTAAAAACGACGGCACAATTATGAAGCCATAAGTTAGTTGCGTTCATTTTTTTTCTCTTCCTAATTAATAACTAATACAGCGATCGTATACGTGTACGTGTACCGTGGCCTTAATTAACGATGCAAAACTTATATCCCCCGCGCAGCAGCTCACGTAGTAATATATAGGATATATATAAAAAAAGCTCATCGGCCGCGCCGTCACGACCTTACAAGGCTGCCTCAGCAGCAGCAGCAAACTATCAGCGATGCTTTTTTCGCTTCTGTGTGTTTATATATACGTGTGCGTACGCACTCCCTCGCGCGACTAATTAACTCTCCCCGCGAAGCTTAGTGCATTTCGAGCGTGTGAATTCATAGCCATAAGAGGCCTATAAATATAAGTGCCCCCGCGGCTGCTGCACTTTAACCAATATACATGCTGCAGCCGCGAATTATATGGATTTTTCGTATTCGCGCGCGTGCGAGGATATATATATACGCGTATACGAGCTGCATCGTGGGTTAATGGAATTTGGCTGGCGATTTTATGGAGACCTAGCGTTAAGAAATTCTTTCCGTACTACACACAGCGTGATTATATCGCTTCTCCGGTTAATTGAATGTAAAATCCATGTGCTCGGAAAAATCATCGTATAATTGTGCCCCGCTTGCTGCGTGCGGCTATCGATCGACGCGAGAAATTGTTATTCGGTAATACGCGTCTTGGGAGGATCAATCGTGAGAGAATCGCCGTACGGCGTACGATTCGAACGAGGAATAATGGAATTACGATCGCTGCTGCTGCTGTTTCAAAACTCGAACTTGCGCTTTACCCGCGGCGCTCATAGACGTATACATAATCACGGCGCGTCGACAATCGCACGCACGCAGCAGCTGGCCCAATCGATTCGCTCGCGTAGATGCAATAATGTAAACGGCTCATAATTAGCAAATTTTCCTCGGATCTCCCGCGTTTTACGCGTGGGCGCGACGACGTTTTATTGATGGGGATTATTCGCGAGAGAGCCGGCGCCGCGTAACGGCTCGCGCGCGATTATTACACAAAGCTCAATAATGTTGAGCTGCAGCGACTTACGTAAACGCAAATATACGTGGGAGGCCGAGCAGAGAAATGGGAAATTGCCATTTAAATATAGAAACGATTACGTTTTAAATACCCGCTAAGACGACGACGATGACGACGATGCACGTGCGAAAGTCGCTGCAGCTTATTACTGAGCTTTACAAACACAGATGTGCGTGCGCGCGCTATATGTCAAATGGCTTGGCTTGATGAATAATTGATGGCGACACGTCCACGAGTCTGAGAGTTTTATTATTTATCTGTTGTTTGTGTAATGCGATTGATTTATTCCTTTTGGGTTATGGGTTCGTCGCTATATACATCGCGCGCAGTGCTGCATATATGCAAAAGATTGAGTAAAATTTATTACGCCTCAATATAAAGCTCATTATATGGTGCGCAGCCGAGGATGTGGGTTAGCCGTATCATCGTATAACGCGCACTCCGAACAATATTATTATACATATACGCGGTGATATTCTCTCATTTCGAACCATTTCCCACAGACGACTAACCGATTTTTTTTCTTTCTATTTCTGTTGCAGGTGAGTATCCCAGATTACTTGGAAAATCCAGATCATACACGACTCGACTCATGCTGCGATCGTAAGAAACTCGACTATGTACTTTTCGTGTTCTTTCTCTGTATAGTATAAATGTAACGCATAAAGTGTATCGCGCCGCAGTAGTAGTAGTAGTTGTAGTAGCGCATCCTTCACGCGTCACTACGTCCTCTCGCGCGTCCTTGAGAGCCGAGATGCGCACACAGAGCCTGAAAACCAGCTTTTTGCCGTCGTAAGTACAAGCGCATCCCATATTGGTGGCTGTATATTCAGCGACTTACACGTCGCTTTATGCGAGAGACAGCCAAGTTAAAAAGATTTAAAAAAAGAAAAAAGGAGGAAAGAAAGAGGACAACGACGAAAAAAGAATGGGAAGAAAACGGCGCAATAAGAAACTATGCAACACAGCATACAACGGAGTAACACGCGAGAAAACTGGTTACCGTCGCCGCCGCCGCCTATAACGCATGTGTAGACGATATACATATCGGTGGCTAAATGCACTGCTGCTGCTACTATACACGCATAATGTACGACACGACGCGCCAGGGTGGTATATAGAGGCTCGGCGCCGAACATCGCGGCGCATCGCGTGTAGCCTATGTATTAAAGCGCGCATTATACTCGACGCGCGCATATAGCAATAAGTTCATGGCTGCTGCTGCTGGGGCGCTGCTCTTCCCATAATACAAGCTCGATACATCTCTATATATACGCAGCTGCGATTGCATTGCGAATTTCGTATGCCTTATCGTTGCTCAAAGAAAAAGAGTACGAGGCGTATATACGCGCGCAGGCATAAGGTAGTATTTACCCCCGGCGCGGCCAAATCGCTGAATACATACGAGCGCATATAAATTTGGGGTATTTATGCGAGCGAGCTGCGCGCGCGTGGAATGCACCTTTGGGCTGGCGCGATTCGCGCTGGAATGAGAAAATCCTGGACACGTATATATCAGGAAATTAATTACATTAAAAATGCGTGTATATACTGCAATGCGTATACTGCATACCTAGACTCTGGCCTAGCTGTGTGTGCGTATGTCTATGATACAGCTCAATGGCTGCAAATGTATAATTCACCTCTTTTACGTAACCCGCGCGCTCGCAAAGGCAAATAAACTCGTTTCCCATTCCCAATTCTCGAGGCCCCGCGCGCGCGACGACATAGTAATGTATCCTACTAGTGTGTGTGTGCTTTTGTATACGCGCGCGCAATCCACAATCGTATCTACATACTTGCGTACTACTAGGCAGCAACCAACCGCCGTCGTGATTTCAATGCGGGGGAATGTTAATTATCGCGAAGAACTATAAATTCCCCTAATAATCTAGCTCGCGAGCGCGAAATAAAAATACACACACACACACACACACAGATAGACAAGGCGTGTAGTCTGCGATTCGCGGATTGTCTTATACATCTGTGCATGTTTCTGCGTGCGCAGCTTTCGCAAGGCAATATCGTACAAAATAAGGGCGCGCGCAATCGGTGCAAAGCGGACCCAGAAATTATGTGGGATATAATACACGTTGCGTTATTCGGAAATTCGATCGTCGCTGTATCGACGTTTTTTCAATCGCAGCGTACCGATTATCAATTTTCTACTTTAGGAAAAAAGCGTGACGTTGCTTTATAAGTATACTAAACTCGATGGTGATTGGCAAGTTTTATCGTCTTTAAACGATAGCAGCTCTACAGCCGCAAAGTGCACTTATCGCGTTGCGTCAGGCGAAGGTAAAATGTCCTCGTCGCGATCGGTTATAAAGCTCCCGCCCTCCTTCCCCGGCTCGAGTAACGATCATCGAAATAACACTTATCTCTCTCTCTTTCCCTGGCGGGATTATCCGCGAACGATTTGATAATTCGCGAGTACGTTGCGGCTAGTGCATACATATAACGTCGCGTTATATACACAGGGAGAAACATAATATTTGCTGTGACGCTCGCGAAAATTAAAAGCCGGTAGTACAAGTGCAGAATTGGCGAAAGTGTAATTTTTTATGACATTTCTAAATAGTCGCTGCACACATAGCCCACACGACAGCTGTTCTCGTTGATTACATTATTCGACTACGATTTACTTACCTCGGACTGAGAGAGAGAGAGAGAGAGAGAAATAATTGCTGCGCATTTTGTGAATTGACTCGCGAGTCGAGTGTTTTATCGCATCTCTTACGTATAATCGTAAATATACTCGGTATCAATCGCATCAAGTAAGATTGTAACAAACCGTAACAAGCCATAAGCAGAATTACAAAAAAAAAGCTCCGAAATGCACCTGCGCGCGCCAACGTGTGTCCATGAGATTCTCTCTCTGGCTCGGGCTGACCCTTGGCACCATCGCGAGCAGCGTCGTGCATCGTTTTACTTTGAAAATCCAAGCCAAGATTCCGCAGATCCATCGAATTCCCCTCGGCTGCTATATACTACTGCGCGCGTGCATAAAATAAAGCAATTGGGGCTCGGTCGCGCGCGTACGCCGCGTGCCACATACGTTTTCGTTCATTTTCATTCTTCTTCTCTGCGGCGCTGCTGCTGGCACGAGCACGAGCAGCGACGACGACGAAAATCTCTTATGCACACACAGTACAGTGCACCCCTTCCTGGGCTGCAGCACACACACACACACACACACACACACACACACACACACACACACACACAGTCGCAGCCCCATGACTTAATTGAGGCGCGCACGTATACGCGCGTGCGCCTCTTGTAAACACGCTTATATATTAATACGTCTCGCGCGTATATCTCTCGCGGTGCAGCAGGCAGCGCCGTTTACATAAATAGTCGCGCGCATTCCTCGTTGCACGCTGTGTGTACCTAGATATGTAAAGAGAGAGAAGAGACGCGTTATATGTACGATACGATAGCTATTTTGCGTGCTCGTTTTCCGATCGCACGCGCCCGATTATATTGCTGCACTGCCTCGAGATCGCAGGGGAAGATTGTCTTCGGCTGAATATTATTTGATTGATTTGTAGTTTAACGTCTCGCGCAGTTTCTAATTATTCGCGATTTCTCGCTAAAGCAACGACGAAAAAAAAAATTGAGTTATCAATCTTACTCCACTTCATTACTGGTCATTTTTAAGACCCACAAATTGTTGAAGTTGCAGTTCTCACCCGTAAGCGCGCGCGTGTGTGTGTAACATACATGTGCCGCAGCGGCACATAAACTAATTGAAAACTTTCTTGTTGCGAAGTTTCAACTTCGTGCGCACATACATCGTTGAAAACGTTTTTTTTTCTCGCCCATCACTTTCCCTTCGGCTGCTGCTGCTGCTGCTACGAAGCGGCATATTATATACTTCTCTTTCTCTCTCTCTCTCTCTATTATGCGCTGCAGCAGCTCGCTCGACCAGCAAGACTGACCGCAAGATGCATTATAAATATCTATATGCAGCAGCAGCAGCTCGTCAGCTCGAGCTTTAATTCATCGAGTCTTAAGTTGGCACACATAGTTTTCGATCGCTTTGTTGTTACGTTGATGGAAAAAGAGATTTATGTAACGCGTGTACGTACAATATATACGAGATATTTAGAAGGAGATAATGTGAAATTGCGCGCGCACAGTGCGTACGCGTGTGTGTGTGTGTGTGTGTGTGTGACTGGTGGCGGGAAAAAAAATTTCGCATACAAGGCACACGCGTGTATACCACCTATAAGCAAATGATTTTACATAATGAGGAGCTGCGCAATTTGTGTATAAGCATTGATGGATTTGAGGCTCGTCGAAAGTTGACGATTAATGAAAAGGGAAAAAGGTGTTTTTATAGGCCCGCGGCCGTTTTGTCTTTATCGAAAATTGAAATTTTTGGAGAATTTTTTAGCGCGTTACATAGTGAATGGAAAAAAGTGTTATAGCACTGAATCGGGGGAATTACGTAATTATAGGACATTAATTTTAGCGGTAGTAGCGAGCACAAGTGTCAAGTCAAAGCAGCGCGTGACAAATTGTAAGGATTACCGACACTTTGTTGAATCGTCGTTTCGACTTCTTTTTTTTAACATGGCAAAGTTTACATAAATATTCATGCGTCGTCTATATATTTGCAATAAAGTTACGTATGTATCGAAAAGTCGACATTTTTTTTTAAACTCTCATTCATGGTTTTCCGATATTATTTTGCTCGAACTCAACTTAAAAAACAAAAAAAAAATACCTCGCAATCTTTCGCGCGATAACTTCGTCACTCACTCTTTAAAATCTCGAGTCATATATATAATATATATTCCCTATAAGCTCGGAACGTCAACTTCTGAAGAAAGTCTATTTCGAGCCACGGCGTAAATAAACGTTAATACAATGAACTGTTTAGGTGTGTACGCGTATATCGCCATGAACTCGTTGTGAAAACAGTCGAGCTTCCGTACATAGGGCTCTCTTTAATAGCGTCAGCGTGCAGTTTGAGCGCAATTCGATCAGGAGCTATTTCGCCCTCTCAAAGCGGGAAACGGTTCGCGATTGTTTCATGATATTAGAGTCACCTACCCAGTGATTGAAAGCGTATAACATCTAAAAATTTAAATTTTCTAAAACTTTGCTTCGACTTATAAAATTATTTGCACTTTATCGCTTGCAGATTTACAGATGAGGTTATTCGCCATCTAGCGGGCAACACTCAAAGCGGTTTCCAATAGTAGAAAACTAGTCTTAATTTTTTGAAACCATTGAATCGTCATTTTCAGGTTATTTAAAAAAATATTTTAAATAGTCAGTTTTCAATCATTCGGTCATCATTAATGTTGAACATTTTTATCAGGCAAATTTGATAAAAAGTAAATCGTAAAAAATCGGATTTTCTTGTTATTCTACACAATCAGATTATACCGTTATTGTCGCGAGAGCAATGTATCGTATAAGCAACTCAAGATGTAAGCGCGATTTGTGTCGATCACCTCGTCCTTTCGAGCTTATATTATGTATTCGAATAAAAGACACTTTCTCATCGCTACATTTAAATACTATCAATCGATTCTCCATTGAACGAGTCGCGGCTAATCGCGATCTGCACAAAGAATCATCGTTGCATTCGTAAATCTCTTTCATCTCGCATCGGTTATTGTACATTGTATGCATGCATACTCGAGCCCGTTTTGTATATTAATTATTCGCGGACGCGATAGATACAAGATTGATTTCACTCAGGTGCTGCTGGGGTCTCGTGGCGCGTTAACAAGTGTCTTTCGCCGCGCTACACATCTGCGATAAATACTCTCTCGCATTGCCAGACATCTTTTTTGATACCCGATGGGGGTTATTAAGGTCATGCACACCAGGAAGATTGATATTTCTGTAGAGGCTCTCGTTGCAATTCGATTCATTATATCGCACAACAAAAATATCATTTTTAATTCTTTCACTTATGAATTTTTGTTTCTCTTCGCATAATATAATCGCCTGTATAGCCAATAGTTTAATGACGGGATTGTAATTTTGTAAATAGCTCGGGCATATATGCGCAGCTCGCTCGACGCGTATCGAGCGTTTATATTCGCATATACGCATACGCGTACAGAAATACCGGTTTATTCTTCTCTCTCGCTATAAATGTAAGAGAGGCAGACTATATATATACCTTCATATATACCTTCTGCGCTGCGAATAGAGAGAAAGAGAGAGAGAGAGCAATGTACGCGTAAAGTTTTTCTTTTCTTATATACATAATATATCGCGCACATGTGTGTATGTGTGTGTGTACGTATAATATGTGCAAGGGATATCAAAAAGAGAATAATACAAAAGCTCGAGTCGACTCTCGGTGCGCAATGTGTGTACGTGTACTACAGTACTGTGAAATCAATCGCCGTGCGCGTCGACGTTACAAACACACACGCGCGCGACTCTCAAGCTCAAAGTTTATGGCACTCGATTACCTACTATACTGTACCTACTCGACGATATTTTTTATGTATACACGTATAACGCACCGCGCGCGAGACTAAATTAATATAAAGTTTTGCGCTCGTTACGTTTGTTTTGTTGTTTTCTTTCGTGTATTGTACGCGCGCAATATCAGCGATCTCATCCTCGCATAGTCGTTATCGGGTATATTGTTGAGCTGTTATCTGTTTATTTAAATAATCGATTGATCGACGATAATACACGACTGTGGCGCTGCTGCTGATCGCGGTCATTCCTATCTAGCCACGAGCGAACGCGCACACAATCCGGTAAATGTAACTTTTGTAAACTTTGCATCGATTAGACTTATCGTCGAATTCAATTAAAAATGCTGCTCACATGACTGTGGAGATCATAAATTATACTCGAACTTCAATGATGCACGTCCGCACCGAGTGTTGTTGTTGTTCTTTTTTTCTTCCAATTTAGCTTTTCTTATGCCGTTTCTACCAGAGACAACTGACTCGAATCCCACGTGAAAACATAATTAATAACCACCGTCTTAAGCTCGAGCATAAGAATCCTAGAGCTTGAAGTTTTGAAGTTGAAGAATCGTCGCCGGTGGCTTTTAAATATATACTCGGCAGCTCTCTCTCTCTATCTTCCTCGTCAGATGTCTCGCTCGAAATAAGATTAAGGGCTGCTGCTGCTGCTGCTGCTACTCTTGCTTTTGGCTTGGGAAAGATCTCTGCGAAGTTGGCGCTTTACATTATGAAGTTGAATGTCTCCTCGTGGACACGTGAGCCGCCGTGCGCACGTTTGTGTCTCTATGCTGTGTGGTTGACAAGGATGATATTCCAAAAGTGTAATGGACACTCTGACTTAATTCCATCATCAGGACAATCTCGCGTTTGTATCTATCTTCTTTCTCCGCGGCCTCGCCTCGCTTCACGTATACACGTATACATATTCTGGACTGCGAGTCTCGCGCAAAGTCGCGCGCGCTATTTCGAGTCAAGAGAGATAGAGCACAAAGGAATATCGTCGACGTACATCTACGTTTATATATATAACGCACACAAATGCACACGTACGCACATGCATATAATACCGTTATAACAGAGACGCGACAAGTACGGGCGACGCGTCGCATATTTTCCTATCCAGACTTGCGATCGCCGAGAGAGCTGCGAGTCTCCCGCGACGCGATGCAAAAGTTATATGCTGCGCAACGCACCGAATAAAACCTTGGGGTATATATATGTGCGTGGCTGTTATTAGACAGCTCTCTTTGTTGTTTGTTTTTATTTTCGTGCGCCACCACACCAGTGTACGAGTAATTTTTATTTTCTTGATACAAGAGAGAGAGAGAGAGAAAGCGATGCAAGGTCAGTCGCGCGTATTTTTGTCGCGTCTCGCGTTAAATTCCGGAATCATCGTAGATCAAGTACACGCGACTGGCGACGCGCTGTCCAAATTGGACGCGGCAACAGCGACAGCTGCTGCTTTATATACGTATACGAGAGCTTTTTACGCACCGCGAGAGCTTTGTGTTGTATTCGAAAAATGAACAACAACAACAGCGAGACCTCTAATCATGCGGGGGATTAAGTAACACCCGGCTCTGAACAAACGCGAACAATGATAGAATTTCGTACATATTTAATTGTGCCTACACGAGCCCGAGATTTCTGAATATCTTTTTCTTTTCTTTTCTTTTTTTTTTACTTCTGCCTTTTTGGCTAAACAAGCGGTCTCATTGAATTACACAACAATAGTCACATATGAAACTTTCTAAATGTACGCGCGAATTTCAGGGAATTCGAGCGATTATTAACCTCATAGACTCGAGCGTGTTTTGTATCATTATCGTGCTCTCGCGCGTCGTATCCGTTCTAGCTAATATATAAGCTAGAGCTGCTATCATTTATATAGGAATTGCATTTTTCGGGGCGAGTAGGCTCCGGCGTATACACATTAATTATGACAAACCGATTATCTGTTCGTCGGAACCGAGGGCAACGCAGAATGAATTTATAGACGCTCGTGTGCGTGCGCGTGGAATTGACTTTCGATAAATGTACCATATTTATTGACAAATCGTCCGGTGATTCGAACTCGGAAAAATCATAATGTGGCAAGCTGTGTGCATTTGTGACGCTAAACGAGTACACGCGCGCGATACGAATTCATGCCGAGGCGTATACACCGAGAAAGGAGTAAAAAGAAAGAAAGAAACATCGGTTACTTTCTCTTCCACATTTGAAATTATGCCGATTATTTGTATCTCTAATCTACATCTCTCGCTCGCTCGTTGCTGCCTCGTTGTTTTTGTTTTTCATCGCTCTCCGCAGCGTGCGCGCGTCAGGGTATACTACCAATGGATGTGTGCGTTTAATAAATCCTTATACGCTGCGCAACATACACATATAGCAGATACTCGAGATCGATACGCGCGTCCTTCTTTATCTCTCTGTCTCTCGAGCTCTCGACTGTACGCCACACAAACACACATTGTGTATTATATCGGAGGCCTGTTCTCGCCTGTGCGCAAAACTACATATATATACACCGAAAAATTTTACGTAACGATCGATGATTGCGCGCCGGTCGTTGTTTTATTGCGGCTTTTCTTGGCTCGAGTTTTATATAGCGCGAATCGGCATCCAAGTGTAAATCATCACTGTAAAATCGTAGGAAACGCGCGAATCCGCGGCAACAACAACAGCAGTTCCAGCTAATATAAAACGCCGAGCAGATAGACTTCCTATTATACTGATAAAGTCCGGCGGCTGTTGAGTTTCTTTTCCTTCCTCGGATCTCTCTCGCGCGCGCGTGTTGGCTATTATATGGAAAATCATAATCGAGCATCAATTTATACGTTTGATTAGGTTCATTATGCGATATGCAGCAGCAGCAGCAGAGTTGCGTTGCGCTGCACCGAAGCACGTTGCAATTTTTTGACAAACGACTTCCGTTTTTATATACCTCGTATAGCAGCGGCGGCAAAGATCGAGAAAGCGAGCCCCTCGTGTCCATCCTTAAAAATACACTGTGTTCGCTGCTTCGGCGCGCACACACACACGTTTTTGCATGCACGACACAACACACGATCACGCGCGTCGTATTTTCGAAATCTCGAGTCACGCGCGCACCTGCATCATGCATATCCTTCCCGCGTCTATATATATATCACTTACTCGATCGAAGCGAGCTCGTAATGAATTTTTTCGTTAGCCTATGCTACTTCCGCGCAAGCTCTATAAAATTAATTGTGTTCGCGATTGGCGAAGACGACCCGCGTGTGCGCATCCATTCCGATAATTATATTCGCTCTTGTTTTGCGCAATATATTTGCAGAGAAAACGTCACTGGATCGGCAATAAATTTTTCGTACTGCAGGTAGTCGAAAATGATTTGTAGCATGCCGAGTGCCGTTTTAAAGGCATCCACACACATGCACGTATAATGTACAGTGTATTCGCATTTTACACATGCACATATGTTTATGTATAATAAGAAATCATGCTCCTCGCCGTTGTTTTTTTTTTTTTTTTTTATTTCACGAAAAACCGGTATACTCGATACGCGAAATGCAGTGTACGGACGGACGTGAAATTTCAGAGAAAATAATTATAACGGTTACGTAAGGACGTTATAACGATTAATATGCGCGGCGGTGGCGGCGGTGCAGACGGCGTCGAAGGCTCCTGCGATGCTGCGTACAAACACATGCATACATGCGGTATAATAAGTAACGACACTTACTTACAGCGCCGAGGCAACAACGTTTGAAGGAAAAGTATGCAATATTATGATTTCGAATGTGCGGCAAAAGGCGGCATTATATACTTTGTGTTTGTATACGTGATCGTTGCAGCGCGAGCCGCGTGCGATATCGCCAAAGTTGCCGCCGCCGCTGCGGCAGATAATATATAAATTGAAATAATAAACGATAACGCGCCGTATATTGTGTGCGTTTTTAGCGCGAAGCTAATTTCTATGAACGCGGCGCGCAGAGCACTATATCTCCCACGCGTGGGACGTTCGCGCTAACTGTGTATGTATAGTCTACGCAGCACTGCACCGCGCACATACATTTCATTATCGTCGCGTTCTATTTGCAATGGATGCGCGCCGCATACCGCGACAGACGACTGCGTATTATATATAGGCAGGCCGACTTTGAGCGTTGCTGCGCACATGTGTGTGTGTGCCTGCGTGTGTCCAGTGCACACGATGTATCAACGCACGCACCGCGCAAATGCATCTCGAGTGCAGCGGCTATACGGAGGGAGGCGGTGCGTGACAAATGGGCATCTCTCTCGCTCGCTCGTGTGTCGCTCTGTGCAACGCTGCGAGCGCACGACGATTCGAGAAGATAACGCAAAACCGATGTGAATTTAATGAAGACTTATAAAAAAATAATGCAAATATCTGTTCAAATTGAAATGTTCACTTTCCGTCTATATCGACGTAAATCCCATGCGATTTTCTACGAGTTTCGTGCCTTGGATCTATCGTACCGGTTCTAGCTATATGTATCGAACGTTTTTCTCGCGCGAATGTCGCACCGTTACAATTAATGCGCGAAAACGAGGTCAAAAAAAATTTTCCTGATTCAGAATTTGTGCACGCACGAAACGCGACTCCAGGGTACCTAATGGTATCGGCTGTCGAATTATCTCCCGGACGTCACACGCACTGCTCGGGGGAGCGGCCTACGTAGCAGATCTATGTGTGTATACGCGTGTAGTGGCTACCGGTTTTCCACATTGTCACTCGCAACCGCTAAGTCGTAACCGTAAGGATTCTGACGCTAAGTCTCGCGTAAGCGTGATATTACGATATGTAGCTGGCTTCTTCGTGCCGATTAGGCGATTCATCATCATTTTTTTTTTTTACTTCTCTCTTTCCATTTTTTTTTGCTTTTGCAATCGCGAATTCGCGCACACGCTGCGCTCGAAGCGAAAAGTCATCTTTGCATATCATGTATGATATTATTCCTTCACGCGCCAAGAAAAGACTTTCGATAATTTCTCTTTCGTTGGAGGAGGACTATATACACATACACACGTACATACGTTTTGGATCGGTAAAATTTCACACATCGATGCAGAACTCGCGGCGAGAAGAGTAGCATTTATGTGTCCATTAAAAGCGCATCCCGCGCTCGCGCGCATGAACGAATAATATCGTTCACGAATTCGAAAGTATATATTCCCGAAATGAGTGGAAGATCTCATATACATACATATAAGGATGGAAGAGCGATCGGCACTCGTGCACATTTTCACTGGGGGGAAAGAAATAAAAAAAAAAAAAATTGCAGGAGGATACGCGCCTCGCGCACAGAGCAACTACATACACTATCATCGCGCGGGACAAGTGCCGGTAGAGAGAGAATCTTCTGCTCTCGCTCGCGATCGCGTGGACATAGCTGCCAATTTCTCCTTGTACTTTGTAATTGTAGCGCTGGCGCGTGATGCGCTGCAGCAGTACTCGCGATTATTATTTCGAAAGCTCGCGAGTGAGCAGAGAGCTCGATTTTAGATTTATAAGCCGCACGACGCGTGCGCTCGCGAATACCCCGTTATCACGGTTCACTATACATTTGAGTGGCCCTTCGCCTCAAAAACGAGGTACGAATAAATGTGTGTTATTTTTGTTTTTTCAACACAAAAAAGGACGTACGCACTACATAGCGTATGCACTTTATTTATGCGTTTCCACGGAAACTACGATGTTGCGCCAAATACGCAGGGCCGAGCACGAAAATGAAAAAAAAAAAAAAAAATAAAAAGACCGGTACGATTCCATGGAGCTCGCGTAGCCGAGCAGGTGAAAACAACGAGTTGTTTGTGTGTGTGCCCTCGCGTAATATATTTAAGACGCCCGAGGCGCCACGCGCGTATAACACACAACCCATGATACTCGCGCGCGTTGCCGAAAAAATGCCTGTACGCGTGTATAGGTGTATACGTTCGCATCCGTTACGCGATTATATATTAAAAAAAAAAAAAAACGCATCTCGGTATTATATATACGCACGAACCGGTATGATATAATTACCGCAGCGCAGCGAAGAAAATATCATACGCCACGACGTGGGACGGAAGCTGCGCGGAATTTTACCCGAAATCGGCAAAGTCGATCGATATAAGCGTCGTGCCGTGTCGAGTGCATATGTGTATAAATGGATCGTGTGCTAAAAGTTTTGCCGCATGTGCGCTCATTTTTCTGCGACGCGAGCGCAAATAGTATGTCACGTCACGCCGCACACGTAGACGCGCTAAACCTCAAGAAGAAAATATTATATATGCACACATGACTCCTAATGAACCAACAAGCCGAGAAAAGACCATTTAGAACATACGTATAAGAAAAAGTCAAACCGCTGAGATAGATAGAGAGCGAGAGAGAGAGAGAAAGAGAGACAGAAAAAACTAGTCTTGCATAATTTCTCGTACAAACACGTGCTCTGCAGCGCACTTTATTATAAAGCGGAGCGGCGATTATGTTGCATACGAATCGGCCACGCGATATTATATTTGATACCTTGGCTCGAGCCTACGTGTGTAAAGTAAGTCGCGCGAATTTCACCAGCCACCGCCGCATGGTGCACAGCGCACGAGTCATGCGCGTACGAGTCGTTCGCTCGGTTAACCCTTTTTCGCGCGCCGTTTGAGTTTTTTGCGCGCGCGCACGAGTCCGTGGGGCACGAATTACAAAGTCAGGGTCGTCGCGGAGACCGAAAGAGAGAGAGAGAGAGAGAGAGAGAAAGAGAGCTGTTTTTTACTCGAGGCTCAAACTCGTCCGCAGCAGTGCTGCACAGCTTTTATACGCCTTTGTTTTGCGAGCGCGCGCATATGGTGTACCTATATAGTTGGGCATTTATATAGTTTTGCGTTTGTGCCAGCGCGCGCGTGAAGAAGCATGCAGGATTGTCGCGCGCGCTTCTCTACAAAAGACTCGGCGAGCATCGCGAACATTTTATATATACTGGTAATTTATCGATTTTAAATCGGTAATACCAGACGAGCGAGAGAGAGAGAGAAAGAGATCGGCCAACGGAATGCAGTAGTTCTGTTTTTTTGCGCTGCGCTCGCTCGCCGTGGAATGATGCTCTCTTCTCCTCTTCTTCCACCATGCGCGGCAGCAGAGTGCACAAATGTATTTATTCGGATAAACGAATGAGAAAAAAAAAAGAAAAGATCGAGCCGCGGCGCGCAAGTGTTTCGTGGTATATATGGCACTTCAATGCCCATTGTGTGTATGTAATACCTCGTGGGGATCGCTGCTGCTGCAGCGTGCAGAATAATACGCCGAGTTCATGAAATTTAATGACGTTGCTGCTGCTGCTGGCTCGAGCTGCGGCAGCAGCGGCGCGGACAGATTGAATTTGTAACAGAAACGACTACTCGTCGCCGTCATCTCAGCTTGATGCTTCAATTTTGATCGATACGTTTCGAGCTATGTATTATATCGTTGTCGTCGTGGAGCTGCTGCAGCACAGGGACAATTGTCTCGAGTGCTAAAGCAATTATAACCTTAATACCGATATATGTATCGAGTATGCGATATATAATATGCGCGCGTAAAAGTATGCCGATTCTCGACCATACCGCCAACTCGACCCACTTGTAATCAAACGATCTCACTCTGTACTATGTGTACAATATACATACGCACGCATGTATATATAAAATATAAATTACACAACCGCTCGAGCGAGCTGGTGCGTTTTTCCAGTCGGTCAGTGCGACTCGACGCAGCTCTCTATTTTCAAAATGCAGGAGCGAATCTAGGCTGTGCTATTCGAGCCCGCGAATAATATACAATTATCGCGATTAACACAATGATCGCCGCCGTTTGCAGAGTCCAGAATTGTTTGTGTATATAAATACATAACTCGAGACGCCCGCGTAGTTCTCGATTTACGTAACACACACACAACACACAATTGAAACTCATCCGCGCGAGCTGTTTCGAGTGTCTTTTTTCTCTCTCTCTCTCTCTTTCTTTCACCTTCACTTTCCGCTCCGCCTTTAATCGTCGTTCACTCTAATTTTTTAAACTGTGGCTTACATATTGCACCCACTTACGTCCAGTAGTGAGCCCATGACTGCGCGCCTTAATATACGTGCTACAATCTTATCGTAGCTCACGAGCATTCGTATAAACAATTTGTTTTTTCCGCATTAAAACGAAGGCGATGAGTTTCTACTTTTATCCTTCCTACTGCGTGTTTTCTTTCTTCGTCGTCGTCGCACTTGCAATTTTAGCTACTTTTCGTAAGCGTCTTACGAGCCGCTGTACACTTTTGCAACTTCCAGCGATGATCGCGTAACGAAATATAATTTTCAATGTTCGGCCTCGCGGATCTCTCTGTCTTGGTACTATAATGCATGTGCACGTGTGTTTATACAATTGTGCGTATTGTGTGTCACAGGCCGCTGCTGCGGCGGCGACGACTCGTTTTTCTATAATAGTACATGTTTCTCGGTGTATACGTGACTCCTCTTAGCGTGATGTATGTAAGCAGACAGTTTCGTATATAATAATTTTTTTCTTTCTCTCTCCCTCTGTTTAGCGTCGTAGCGCAACGAGCTTACGGTCGAGTTTTTTTTTTCTTTAAGTATATATCGCAGTATCGGTATATCGTAGTTTAGTTTTTCAAATGATTACATTTCAAGCTCGGACATGTACGACGTTCGTTTACGGTGCACACTCATCTACGTAAACAAAAATGATTGTCCTTCGCATTCGTACAAATTTACCACTCGAAACCCAACTCGAGGAATAAATAATATGCTACACTACAATGTTCTACATATTAACGCTCGTCAAAGCCCATTGAAAACTCGATCGAGCGTATAAAACGCTGCACACTATGCTGCATATTATATAATATAACATAGCCCCGTTTACGTTTCCCATTGTCCGAGAGCTAAATGTCGGCCAACAAATCCTAATTATCCGTCGCTATATAGATGACGACGACGACGATGATGGAGTCGCCCCAGGTGTGCGCGCGGATAAGGAGAGTTGCTGCGAGCGCAGCAGCAGCAGCAGCAGCTGAGCACCCGCAGTTTAGGCAGCACTTCATATAATATTATATTATATTGCATACCCTCTGCGCCACGTCTTCGATAATAATACGTGCGTGTGTGCCACATATGCAAAAATCAAGATCGTGTATGTACTTTGGGACGTTTGTAATACTTGCATATGCGATGTGGGCCGAAACTTGTAAGGGTGTATTTTAGGCCAAAGGGTTGTTTTGATAAAGTATATAGTGTTATATCACATCTGCTTCTCGCATTTCGTATCGGAAAGAACGAAGAATTTTTTGTGCTTCGTTCAGAATACCACGAATGAAACGCAGCTCATCGGGGAAAATCCCGTCATGTCGTTTTTTCAATGCCCTTCCGTGAACATGTCGGGTACACGCACACGACTTTTTATCAAATTCTGGATTTACTCGATTTTTTTTTTGTATTTGCCGCAATGATTAATGTCTCGCTCTTTTATCGATACAAAAGATTACGCTTCTTTCCGATCACAAAAGCCAACAGTTACAAATACATCCTTTCATTTTACTCTCTTTCTCCCTTCGGCTCGGTACCAAAGTAACTGTGTGCGAAACAAATTTTACTGAATCGTGGAAAAACAGCTGCGATTTATATAGCAATAAATCGTACACCATGTTAATACGTGCTCATATGCATTGAACAGATTTTTTGCAAAGTCTGAAGTAAACTATACCGACCCTCGGTTACGACTATATTTCAGAGATTACGCGATGTTTACGCATGGGGTTGAAAAAATTGAATGCTGTAATAAAGCTAATAAAGTATTTACCGCACTTACTTTTGTCATTACAAGTGGTTTTAGTTACCATAATTATAAGCGGTCAAACCCGGCATGAATTTTTCATCGATCGCCCTAAAACCGTCGTATATTTTAAAATTAGAACCAGATTAGTTCCCCCTTTCATTGATACACTAGGTCATCATCATGAATTCATAAAAAAAAAAGACTTGAAGACTCTGCGCGTCATAGTAATAACTCGTAGCAATGTATCATACCAAATATAATACTCGTTGGTTAAAAAGCTCTTCTCGATTGGATTAGACAAAAAAGTCTAGCCTCTAGCACCCCACGTACGGCAGATGCGAGAACGATTGTTACACGAAGAAGGGGGGAACGAGCATTAGACAATATACAGGGCCAAAAAAAACAAGTACGTTGCATAATATCGCCCATGACAAATTTATGCGCTGTATCTTATACACGGGTGCTTTTATTAAAGGTGTCGCGCGACATCTAAGTATTATGAATTTTTCAACAAGCCGAATTGCTATTTCAATAGGTATACGATTATAATCAGCTTATACACACACGATGTCAATGGGCTCGTGTGGCAGCAACTCTCCTCGAAAGTAATATCCACATTTTATTTGCCAATTGAATCGAAATTGTTGCTGTACATAATTTTCGACAAACTTAACTAGCTCCTTTTTTTTGCTCGAGTTACACACTCGGAGTCGTACATCATACGTGTTACGAGCGAAAAAACATACACGCGTAATTTTACGAACGCATGATGTGCATCTCTTTTCTCATTCGCAAACGTAATCTACATACGGACACGAGAGGCAAAATTTCTCTCAAATACTATTTTTCTCTCTCAGTATGTAGTGGCGCGCGCAGATGTGCAGCAGCAGCAGCAGCAGCAGTACAAAACGTGTTCGCGCGGGAGGGAAAAAATGAAGAAGTGCATAAAAGAGCACTTGCGCGCCTCGCTTCAGTGTGTATGTGCGCGTGTATATAACCGACGACGCACATTCATTACGCGGGTGGCTACAAGCGCAATATGCATGTTCAACTGCATACACGCGAGACGACCCTGAAAATGAAAATGGCTATTTCGCGGTATATACACAGACGTATACACATGTAGATTCATAAATGTACGCGGGGGGGAAGAGAAAGAGAAGAATGACGGGTCGAGGTCGTCGTCGGTACGATATCTGCTGCTGCTGCAGCAGCTCTCGGGCACTAGCGCGTAAAAAAGACACATAAATAACGTAACAGGGGTTTCACTTGGAAATTATTCGTTTTATTCCTTCTCGGCTCTCGAGCGCGCGGACAAGAAGCTACGACGAGAAAATATGAAGATTCGCGCGCATATGGGCTTTTACGCATTTTTTTCTTTTACTTTTACCCCCCTTTTAACCAATCAACCGATTAAGTTATGCGCAAGAAGACGCTCGTGTGCAGAAACGTTGCCAGTGTACAGCTGCGAAAACACGAGAAAAAAACGACTAAAAATATATGTAAGTTGAACGCTGAAAAGTCTACAAATCACAATGAATTATTATTACACACACACACATACGCAGAGGCGCGCGAGTGTAATATCCTGTTTTTATCTCTCGCACCCACTCGCTCGCGAGCACTAGAACTCTTAATAGGAGCGAAAATAATCACGTAAATAATTAAACGTAACCACAGGTATGTGTGTGTGTGTGTACATAATTGTCTGCTGTACCTTATAACCTCCCTTCCCCCGCCCAAAAGAAAAAGGAAGAAAAGTGAAAGCAGCTCGCAACTACAGCGCGCGCGCCATGCTGCTGCAGGATGAAAAATCGTAAAAGTGGATATGTGGAAAATAAAAGGGTACATGCAAAAGGGCGCTCGCGCGAGATTATAATGCACTGGAGCCGCTGCTGGTGCACGTGGTGCGCAGTTTCCGCGCTTGTGCCCACCCTCAATGCATAAATTATACACCTTTTACGATTTTCATAATTGCCTATATACGAGAATGAGAGAGCTTCTAATTCGACTATTATACGCCGCGCGGTGCAATGGTCGTGAAAAAATATTTTTGCCGTTTCGAGTGATTCATTTGGGAACGCAAGGGTGCAAGTAGGAGCGCAGAGAGAAAAATATGCAGCATCATCGTTCGAACTTGAGTGCCTCGGCTGAACGAGGCAGAAAGGCAAAAATAGCTCGATAAGGGTATTATACGTCAACTTTCGCATAAAATCTAAATTGTTCCCTCGAGACCGTGAGCCGCGGCCGCCGTGAGCTCATGACTTGAAAAATATGCGATAATGTGCACGTCTGCTGCTGCATCTTCCATCCTCCCAAAGACCAACGCAACTCGACTTATTAGCAATTAACGTCGAATATAAGCAAAAAAAAAATAAAGTAAGCAATAAGTTTATAAAGTACCTGCCTAACGCGAATAAAAATATATAAAAGCAGATCTGGACGTGCCTCTGGCGGCTCATGTAATGTTACGTAACTCGTGGATGGGCTGATCTCTCGGTGAAAATTTGCAGCATCATTTCGAAATGATCGCGGCGGCAGCAGCAGCTCACCACGACGATGAAGTTATATTCATCACCGCAGCGGTGTGGCATGTGCGTGCACTTTTACTCGTGATGTGCAAATAGCGCACCCGAGCTATATAGAATAATTATCGTACATTTTTTTTATCTTCATCGTGCGTCCATCGGCAACGCATCGATCAATGGTGGATATATATAAGCTGCTCCGGGTGGAAGTAAAAAAAAAAACAAAATAAATAAATAATCAACAACAACGAGAAGTAGAAGTTTTCCACTGATCGCCAGAGCTGGAACTGACTTTTTCCGCATAATGCGGGAGAAATTTCGCACGCAAGCCGCGCCGCGCGGCGCTTCAACCTTTGACGCGGTGTGCGGTGAAACTCTTTTTCTCCGATTTGAGGACGGCAGTGGCTTTGACTGATAGTTCTTGTAAATTCGCGAGATCGATGTAAACAACGATCGTTTATGTCCGAGTTGACTTTCGAGCCATTGTCGCGCGACACGAGGCGTTGATAGACTTCAGGATTTTCAATGATCACTGAGCTTTATCATTTAGCATCGTCGCGTCCCCCTCGCTCACGTATATCTCGGTGTCAATTAAACCAATATAGCGGCCTACGTATACCTCGAGTCACGCTAACCGTCGCGCTCATATTGCTACACATTTGCGCGCGTGAATCTAATCGCGCGCGAATTCCTTCTTTTTTTCTCTCTCTCTCTCTCATATACCGCGAACTCGTTGGTTAAAGACACGTTTACACCTGTCCTCTCTCGCGATCCAGCAACGCGGCAGCGATTCTTGGTTTTGTGTAAAACGCGTAATTTACTCTCGAGCTCGCGCTACACGAGGAAGTTATCGCAGTAGTATATGTATGTACGTACGCGACCACACCTCGGGGGCACTTCACCTTCGCGAACGCGCGTTCATGCACTGCACACCGATCGAGCTGCTGCTGCGACCGGCACGGCGAGAGATCGCCTCGAGGCTTATAAGGCTTTGACTTGATCATTCAACCGAGAGCGCGAGCAAATGGTAAATGCACATCGCGTGATGCCGAACGCGGAAACTTTTTTTTTTTTTGTTATTCCGTGCCTGCATGTGCTGCCTACTGCTCGCGCTGCATGCCTGTGTTCGTTGTTAGTTATGTGCGGGTGCGGCAAGTTTCGTCGTCGTCGAATTGTTGTACAGTCGCGTTTGGTTGTTTATACGCTGGTCAAAAATTGTTCGCCGTTAAGCAATAGCACAATTGGGAGATATGTGGGAAATTTTTCGGGCGACCAGATTCAGATGATTCGATACGCGTTACGCAAAAGGTTCTTGCTCACAGTACAAGTGTCCGTTAAATAACGCGTACTTGTAAGCGCGTTAGAATTATTATTCGAATTGCCGCCGTGCAGTATTCGATATTACGTTTTAATCTATATAAGAACACTGCATGCAGTCCTATGAGGTGTTGAAATTGAAAACAATAAATCGTCCCGCACTAAAGTAAATATGAGATATTCGAAATATGCATACCGATCGAGCATATAATAATGCACACGCGCTACGTGTCAAGCTCCTTTTTAATCTCGAAATTACAGGCACAATAACTGGCAGTTATAATATTGAACATCCGCTGGATGCTGCCGCTGGAGAGAGAGAGAGAGAGAGCATCGTGGCATATTATGCCATCACATGTACCTATCTATAACGACGTCGTTTCGCGCTCGTCAAAACGTCCCGTCGTCATCGTCGTCGCGTCCTCTCGTTTTTATTTTTCTTCGCGCGAGCTACTGCCGCTGCTGTGTATATAATACGTGTGCGTGTCGTGCTGCAGTGCTGAATACACGACGCTTTTTTTTGCCGAGTTCACTGGCCTGATTCGATATTGCACATTGAGTCGCTCATGCTGCTGCTGCTGGAGGAGGTCGTACTCGGCATGCGGCGCGCGGCTGTTGCTCTCTCTCTCTCTCTCTCTCTTTCTGCATCGATGCAAATAAAGCGTAGTACAACGTGATGGATATATTTTCGTCGTTGAAGGAGCGTCGAGACGCGTCGATTTATCTCTCGTTTATAAAACGTTTTATCTATATAAACACAGATATAAACCTTGTAATTATTTACCCGACTCGCTTCAAAACTTAACTTACATTTTCGTTCTTTCTTTTGTTTCAGGTAAGTTTCAAAATGTACAACGAGCGTGGATGGATAAAGCCTGTTCTCACCTGTCTGTAAGATACAATTAACAACTTTATCTCGGATTTATCTGCCTTGAAAGCTCGTGTCCCGAGAGCTTCTGAAGCATCAATACGAGTTTATTAATCGACGATCGAGAATTATGCAAAATTTTAATTGCACGCGAATACCTTTTTTTTTAATATTATTCAATGTGGTAATCGATGTCTATAATAATTAAAAGCTGCAGCCGATATACACGTCTAATTATCTAATTTTCATCTCTCTCTCTCTGTCGGCGCGATTAATCGAGTATCCTTAATTGAGTTTCTCATGAATATGCAATAATGCTGCGGATTCGAACTACATATATTCGAGCGCCAATTTTCAATTTAAACATGCCACATTGCGCGAAAAGCTATACCATAAGCGCCGGGCTGTCCGGCGAATATCACGTTTCATCGAATGTAAAAAGTCGCATATTACGCAACGATCATCCGCGCGCAGGTAACCATATTATGAATCGTCAGCGCCGAGTGCATACTCGTCTTCCCAAACCTCGCGCGAATGAATCACGTATAAAACATTATTGAGGAGCGCGCCTCGCGCTCCCTCTGGCAAGTATGACAGAGAGAGCTGCGGCGTTACGCTACTCATATACACAGCATCGGCTTTTTTCGCTACCCGCGAAAACTATTTTTCACTCTCATTTGAAATTTATAATAGATATCCTAATTCTGAAAAGTGCTATGGATTCCTGAAGCAAAATCCAATCAATCCATGTATATAACGTCCCAAAAAATGTTTATAACTACGAAATACGAGCGATTGAAAGAAAAAAACACATCGAAAAAAATGTTATCACCTAAAAAGTGGTCTGACCGAAAGCGGTTCAGACCATTGGCTATGTTCACGCTAGTCACACAGCTGCTTTGCTGTTGATATATCGTACGTATATCGTAACGTATAAGGAAAAAAATATCAAAACCGAAATTGAGTTATGTTCATGTCAAAAGCTACAATGCATGAGTGTATAAAAAAAAAATATATATATGCTACAATTAATATAATTGAATGAATTACGTTCATGTCTCACCCAAAGCTATGCATAAGTGTATCAAAAAAATGCTACTATTAATATAATTGATTTCGAATGAATACGCAGGAATTTTGAACTAGGTGAAGATTTTTAAACTATCAACCAGGATGGCCCTCTCAGTGCCTCAGGTCGCAGTATAGACTCGGCGATGACTTTCCCCGAGGAAGTCCTCGTTTTTTTGCAATATCATCCTCCCGGGTGGTGAGATCAGGTCAGAGCTAGGTATAAATCGAGTCAGGCTCCAGGTATAATAAAAATACTGACTCCTAGCTTAAATTTCCAAATTTTGTAATGCAGTTATAAAATGCACAATCTCTCTGGCTGTCATGAACACTTTTTGTTGGTAGAGCAAATCCAATCTGTGTCCAAAATTTTGACTTATGAACTCAATTCAAGCTATATTAAAAGCTTATCATTGAATTGAATTTAATTTTGGCTTATAAACTAGTACTCAAAGAGTTGGCATGCAACCAGTGTAAGAAAATGTTTGGACAGAGATTGGATTTGATCTACCACCAAAAAGTGTTCATAACAGTCAATAGGATTGTGCATGGGTATAACAACAGCATAAGTGTATATGCTAAATCAATAATACTTTTTTATTAATTAAATACGTAGGCCGAATTTTGAACTAGGTGAAGATTTTAACTATCAACCAGGGTGGCCCGCTCAAAGCCTCAGGTCGCAGTATAGACTCGGCAATGACGTTTTTAGCAAGATTATCCTCCCGGGTGGCACGATCGATCCTCTAGGTATAAATACGGACTCGGCGATGACTTTCCCCGAGGAAGTCGACGTTTTTTTTGCAAGATTATCCTACCGGGTGGTGCGATCGATGCTCTAGGTATAAAAGCGGACTCGCCGATGACTTTCCCGAGAAAGTCGACGTTTTTTTGCAAGATTATCCTACCGGGTGGTGCGATCGATGCTCTAAGTATAAAAGCGGACTCGGCGATGACTTTCCTGTGGGAATTCAACGTTTTTTCACATGATTATGTTTCCGGGTTTAACGATCGAGGCACTAGGTATGAGTTCGTACTCGGCGTTGAATTTCCTCAAGAAAGTCGCGATTTATTGATAACCGAAAGTGACCTGAGGGACTTAGAATACTCTTGCTGGTAGCTCTCGAAATTCGGAAATGAAGTCAAAATGTCAATAATGCAAAGTATCATAATTTGTCTAGAATTATACTTTTGCTTGACAAATAAAAAATTTGGATATTTTTCATCTCAAATTTGACTAGTAGTTGTAAATTCATTTTCGTCAATAAATGGTCATTTTTTAACTTCTAGTTTTAAAATTGTTTAAATACACTTGAATAATCGTAAAGGCAATTATGGAAATACTCGATAAAACAGTCTAACTAACATATTTATTTCGGACATTGAAGCTAGATTACTAAGGTTAACATAAAATAATTCAAAATCGCGGTAATACTTTTTTTCAAAAGATTAAATAAGTGCAAGTATGACAGTCTTATCCTTATAATTTTAGTCTAACTCCAAATTTATTTCTCAATTTGGAAAAATCTAATATCAATTTTCAATTAAACGGTTTCTAGCTATGATAGTAATGAAATCAATTATATTCTGGCAATTATTTAGCACAACTTAAATTATCCTTATTCAAACTATAATTACAACCAAAACTTTACTATAGAAGAATTCAAAATCGTGGTAATACTTTTTTTCAAAAGATTAGATGAGTGCAAGTATAACAGTCTTATCCTTGTAATTTGAGTCTAACTCCAAAATACTTTTTTTCTCATTTCGGAAAAGTTCAATCTCAATTCGCGATTAAATTATTACTCAGCTATGATAGTAATGAAATCTAATACATTCTGACAACTATAATTCAGACAAACTGAAACTTTTTTTCTCTAAGGATAAACACAATAAGCTTGAGTAGAATAATTTAATAGTGATCATGTTAAATTAATAATTGTATGAAAAAGGTCTTACTCATGACTCTACTTGCCCGGCCGTCTCGATCAAAAGCGAGACATTCGCACTCGTCATTCATGTTTCAATGTATACAAAATATCATACCGAATTTTTTTTCATGTGTGATGAGTGTTAAAATACACTTTATTGAAAAATAAGACCCTTAGTTATAAACATTTATAAATTTATATATATAAAATTTGAATTTAATTTTTACTGTAAATTCGAATGCGTAGTTATACAATAATTGAACTATTCATCTATCGAAATTTCATCAAATGTACAAATAGCCTTCGCTATATTATATTGTTAAGTTTGCATCAATTTTGGTCGAGACGGCCGGGCAAGTAGAGTCATGAGTAAGACCTTTTTCATACAATTATTAATTTAACATGATCACTATTAAATTATTCTACTCAAGCTTATTGTGTTTATCCTTAGAGAAAAAAAGTTTCAGTTTGTCTGAATTATAGTTGTCAGAATGTATTAGATTTCATTACTATCATAGCTGAGTAATAATTTAATCGCGAATTGAGATTGAACTTTTCCGAAATGAGAAAAAAAGTATTTTGGAGTTAGACTCAAATTACAAGGATAAGACTGTTATACTTGCACTCATCTAATCTTTTGAAAAAAAGTATTACCACGATTTTGAATTCTTCTATAGTAAAGTTTTGGTTGTAATTATAGTTTGAATAAGGATAATTTAAGTTGTGCTAAATAATTGCCAGAATATAATTGATTTCATTACTATCATAGCTAGAAACCGTTTAATTGAAAATTGATATTAGATTTTTCCAAATTGAGAAATAAATTTGGAGTTAGACTAAAATTATAAGGATAAGACTGTCATACTTGCACTTATTTAATCTTTTGATATTATTATACATTGCCTCGTTGCGATGTTCACCGAGAGATATAATATACGGCATAAATGTGAGCACACGTACAGCAGAGAACGGCTCGGGCTGCACTTTGCTTTTGTAAAAGGACGCGACGCTGGCAGACAGCCTTTGCGTGTCCAGCGTAGCGTAATATAAAACTTGCACAAAGAGAGCCTACCTATACACAGAGCCAAGATCGTAGAATATATTTTGCGCAAGTTTTATTATTAGGTCGTTTCGTGTATATGTATGCTATACCACTCGCTAGAAAACTTCTTGATTTTATCGAGTTGGTGGCGGCGGCCACTGGTCATGGAATTTTCTTTATGGCATTTATTCGACGAATAAAGTTGTAAAGTTTCGATTTACTATTTTAAATATATTTCTTAACCCAAAATATGCGGTCATGTACGTGTTGCGCACCACTGGATAGTGCGATTAGTATACGATAAAAAAGCTGCAAATGCGAGCATTTTTCAGTATACCCTTTTTCAAGTTCTCGGATAAAGAAAAACTTTTTGTACGCTCTGTACTATATATGGATCACAGCTCGTCGGTTCGCATCTTATATATCCCTACGCTACACACAGTGTGTAAGAAAATTATGACTCGAGGATTTTTTTCCTCCGCTCTTCGAGCTCTATAACGTACTGCAGCACACCACAGCCGAGCTTAACACAGCTCTTCTCTCTCCCTTTGGCAGGCGCTTTTGCGCGCATTTTTTGTTTTCCAACGCGAGCAGTGTACCTATACATATATATTGTGCATTTATATACATATACACGCGTACGTGCTATAGGAATATATCCTATGGACTATAAAATTTACAGTACGAGCGAGGAGAGGCAAAGTACAGCAGCAGCAGCAGCAACTAGCCTAGCTTGTCTTTCTTTCTCTCTCAGCACTGGTCGGGTGCCGATCTTATATACGCGCGGGGCTAAGTTTAGTCTTTATCTTTATAAGCGATTTATCGCTGCTCTCCGCGCGCTCGCGCGAGCCTCTCGTACTTTAACGAGCTATCGGTTTGCTGCCCGATAATTTACGATCCCTCCGACACACACAACCTGGCCGCGCAACGAAAATTTACACAAAATTTTTGACGCGTATACACACCGCGCGCGCATGGGATGGAGTTATATACATACAGAGCGAGAAGCTTTTCTGGCTCTGTGCGCCTTGCTCTCGACTTCGTTTTTCCTCTCTTCGCCAAGGATCCTTCGAGTGCCGTAGTGCCAACTGCCACCCGAAAATTCTGCTTCAACGCGGCGCGGCGAAAATCATTATGCATACGCAGAAATTATCAGCTTGTTACAATTAGCCATACAGCAGGCAGCAGCGCGCGGATGCGGGAAGAAGAAAGCGAGAGCAGCGAGTTAACGCGCGCGAGTAACCATGCAGATCAGCTATAGAGAGAGAAAATCAGCTCGAGGTGGGTTCGCGGGGGCCTGACCGGACGCGCGCGCCGCTACCTATTTACCGATCCTCCTCCTTTCTTCTTGTGCTTTTATATGTTAATGCACCGACCGATATGTACGCGGGTCTGGTGTAAAGGAAAAATTTACTCGTAGTCGTTGTTGTTGCTTTTCTTTCCTCTTCCTCGATATACATATTTTCGTACGCGAACAATAAGGCGATAAAACTCTCTATCTCTAGCTCTCGCGCGTGCATAATTTAAAAGAAAATTGCGCGATCCATCGATCTCGCAAGCTTCGCAGCTCTTTTAGCCGCGGAACTATTTCGTAATCGGCCGCGAATTCTTCTCACGAACTATTGCGCATATACACATCCGAAGTCGTACTTGAATTCGCGCACCCTCTGCTCGCGCGACCGGACCCGTGTACAAAGCATACAAACGTGTTTGTATATATTTATCAAAGACGTAGGTCTGACACTATCAAGCGGCGTGCATCGATTACCATCTCCTTTTTTATGCCTCGTGCTCGGCGCGCGAAATACCACGTCGTCGTTGCGAGGTGGTGGCCCCCCACCACCACCACCACTCCATCCGCTGTCACAGATCTTCATATGCATAGCCAAGAGAGAAGATGCAACAAGAAACAAAAAAGAGAAGACAGAAAGAGAGAGAGAGAGAGAGAGAGAGAAGCAACAAACGACGATAATCCAAAGGGCCCATCGCGTACTGCATCGAGGCTCGCGAGTATATCCATTAATCATCCATCCCTTACGCATATAGACGCGCGCGTGCATAGCCGCATGTACACACACACACACACACGCAGAGTACTCGCAAGCGCGCATTGAATGAGAAAAGCTTATTATACTCTCTTGCCTGGGCCTTACAATGCAGATTCTTCTTCTTCTTCTTCGTTGTATCTGTGCGCGCGCACGAGAGTAAGTACACACACACACACACACACACACTCACATGGAGAGCTAGGGAGCGGACGAAGAAGCGGAGGAAAAATGAAAAAAGCTTAAACGTAATATGATCTCGAGATAAATCAAGCGCGCCGCGTTTAACCGCGGCGTGCACTATGCACCGCGCACCCATGTATAGCTCCTACTTCTAAACTTATGTCCAATATTTATATACAAAAGCTCGCATTCTTCAACTAAGTTTTTTTTTGTAATATGCGTTATATTATGTGCACATTTCCGCGTGCGCGAGTTGACACTGAGAGTCGCAGCTAGCCCCTCGCTCGCTCGTGTGTGTGTGTATGTGTGTGTGTGTGTGTGTGTGTGATGCAGTTAATTTAATTGGTTCTCTGGACACATATATCTACCTACCTGTACAGCTGCAAACGTATTCAAGGTGAAACGCGCGGCTATCGAGGGAGAAAGTCATTATCGTACGACTCTGCTTGTACGGCGTCTCTTTTCTGCATAACGCATCGTCGTGCATTGCGTCGTGCAAGTATCATAAGCTTTACCGTAGAAACATCCAGTTTTTCAAGTATTTTGAAAACGTACGAGTACGGGAAATGTCCCCTAGGTCGCGCGGACGAGAAGAAAGTGCCATTTGAGCTTGGACGATTAGAGCTGCTGCATCGAGCTCGTTCGCAAGGTGAATGTCGCTCGCGGCTGTGTGACGGCAGCGCAAAAATGACGAAGGCCGCGCGGAATATTACGTCTTGTGTTGATGATTTGCTCGATATGAGATAGCTCGAAAGCACCGATAATTGACGGTAATCGCGCGTGGCTGTGTACGTGTGCGGCAATTACTTCTCGACTGCTGCAACTCAATTACCGTTTTTCAATTTTATCGAAAAAAATAAAAACGAGGCACATCTCGTGTTAATTAGCCCGTGATTATGATTCATGAAAAACATATTTTCAATCTCTGTATCGTATAAAACGGCCATATACTACGTGTTTCCTTTTTGGCAGACGAACCGAGACGGGAAAAAATTTCGGTTCTCTCTCTCTCTCGGAAGCTACCTGTACTCTCGACTCGGTTGGGCCTGTATATAGTGGCGCAGTGAAAGTTTCATACGTATGGATGTATACCGAATTTCCGCACGGTACTCGCCTATAGAGAGAGAATCAACGATACATTTGCATTTCGATCGGGCATAGATCTGTGCGCGTCCAAAGGCAGGAACACATCATGCGTAGCGCATACAGATGTTCGCGTCGTGTCTTCTGTCGTGTCTCTTTCTCGTATACATGCACGCGTGCAGTAAGTAAGTAACCGACGATGAGAGATTAGTTTTAAATTATGGAGAAATTCAAAAGAGGCTTTCGCGCGCGCCGCGATGAAAATGAAAAGGAAAAAAACCTGCGATGCCGCGCGTGTAAAATGATTAATCGACGCTCGCGAGCTGCGTATATATAAGACTCTCTGCATTTATGTAAGTGTAAAATTAACGCTCAAAGCTCGAGTCCCCGCTAATTTTGCATTCAAATGATACACACGCCTCTCTCTCTCTCTCTCTCTCTCTCTCTGTCTCTCTCTCTCTCTCTCATCAGGCCGCAGTGATGTAATGCGCGAAAAATCCATTATCACTCGTGGGATATTTTTCGCTCGTTTTGTCGTATAAATATTTTCTTCCTCTCGCCGCATCCTGATCGCCGCGGCTTGACGATGTTTGCGGAGGATAGGTCGCGATTCGTTCCGCGCTGCACGTCACCAACTTTCATATGTGTGTGTTTGTCGATTTTTGAAAGGTGTATAATCTACGCTTCTGCATAATACCGAGGCGTATCGTGTGTGTGTGTGGACATTGTCATGCGCGCTTACGACTTCGAGTACACTGTACAGCATGCGAATTAATTACATGTAATCTCGCATTAGAAAGTTCCAAAAGAGACGTCCATCTCCTCTCTGT
Source organism: Trichogramma pretiosum (assembly GCF_000599845.2). Lineage (NCBI taxonomy): Eukaryota > Metazoa > Arthropoda > Insecta > Hymenoptera > Trichogrammatidae > Trichogramma > Trichogramma pretiosum. The sequence continues at coordinate 2,516,420 of NW_019641606.1, read as the reverse complement.
ACGAGATCTACGTGTATATAAGCCAAGATGAAGTTGACGCGCGTAAAATTTGCATCTCCGATAAAAAAAAAGTAATGATTATACTTCTGGTGTGCGGAGATAGAGAGAGAACAAAAAAAGAAACGGCCTCTACCGTGAGACGGTCATTTTTAACAACCTTTTACTGTATAACGACACATTTGTCAGTGAGTAATGCCGCGCGTCGAGCTTTTGTCACGCGTCGAGCCTCGGCGTATCTTCCCGTCGCGACGCGCCGCGCAAAACGAGATCCGTCCTGTCAATTCGCTCGGCTCCTCGCGTTAAGGAGAAAGTATCTATTTCAGTATCTCCTCGAGTATAGACGAACACAACATTTCGCTTGAATACAAAAGAAACTATATACTGCGCCGCTGCTGCGATCCAACGGGGTCATCCTGAAGATTGCGATTTACATTTTCGCTGCAGCGCGACGCAAATGCATACGTATGTATCGCGGCGAGTCTGTTTGCACACACGGTGCGCGGCTATCGAGGCCTGATTTCTACGCCACTGTGAAGTTTTCCACTCGACATTAAATAGGAGGAGTGACGTCGAATACACACATATACGCCTATAACGATTGATCACTCGGTTCGTGTGATTTGTGATGATGGGGCGCCCAGCTCGCATGCGGCGCGGACATTTCGAATGAAATCGAGTTTTACTTTTTCTCGGGATGGCGAGAGTGTGTAAAAAGCTTATCGAGATATACTTTTTTATCGCCTTTATAATAACGTATCAATCTAAATGCAAAATGTCCCGCTTCGGGATGATAATGGAGCTTTTTTCATGTGAAAGGCAATAAAGTGCAGCAGCGCAGCAGCGCTGCGGATCATATTGTATATTGTATACATACGTCTACTGTTTTGAGATTCGATCAACAATGAAGCCGGATCTGAATTTTTATGATCCATGGCAGGCAGCAGCAGTAGCATCGAAAGCGTGACGATGTATAAAATGTCGCGCTCGCGAGAGAGAATTTTTTTCATAGCCTAATAAAAAAGTTATACGCGTATGCTCGCACAACGCCCCGTGTGCGTCATCAGAATCCATTTTCACGTTATTGCTACCCGAAAAATTTTGCTCGTGTGCAAATTTAACTTGGCGATAAAAATGGTCAATTAGCTAAACATCCCCGTATATCCCTGCAAGAAGTGCCTGCACCTACGCAGCGATAGTCACTTTTCTATGTCCGCGTGCGCGCAACACAACCTACGCAAACTTAGGTATATATACAGAAACCGTTAATTACCTCCGTCGCTGTAGCTCTTCTCGGCGAGCGAATTGCAGTCGTTCGCGCGCACACATCTACACACACTGCAGTCATCCTGTATTGCCGCGCAATGAATGAAACGAGCTGCTGCAACGAGAGTTGGAAAAAAAGCTCGGCAAAGATCATCGAGAGAATAATGTCTCGCAAGAGGCAGCGCACTCGCAATGCTACATGCGCTGCGTATAAACAAACACACACTTACACACACAGTCGCACAGGAGCTTTGACCAACGGACCTTTGGCTAAAACCATAAATCACTTTCTGTCACTGCGTGTGCTATTGTGAGTATGTGTGTGTGTGTGTGTCTATGTGCATATACAAGACGACGACTACGACGACTGGCCTCGGAAATTCGTTGTGAATGAATGAGAGAGGAAGAACGACAGGTCGCCGCGCCGCATTGTCCCGTGAAAGCTTGCGAAGAGACATTCTTGCCTATGCCCATATAGTGTATGTGTGTAGACGTCGAGCTGCTGCTGCATCGGCTGCCCTTGGCGTTTAATTGAGGATGCGTCGTCCGCGTCCCCGCCGCTGAACTCCTGTGTGCAGCTTTGCTGTTGCTGTTGCAGCCAGTGGAAGTTTGCTTTGGCTTTGTATATAATGCGTACGATACTTTTCTTCTTCTCTTTTTTTTTTTCTTTGCCCGCAACGACGGCGACGTCGAGTAAACACACACGGCATAAAAGATATGCGCGCCAAAGAGCTTAATGGACGATATATTGATAAAAAGGTAATGCAAAGAATAGAATACACGATGCGAGATGGCCTTTAAATGACGGGATTATACCGATAAAATTTTATCATTGCGCATTCGTCGTTTTTTTTTCCTCGGTATAACGCGATTGATTATTTTTCACGCGTTTCAGCTTATTTACATTAGGACTTGACACGTATAGAGTTAAGACTTTTAAGTTAACGCGCGCGCGCGCGGGAAAGGAGTAAAATAGCTACCACGAGATCTCATTTTACGTCTGTGCTGCTGCTGCAGAGAATACCGTTAAAACAGCGACTACTATTACTACTACTACTACTACTCGTAATCTTAAACAACATCCACGTATAAGTGAGGAACATAATTACTCGCTCGCGCGCGCGAGTGTAAGAGAGTATAACTTCGGAAAAGCTCGGAAATCGCACGCGCACATGCACATGATGCAGCGGGTAGCAATGTAACAAGCGAGCGAGCGAGAGAGAGAGAGAGAGAAAGTCTCGAAAATAGACAAGTTTTTAGCCAATAAATATCGACGTTATAGGAAGCTGCTACTTCTCCGATGCACTTCTCTGCACCGAGGTGTACACGGCAGGTACACGCGCGCGCACGTAGCTTCCCTCGAATTTTCCCTGGATTATTATAAAATTCGCATGGGCGCGCGAGTATCGTATTTTTACGCGCTCGCGCGCACCCGCTATCTTACATGGCCAATGACTTGTAAGCGATGCCTAATGATCTTATACACCTCTCGATGAAAATTATTTTATTATTATTATTTTTCTTTTTTTTGCTTCGACGCGTTTGGTTTGTGTGGGATATTTATACATTATAATACGTGTTACGTCTGTAATAATGGCACGTATTGCGTTTCGCGCGCGACGCATGCCGGCGTGCTGCAGTGTAACGGTTCGAGATTATATTTTTGTCTCGTTATTTATTTATTATATACGTACGCGGCGAAAATTACGCAAGGCCTCGCGTGCTACTACTGTATGGACGTACGTGGAGCTGCTCGCATGCGACTCGCGAGAGCGATAAAAGAAATGTTAAAACGTTTGCGCGCGACTTCTTCGAACCGATCTTTGCCGCCACGACGAAGAGCAGCAGCGCCGCTTATGAAAAAGAACAAACGAAAAAGAAAGCTTAATAAAATAAACCGTAAATGAACTTTCATTAATTTGCGTTTTAAAATCAAACAAGGACTATCTTTCATGTATGTATGCAACGCAGATCGGACGAGAGAGCGCACGCTATGAATATAAAAAAAAAATGAATGAATGAATAAAAAAAGAAGGCGCTCGAGCTGCAGACGTTGCTCGTCGATCGCCCTGGAAAAATAAACCGCGTGTGCGTATGTATATAAGATCGTCCGTCAAAAAAACCTACGTGACGCGCGATTAAAGAAATCGAAAAGTTAACAATTTTTTTTACGCAATTCTTCGCTGATTCAAACGTACGCGGCGTTTACAATGTGTAACTTTCACGCACGATGCACATACATACGTATATTGGAGTTACTTTCTCGCTGTTGATATTCTGGATGTGCATATGTGTATTATTATTATCATCGTACTATTAATAATTATAGTTATAATTTAGCAGTTAATTTTCATTTTCCGAATCACTGAGAATCTTTCTCTTGTTTTTTTAATATTTATTTTTATTTATTTTATTTATTTATAAAAAAATGACGTAGCGAAAGGTGAAGTCATTTAAAATTGTCTTTCGCTTTAGATTAGATAGAATAGAATAGTAATTTTATTGGCTTCAATACTTTGGACAATTGAAAGTTAAACTAAATGTTAATTTTTAATGTTTTTTTATTAAATAATAAATAATATTATAAGCTTACACACTAGTCAACTTGACATGGATAACAACGACGCGAGATATATATGATACAATATTGTACATTCAATGCGACATAGTTGCCAAAATCGATTTGAACGAGTCACAAGAAAGATTGGGATTGTCGTTGAGCACGTCGGCCAGTGTCTCGCCCAAAACCTCGTCGATCAGAGTGTGGACTTGATTCACGACGAGGCTCGGCAGCGGCGGGTTGGTGATGAGCTTCACTTTTTCGGCGTGAGTCTTGACGCTGGTGAATCTAACGCGGCAGGGCGAGACTCCCTCGTCGAGTCTGATCATCAGAGACATGGTGATGGCGCCAATGGTGGCCTTGGGATTATAGACATCAACGCCGATACCGAACACGCTGCCCTGTAAAGATTTTAGAAAAAAATGTTCACTTAGAAACTGAGTTTTCAATCAATTTTTATCGTTTAAGATCATTCGCTTACTCTAGCATGAGTGAATCCAGCTTGCGTATTGTCGACTGTCATTCGCATCTTGATTTGAGACATGCGAGCTCCTCTGCGGACCATTAGCTTCGAGTTCTTTTTGAATCCACGTAAATCGCTGGAAAAGTTCAAGTTGTACGTTAGTCCGATTGCATTTAGTCACTACTAAATGGCTAAATTGTGTATTGCAAAAAAAACTCACCCCAAGAATCCATTTTGCATGGCAAACGTGATTGGGATGCCGAAGACTTTTTTCGTTCCTTTGACCCATGGCACTTCCACCTTGCCCGGTTGATTTTTAGCCAAAAGGCTCACCACCTCGTCTTTGATGAGCTCGAATACGCAATCCTCGTTGCACGAGCTGGGCGCTTGCTCGGACAGGCTAATGATCGTCGTGAACAAAATGCAGATGATGCCAACGGCTGCGAAGCTCCATACTCCCTTCATTTTGTTGCAGTTTTTTTTAAATTTCTAAACAAAAAACGAAAGAACGATTAGTTAACACTGTATACACTTCACCACGAATAAGAGAATTGAAAAAATGTTGTATTATTCGATAAAAAAAATAATTATTATTTTCTTACTTGGGAGCTCGTTTGATGTTCAAGCTTTGCTTGTGACTGTGGAGCGTCTGATGGTTTTCGAATTGCGAAAAATCCTTTTTATACTTTTTGAGATTAGCTCGGTCGTTATGCGCCATATTATTAATAAATCGTGTTTTATCATTGAAAAAATTCGAGCGTAGTAAGGGAAAGCTATGCCAATAACAAATAAGCAGCTATGGCAATACCAGCTGTAAGCAGTCAATGTTTACTCGAATCAGAAATTAAAACAATACGTACCAGGCGACTCGCACGTATACATAATTGATCGCGTTGAACTCGGATTTGGACCAATTATAAATGGTTTGAAGAAAAAAGCTCGCTATTTGAACTATTTTCAAGGATTTATAATTTTTAGGGTCATCGGGGTTGAAACTATTTTTTTGAAAAAATTTTTTCTATAATTATTATAAGAATATAATTCAATAGATGAACAGTTAAATTTGGCAAGCATGTGCATTTCGGGTCTAAAAATCTATTCGGAACATCGACCAATCGATTAGTTAAGATATCATTAAATTTTATTTGTTATTTTTTCTTGTTAACCGGCGATTTTACGCTCTATTAAACTGCTAAAAATGGCATTCGTGTGCTGAAAGTCACTTACCCGAGAGAGACAGAAGATATGTGTGAAAAATCACGAACACATGTTTGCTTAAATCATTTCTCATTACGCATTATTAATCACGCATTATAACTAATATTTATTTATAACAATTTCGAAATTGATTTTTAATGGCCCATCGCGTGAAAAGAAGCTTGTAGGCTTCATTATTAGGTACCAAGAGACCACAAAAAAAATTTCATACAATTCGGTGGTCCGCATCTCACTTGGTCAGCTTGTTGATATTTTTTTCAAAATTATCTTGTACCAACGATATGCAGAAAAACCGCGTCATCCGATTACCGACGACTGCACTGATTTGCTCGTGCCATCTCGATCCGATTCATACGATAATGCAGTATACACTTTCACCGACGATTTGTTGCGGGTCATTAGATGCAGCTCGAGCTCGTCTTTCAGGGCCCATTATACACTCACATACGTGTGCTCATACAGTAAATGAACTGCTTATCGATGCTTTATTGATTTACGTTAAAATAGATCGCCTTACTCTCTCTCTCTCTCTCTCTCTTCTCTCTGGGCAATTCCAATTTTTTTCTATTGGATTAATGGTAACAATCGCCCCAGCTGCAGCATTTTGCAACAACAACCTTCAAAGGCAGTAGTAGTGGTTTTCACTTTCTCCGTATATAGCGAGAAACGAGAAAAAGAATCGAAAGAAAAAAAAGTGCTCTCGAAACTGTCGAACTGCGCATGATGCACTACGCTGCGTTGTGTGGCTCGCGCGCATCACCTCTAATCTTCTTTCTCTCGAAGCCTCCTCTTTCGTCTATAACACTTCTCACCCCGTTTGAAGGCCGCCCATCCTCTCTCCCGCGAAACGTCAATGTCCGTCCGTCCGTACGTCCCTCTCTTTCTCTTTTCTCGATGCGTGCGCTGTATATACGGCACATAGTCTGTGTTGTCTGTACGCGTGTGTGTGTCTGTGCACATGCACACTCTTGCGGGTAACAACTTTCTTGTTTCGCGCTCGCGGCATTCCTTCGTGGTCAGAGACCTCACCTTCCCTCTCTCGCCGTGATCGTCCGCGCGCTTCTCTCTTTCTCTCTCTCTCTCCCATCCCATGGGCACATGTCCATGAGAGATCGCTCGGATAGGCGCGCACTGCTGCTGCTGCTGCCTCATGCCGCTGCTTCGGGGTAGTAAGAGAGACGATTATTACGGGGGCTATACACGGCTATAGCGTATTCATGTAGCTGGGGCCCAGGCGTGTGCAAAACGCAGCAGCCTCTCTCGACGTTCCGCGAAAAAATGCCGGAGAGCGATATTTTTTAACGGGGAATTTTTCGCGATGGCTCGCTCCCGATGTAGCTGCTGCCGCTGCCGCTGCTGCTGCTGCTGGTGTAGTCGACGAGGTAGGCGTTTCCATCACTGATAGCGATTCTAGAAGAGCGAGAGAGCGAAGAAGAGGTTACGACGAGAGCTTAATGATAGCTCGACGTAGTGCTCTGCCTTGGCTTGGAGACTGATTGCCAAGGGCTGATGGGCTTTTGTCCGTTTCTCTCTCTCTCTCTCTCTTGCTTTTGTGTTGTTGGTCGTGTATATACTTTTCCATTGTTGATTCTAACGCAAATATGATACTTTGTTTCAACCTCGAGAGCTCGGACGCGCGCAGCCTCTATCGGCCGCGCTGTATTTTATACCTCGGCGAAATATCGATTGTTCCTCGAACGAGCGGGGGGACGATACCAACAATTGCGAATCCATTAATGTTATGGCTTTTTTCTAACTGCGTAGGGACATTCAGCGGCTCGTTATTTCGATTAGTTGAACGCCTAATTCAAAAAGCTAAATTTCCGATGTCAATGACTCCATGCCTTTTAAATGCTATATGAATAGAGTCGTACAAAGACCAAAGATTGTTTTTTTCCTCTCCAATAAGACAATTTCCGATCGTATCGTGCAATTCTTGACAGGTACTCGATTCACGAGCTGCTAGCCTACATATAGATAGAGGCCGTAATCATGCATTATTTGTCGCTCTTTTGCAAAGTAACGTTGAAAATTTCTAGGGTGATACGAAGTTTCTTTTCAAAAGGTCACACGCACACACACATTGGCATTTGTCGTGTTACAAGAAATGCACGACGCGTGTAACAAATTATCGGACACGGAGTTTTAAAAATTTCGCCTTACAAAATCGAGTCAAGTTATGCAATATTCGGTCGTTGTTTTTTTCCTTGCCTTCACCGATAACGAATAAAAAATGTGCATAATACTTAATATCCTTTAATCAGATATAATAATATTGCCATCAATCTTACGCCGTAATTAGTCTTTGAACATTGCTCTCTCCCTCGTTCTCACACGTGTACACTTGTGCGCGCCGTCGTATGGGGTAACGGTTTTCTCAAAAGTTTTGGAAAAAAAAGGAATCAACGGCATTTTGCATCTTTTCGTGGGCAAAATACGACGATGATGCATCGCTCCGGCACCGAACGACGTTTTATCACCGAGCTCGCATCGGCAGCGCAAGATGATCGTACACGGGCGTGGAGAAAGGGAAGGCGTGACGGAAGCGCTTCGGATTTATGAATGCGAAAACGGGCGCTCCTTGGGATGCCACCGTTGCTGCTGCTCCTAACAAAATGAATATTATTAAATCGATGAATTATCGACTCGAGAATTCTATGAAAAAAAATTCGATGCAACGATCCTCGAGACAAGAGATCGGTGTTGCGTGGAGGTTATCGTTTCGAAAAATTCCCGCGTACGAACAGTCGTTGGTCTCCTTCGAAAATGTGCGATTTGTTAGCTCTCACCCGAGCGAATGAATTGCTAAGAATTTTCACCGGAGTATAATACAGCTCGGGCCCGCGCTTTTCTTTTCTTTTTTTTTTTTTATAGGCTCAAATTTAATCCCACTAATTGGAACGGAACGCGAGCGCGCACTTCACAATATGAGTTATTTATTTAACGATTATTTGTTAATTATATCTTCGTTTGCAATAAAATGAAAGAAAAAAAAAAGAAAAAACTGAGAAAGTCTCCTGAATTCTGAAAGTTACATTGCGACGATGGCGATGCGTATTTCTCGTATTTACATTGTCGCGATCGCCGTGTATATAATTTTTTTCTCACATCCTGCGTGCGCGAGAAACATCCGATTTAATTTTTTTCTCTCTCTTTTCATTCATATACATAAAAAATTTCTCGAAAAGCGTCTGTGCACCGACTGCAGTTATCGCGAGCGGCAACAAGCGACAATATCAATAAATGTTCGTCGAAATAAATAAGTGAACCATTACAATGGCTCTCGAGTGCGCTGATAATTCGCAGTAATCGGGTTCTGTCCGATTGGCTTTCTAAAGCCGCAATAAATTACTTGTACAGTGGAGTATATAAGTGTGAGAAGATCGATGATGCATTGATAACCTGATTCTCCTATATACTACTTTTACTATACATTATTTATTGGAAAAATACATTTGCCTTCTCCTCTGTGGCGCGGGCGCGCGAGGCAATTATCACGTAGTACAATTCGTATCGAGCTCGGCCAATTCGGCGCGATCAACGCTGTGCCCGTCATTCACTTGTTCCTTTTTTCTTTTTTAACATATATATGAGCAATTCCGGAATTTAGTTTCGAATTTTTCGACTAAAAACGGAACAATTTTTTTTCGTTGGACGCATACTTTGAACATTGGGTATTGTTCTTGAAGGTCCTAGGAAGCTAAAAAAATGCGTGAACAATCGAAATTTTAATAGGTAATTTTTTTATAAGCATTTGTGTTCCGAGGAAAAATAATTAGTGCAGGCAAAACGCGCGCTCCATTATCCACCGATCAAAACTTTTCTAATTCGCTGGTAAAACTACTAGTGACCTTGAAAAAATAATCGACACATGTATTTTGAAAGATTTTTACATGCTCTTTCCGATGGTGACCTTAGATTTTTCGAAAAACGCATTATATGGCCAAAAAAACGGCTCAAAAGTCAAGCGTATTTATACAAAAAAAACACTTTTTTGAGCTATAAGCATATATATTAGGGTGGTCCACTTTTTCAAAAATTTTTTGTATCTCGGGGGATCCATCGGAATCAGAAAGTTTGAGGTTTAAAATGAATTTTCCCGTAAACTAGAACTCAAAAAAATGATTTTAGATGGTGTCGATGGATTTTTGAAGTTTAAAAACGAGCTCCAAAAAAGAAGCAAAATCGGGCTATCATTCGATTTATTTCAAACTCTGTTTAGAGTGTAAAAATAATCTTGACAATACATTTTCTTATGTGTTTTTGTCTGCAGAATCGAATGCCGTAGTCAGTTTTGACCTAGGAGCACAATTTCATTCAAAAAAATACACTTTTTCGATCGTTCTTTTTCGCAAATTCCGCAAAGTTCATTTTCGAGCGAGTGGCAAATGAACAAAAAAAATCTAAAAAAATTTTTGACACCACCAAAATTTAGGATTTTTTATGACGAATCCAATGGTATAAATTAGTATACACTTTGAAATTATTTTAATGCAGAAAAATACAACTTTATCCCAAAAAACGACATTACGAAAAATTGAAAAATCGAAAAGTGTATTAGTTTCTTCCAGGAAATGGCTAAGTAGAATCAACTATGGAAAAAATTGCATGAAACTATCTGATAGGTTTTTTTCTCACCTTTCCAACGCCGGTTTCAGAAGTTAAAAATTCGCAAGATTCGCTGAGATACAGCTATTTTTGTACGATGCATTTTTTAGCTTAAATTCTGCTTCGCTGGTTTTTTAATGAATAGAGCTAGCTCAGAATTATTGAATTTTAAGCCTAAAAAATGCATCGTACAAAAATAGCTGTATCTCAGCGAATCTTGCGAATTTTTAACTTCTGAAACCGGCGTTGGAAAGGTGAGAAAAAAACCTATCAGATAGTTTCATGCAATTTTTTCCATAGTTGATTCTACTTAGCCATTTCCTGGAAGAAACTAATACACTTTTCGATTTTTCAATTTTTCGTAATGTCGTTTTTTGGGATAAAGTTGTATTTTTCTGCATTAAAATAATTTCAAAGTGTATACTAATTTATACCATTTGATTTGTCATGAAAAATCCTAAATTTTGGTGGTGTCAAAAAATTTTCTAGATTTTTTCTGTTCATTTGCCACTCGCTCGAAAATGAACTTTGCGGAATTTGCGAAAAAGAACGATCGAAAAAGTGTATTTTTTTGAATGAAATTGTGCTCCTAGGTCAAAACTGACTACAGCATTCAATTCTGCTGACAAAAACAAATAAGAAAATGTATTGTCAAGATTATTTTTACACTCTAAACAGAGTTTGAAATAAATCGAATGATAGCCCGATTTTGCTTCTTTTTTGGAGCTCGTTTTTAAACTTCAAAAATCCATCGACACCATCTAAAATCATTTTTTTGAGTTCTAGTTTATGGGAAAATTCATTTTAAACCTCAAATTTTCTGATTCCGATGGATCCCCCGAGATACAAAAAATTTTTGAAAAAGTGGACCACCCTACTATATATGCTTATAGCTCAAAAAAGTGTTTTTTTTGTATAAATACGCTTGACTTTTGAGCCGTTTTTTTGGCCATATAATGCGTTTTTCGAAAAATCTAAGGTCACCATCGGAAAGAGCATGTAAAAATCTTTCAAAATACATGTGTCGATTATTTTTTCAAGGTCACTAGTAGTTTTACCAGCGAATTAGAAAAGTTTTGATCGGTGGATAATGGAGCGCGCGTTTTGCCTGCACTAATTATTTTTCCTCGGAACACAAATGCTTATAAAAAAATTACCTATTAAAATTTCGATTGTTCACGCATTTTTTTAGCTTCCTAGGACCTTCAAGAACAATACCCAATGTTCAAAGTATGCGTCCAACGAAAAAAAATTGTTCCGTTTTTAGTCGAAAAATTCGAAACTAAATTCCGGAATTGCTCATATAACACCTCAAAACTTTCTAAAAAAGCAATCCGAGTTAGATGAATGCAACGAGAGGCCGCTCTTGCAGCCCACAGCTCATCGAAGTAATTAGATCACTATTCGGCGCGCGATCGTTATTGATTGTTCTCTTCCACGGTAGTAGTCGACGGCCTTTCTCGGATCCGAAATCAGCCGTTTGTATAATCAGCCGAGCGCCTGTATACGAGTGATATTACATCGCGCGTGTATATACGTACGCCGCAAATTACACGTGCGCCACAACACACAGCAAATTTTTCTCGATACTACTTGGGCGAGTGAAAGAGAGCACAGCGCGTCGGGCATCGGTCGTATAACAAATAAATAGAACAAAAGTGCATACGTATAGGTGCAACGAGAAACAAATATAGCTCGTATGCGATATTGTCTGTGTATAAGTACTGATTACGCGTACTATATCGTCCAAGGAAAAGAACGAAAATAACAAGAGCGCGGCGCAACACTGACTGATTTCCGCGAGAGAGGCTGTGTAAAGCAGTCCGAATAGATCGCGAAAACGCCTAGATTTATACAAGAAGAGAGTCGTTATTAGAAAGCCTCGGCAAAAGCGCGAATACGTCTTATCGGAGAATTCGATTGCTCGCGCATCGTTATTATTGCCGGCAGCCGCTGCTCGTCCGTGTATACGTAATTTGGATATTTTGTTGGAGGGCCGGGGATTCGCTCTCCACGCGATTTCATCGATTTATCGAGCATAGGCCAAAATTATATGAAAAATGTGAAAAATTCATGCGTATACGATACGCATCAAATACTACAAGGCTCTTTCTCTCAAGAGAGACTCCTCTTATCTCGCAGGATACGCACACGGGGCGCATTATCATAAATTTTTCACTCGGCCCTGTCACTACTACCGCGCCGCGTAACGTACTGTACTGGCCGATCGGAAAATAATCCTAATACTCGTATCGGGGATCGAATCTTCACAAAGCGCGCGATTCACCTCTGGCTGCACGCGTATCGAATATTGTATACATCTATATGCATATGCGTGCACATTTATAGGCAGCAGCAGCAGCAGCAGACTTGCCCCGAGGCGCGTGTTATGTATGTGCGCTGTATATGTATAGGTAAGCGGTGACCGATCGAGCCGAGTCAAGCCGCGAGAAAACCGGTTGGATTAAATATTATATTCGTATATTATACACACACACGCGCGCGCGCGCGCGCGAATAGGCGAGTGCAGTGCGATGCAGCTATAGTACAGCTCCCATGAGCTAACGTAATGATTTCCGCGAAGATTAAAGGTCATACAAGTACGCGGGCACTGCTTGATTTTAAGCCTCTTTTTCTGTGTATCGCTCGAAAGGCGCGGAGCTAATGGCCTAATAGAGCGAGGCGAGGAGCGAAGAGCGCACGGGGTGTCTTTAAATCCGTGGAATATAAACGCGCATATATATATATGTACAGCTCGTGTGATATAAAATAATTCATATCGATTTGTTGCCACGGCAACGAATCGCGTACAGGAGAAGATAAGAGCGAGAGAAAGAAAATGATACTTATTTTACATATCGTATATTTATCGCTCGACTCTTCCCTGTTTTACGAATTTTCTAATCTGCGCGCGAATCTTCCACGAAAATCATGCTGCAGATATAGCTTTCTATATAAGGCAGAGTGGAAATTAGTTGGAAAATTGAAGATTTATGTGCTCTGCTGCTGCTGCTGCTCGTTACTATTAGAGTGTCGGGCATCGTCGTCGTCGTCGTCGACGTCGACTGGATCGTTATAATGATTTTACGAAAATTCGCTCGTATTTTATAATGATTCGGCTAAATGAGGCAGGAAAGCTCGAAACCAAAATCGACCGCATTCATATAATATAATGCAACTTTCCAATACGTCTATTATTTTAGATTCTCTAATATTTACGCTTCGTATATGAAAAATAAATAATTGAAGCACGTGATACGAGCTGTACGAGCAATTTGTACGGAAAGATTATTTTTTAGCGCTGATTTATAATTGAAATGATCAATTTCGCGTCATTATGCACTACATACGCCTTCGGACGCAATCGCGCGCGACAGACATGAAAATCGCCTTCGATCGCCTGGACTGTGTATACATTCTTCTCCCTGGGCACGAAATGCCGCCGCCGCCTCCTAATGCTCAATCATCCGCGAGTACGCAGAGCTTATATTGAGTCGTTTGTTGATCTAATGATCGCCGCCAGCGGTAGCCGTCGCGCCGAGTCTCGAGCTCCTATACCTGTATATATGAAAGCCGTGCGAAAATGTATCTTCGATATACCTGTACACAAGACAGCGGCAGCAGCAGCATCCCGAAGTGCTGTTGCACGTGCGTGCGCCTGTGCATGCATAATCATGCGCGCGTACACGTCTGACGTATGATGTATGAATTTAAAGGCACAAGCCAGCACACCGCCGAGGATGGAAAATTTGCCTCGTTTAACTGTAAATCGCGGCTTGATTAATTCGAAATGGTGTATCTTTTATGAGCTTCGCTTAATATATAAACACACACACACACGCACACAGACGCGCACGAGGTGCATGCACAGAAATTGTGATGTAACTCGCGGGGCTTCTGTATTTGCTCTGAGGAGGAACACAGATCGCGGGGCGATTAATCACGAAAAACGATATAGCCTGTTGCTGCCTCGGCTCCGTGCTCATAACGCACTGCATGTTTGAATTTATTTCTTCTTTTTTACTCTCTTCTTCTTTTTTCATTCGGGGTAAAAAGTAGCAGTAGTAGTAAGAAGAAGTAGCAGCAGAAAAAAAACAAGGCAAGGAAAACAAATCAACGAAATATATCATTGCCGCCGCCGCTATGAGAGTCGTGTGTAATTGAACTGATTACTGTCATTACGACAGATTCGTATACGCGTATACTAGACTCGCGCCGAGCCTATATCGAGGGCCGCGCGCAACATTTGAAACGGCTAATGGACGCGTGGTACGTAAATTACCTGCTCGACCGCCCCCCGTCTATGTGTGCATTACAGTACCGTATAGGATACATGTGCGAGATATAGTTACATATATACGAATATGTGTACCGCGGAGCTGTCGCTGCTAATTGATTTCGTTTCTTTCTGCATTTCGCTATACGGCGGCGGCGGCGGCGGCGGCAAAGTTACTATATTGACGAAACGCGAGCTGCGTAACAGCTGCCCACGTTTGGAGTTTTTTGTGTGTAACGCGAGCGCCGTTTGGACGATTATTCGCGTAATCCCTCTATTGGGTATATAATATGTAATAAAGGCGAGACGATATGAAGGAGGAAAAAAATAAGCGAATAGTCTTCGCTGAAATGATCATCGTATACGAGAGCTGACTTGAAAAATTTATGACTATTGACATCCATTATATGATTCTAAGTAGCTGTATCGATGGAACATTGTGAGTCGTTACGATCTGCCAGGCGAGATTGAGGAGCGAGCCTCGCGCCTCTGACAAGTTTGACAGAAGAGAGCTGCGGCGTTACGCTACTTATATCGCAAATTATCATCGGTTATTAATACACAAGTCTTGAAAAATGATTTGTACATATACATTTTTAACATTCTTTTGCCACTTGAGAGTTTACAGTACTCCATCTGTTGGTAAAATCAAAAAACTCACGATCAAATGTGACACCTTGGATTATGATAAATCTTGATACAGTTCAAAACGAGATCTGAAATATTAATTCTGACATTATCCTTAAAAAATAATGGCGAATTTCCAAAATTAGTCAGCAACCGTGTAAGAACAGCTGTGTTAGAAGTAAAAAAATATAATAAACTCCGATTCCGAGGAGTTTACAGTGCTGTACTATTATCGCAAGTCCCCGTAACAAACGTCCTATAAAAAATTTTACATAAAAAAACATAAAAGCCGCGTTTATCCATACGCAAGACGCGCGTGTCATTCGCGCGAGCGTAACATTGGCAAAGCCGCGCGGCGAGACGAGCGCGCGCCTATTCCTCTTTTGTTCTTGCTTATACTTGTATATCAGCTTTCAGCTTTGAAAGATATTTTCTGTTCGTTGCCTGCGTTGCTTTGCGAAATACGTGTGGCATTTCAAAGAATGAGACGCGCGACTCGTCGGTAGGTATTTTCATTATATAGCTGAAAATATATCCGCTCGCGTCGATGCAAATTTCTTACGCGTATATATGTATTCTCTCCTGTTTGTATACACATCCCTCGCGCGCGACGAGACGTCTCGAGTCGAGAAGATAGAAAATAGCTCTGCCTGTATACTCGAGAGCTCGACTATATAAGTAGCCGTCGAACTTCTTTTCATTTATTTCGGATCGAAAACTTTATTAGCCCGACGAAAGCCGCATGGCGTTTGTGGCGTACGTCTCTATTCTCTGACACCGACATAATACATCAATGAGAAGGTGTAAATAGATACAATCGTTAAAAGGCCAATAATCGTAGCGCGCAAAGATTTTCGAGAAAACGCGATCGTATTTAGAGGCTCTCGCTCTATAAAATGTGACGTTGATCTCTTCCGAGCACGCGACTTGGCACGTGCGCGCCTGCCGCCTCTCTCTGTGCTTTTCACGCCCCCTAATATGAGTGTCGCTCTATATTATAAACGAACATCCCCCCTTGGGACACACGGGAGGGTGACGAGCCGTCAGTTGTCGGCCTAACGCACTCATAGTAAACTAGTTTTGTTTTTTCTTTCTACTACCGAGCGAGAAGCGAGCCTTTTTTTTCTAGCTCATTGTGTTTGCGTTAATGGGCGCCATGTATAACTGTTTTGCGCTTTTATTTGTACAAGACTATAGTATCACGTGCTAGGCTGCTCTTTTTTTCCTTCGGGAAGCAATTGTTGGAATAAGAAAACGAAGTGCTGCTGCTACTCCTATTCGCGTGCGTCAATTTCATTTCGAAGCGCGAAACGTACATAATGTTTATCGCACGCGCCGTTCGACCATTTCTCGCCTACTCGTGATCCGTTACCAAAGATCAGACGATCTTGTATC
Organism: Trichogramma pretiosum; assembly: GCF_000599845.2. Taxonomy (NCBI): domain Eukaryota; kingdom Metazoa; phylum Arthropoda; class Insecta; order Hymenoptera; family Trichogrammatidae; genus Trichogramma; species Trichogramma pretiosum. The sequence continues at coordinate 2,500,010 of NW_019641606.1, read as the reverse complement.
GCGCGCACAGCTTCCTCTGTTGTTCGAAAAAAACCATAATTGCATAAAACTGCAACTCTTATACTTCGAAGTTCGCCAAATTGTCTAAAACACAGCATTCGAACGTACTTTCCATGCGATTTGACAACAACGAGGCGCATGTATTACACGTCGAATAATAAACGAAACGAACAAAAAACCACTAAAATAAATAAGCGAGGGTCGCGACCACCCAGATCACCGCGTGTTCAATATGTGTACTCTATACACGTTCAACGAACTCTCACGCGCGTCAACGGAGATGCGGGGGTGGGCTGCTCGACAGAGAAATAACGCGCGCGCGAGCGAAAGAGAGAGAAGCCCGAGAGTCGAGTCGAGAGCTGAGCCGAGCCGAGCCGAGCGGCAGATATATAGGAAGTTTATTATGAGGAAGTACAATGAACTCTAGACGCGTGCGCCGAGAGCAGAGCTGCAGTTTTCCTTTTCTTTTTTCTTTTTTTTTTTTATACGTGTACTTCTATTTTACTTCTTTTAGGTCCGTTTGTTTTGCGTGCTGCTGCTGCAGCACACCGTTAGACATGCTGGATTTTCGCCGAGTCGATCGGCTAATTCCGTCCTTCCCCCCGCGCACGCTTCAACTTGTTACGTGTTTTTCCGTATTTTCTTTTCTACATCCCGTATATATATACACATAGTTAATTCGATCGTGTGAACCCTGTCGAGCTACGGCCACTTTTTCGTGAATTCAAAATGTATACATATAAACTGGCAAACCCGCCCCCGCTATCCAGCAATGGTGGCGACGACAGAAAAAAAAATAAACCTTTTACCGTGTCTCGTTGAAAGGCAGAGATCGGCTTCTCGTGCTTTACATACACGTATACTGCTATGTACGCGGGGGGATTGATTACTTTACCCGCTCGTGGTGTACGTGCCGCGTCGCCGCTCGGTGCAGCAGCAGCAGTAAGCCCATTCAAGTTCACACCAGAAATATCGCGCGAGAGAGACCACGTGGCGCACGCGTATGTCTCTCTGTCGCGAATATATATATTCAACGTACTCGACGTGGGGGCGTCGACGTTCACGCACACATACACACACACACATGAATACAATGTGTAAAAGTCGTCGCGCACACGTTACGCCCGCCAATCTTCAACCTTTTTTTTCGTACTACCCAATAAAGAGTTCGCCTGCTGCTGCTGCTATTTTTCTCTTTCTCTTTTGCTCAGTATGTGCGCTGCTCAGGGTGTATGCACAAACGTCGAATTGGTATATGTACAACGTAGTCTTTGACATAGTGCAGAAGTTTGCCTTTGACATTCTCGAGCGACTGTGCGTTAGGGTTGTGTTGCGCGCCCTCGAGCTGTTGATTACTATTTCCTTGTAATTAGCAATGTTATATTGACGCGTAAGGCAATAAAAGAAGCAGTAGGTGAAAATTACATCTCAGTGATTCGATTGAGTGCGGCTAATTCGATATATAAATCGATATTATATTTCCATGACGCATCCCTAACAAAGTATCTCCCTTTCCTGCTTACAGAGACACCTAGACAAGGGCAGCGATCTAGCCGAGGCCGCGTCGGCCTCCGGGCTGCGCGAGCTCGCGCGCTCCCTCAAGCAGCATCTGCGAGGCTTCGGCGCCAGGCTCGAGGACCGTCGCGAGTACCTCGAGGACACGTCGCGATGCTGCTTGCTGCAGGACAAGGCTTACGACTGGGCACAGGAAGCCAGGCAGTTAGCGGCGGGCGAGCGCAAGGCGCAGCAATTCTTGGCGGCGAGACCGCCCCTGCCGGCCGAGCACTTCGCCGAGATGATGGCGCTCGCCGAGAAGCTGGGCAACGACGTGCTGCTGGATCAGTGTAGAATGGCCAGGACCAAGTGCGCCGAGGCCCTGGAGATGACGAGGGGCTCCTCGGCCCCGGGCAGTCCGCAGCGCAGAAGGAGTCTGGCCCACTCGGACTCGGCCAACTCGTGGGACGAGGCTCTGGGAAAACGTGAGTATAAATTCCAACGTTGTTTGTCAAAACTGCTTATCCTCTTCTTGCTTTCGTATCGCGCGCGGCTTCGTTCCTCCGCCCCCCGACCCGCGGTGTCAAAAAAAGGCGCGCCAAATCTCACGCACGCAAAAATCTTTCCGAATCCATTCTCAGATGCTTCCTCGAGAGGATTCATCCTCAAGCACATTCATCTAGCTCAGCATCTGTTGACGCACGATAAAGTGCAGCACCGCGCGAGCAGCTGTAGTAGTTCGAGCGCTGAACAAGCAACTGAACATCAGCAACATCATCAACATCATCATCAACATCATCAACAACAACAACAACAACAACAACAACAACAACATCATCATCATCGACTACTGCAAACCGTTTCAGGCACCTCCTGGGACGACAGCGACGGCAACAGCAGCGGCGCCTCGTGCGCCGGCGCCAGCGAGAACAACTGCGGCGTCAATCCCGGCGGAGCCATGATGATGATGAGCAGCAGCGGGGCCAGCAGCAGCCACTGCAGCAGCGGCGCGAGCGGCAGCAGCGGCAGCTCCAGCGGCGCCAGCGGCGGCGGACGCCTCGACAACATCGCCGAGCTGAGAGAGAGCAGCGAGCAGCTGCTCGACTGCTCGCCGCCCCGCACCCCGCAGACCCGCTCGCCCCAGCAGCAGAGGCGCACCCTCAACAGGCCACCGGTCAATTCGCATCTGAATCGGGCGCCGAGCATCGCCCACGGCATGAAAGCCAAAAAGTAAGTGGACAAATAAAAACAAACAACTATTTATATTTGACACGGTCGACCTATTTCGTGCGCGGTAAAAGTTGACAATTTCACCGCGGCTGGAAAATATGCGAGAGCTTTCCTGAGTGGAAAAATGTATTTTTACTCCAGCCACTAATGAGCTCGAAATTTCTCTATCGAGTAGTCTTTCGCGCCTTCTATGCGCTAAAATCATACATAATTAGACAATTTAACGGCTCGGTAAACTAGATTACGTGTTGTTTTTGTTGTTGTATATACGCTATAAAAAAACATAACATTTTTTCTCCCCGTTTTTGCAGAACCATCCTACTTATAATGAGGGAGATGATACAGACTGAGCGTGATTACGTGAAATCTCTCGAGTACATAATAGAGGTAAGCAGCTTACGCCAAAGTTACAAATTGCCCAAGACGCGTACGTATACGTACCGCCCGAGAGACCGAGTTGCTTTCGTAACTGTAAACTCGCGGGCGGGCAGTATACACGATGCATAATATAATGCGAGCGAAGGACAAGTGGAAAAAAATATTCGTAAAATTGTGCTTTCCGTACACAGAACTACATACCGGAACTGCTGCGCGAGGACATTCCCCAGTCGCTGCGAGGCCAGAGAAACGTGATCTTCGGCAACGTCGAGAAGATCTACGAGTTCCACAGCCAGTACTTCCTGCGCGAGCTCGAGTCCTGCGAGCACTCGCCCATGATGGTCGGCCAGAGCTTCCTGCGCCACGAGAAGAAGTTCTACCTGTACGCGCTCTACAACAAGAACAAGCCCAACTCGGACTCGCTGATGGCCGAGTACGGCACGACCTTCTTCAAGGCCAAGCAGCTCGAGCTCGGCGACAAGATGGACCTGGCCTCGTATCTGCTCAAGCCCGTGCAGCGTATGGGCAAGTACGCGCTGCTGCTGCAGCAGCTAGTCAAGGCCGGCATGGACCTGTCGGAGCAGCTGTCGGCCGGCAAGAGCAGCACCAACAGCGGCGGCGACGACGTCAAGGACGACAAGGACGACATCGACAGCGTCAGGCCGATGGTCGAGGGCGAGGCGGATCTCAGGTCGGCCGAGCAGATGGTGCGCTTCCAGCTCAGACACGGCAACGATCTCTTGGCCATGGACTCGTTGCGCGATTGCGACGTGAGTTATTTTATTTTATTTTTTTTTTTTTTCGTATTTTTGATCGATTCCTCGAACGAGTCACAAAACAAATACATAAATTATATCCAGGTCAACGTCAAGGAGCAAGGCAGATTGCTGCGTCAAAACGAATTTCTGGTGTGGCAGGGCAAGGGCAAAAAATGCCTGCGCCAAGTCTTCCTCTTCGAGGATCTGATTCTGTTCAGCAAAGCTCGCAGATTCCCCGATCGCAAGGTAAGCGTAAGTCGATTCATACCAATCTTCTACGTATATTACATATAGCAGTACTTATCGAATGTACTTGATTGATTCACGCTAATGATCCTCTTTTACCTCCCCCTTTATCTTGTCGCGCGTACAGAACCTCGACATCTACATCTACAAGCACAGCATCAAGACGACGGACATCGGACTGACGGCGGTGATAGCCGACTCGCCGACAAAGTTCGAGATCTGGTTCAGAAAGCGCAAACCGGGCGATACGTACACGCTGCAGTGCGCCAGCGAGGACATCAAGAAGGCCTGGACCGAAGAGCTCAGTAATTTACTCTGGAAACAGGCGCTCAGAAACAGAGGTTCGTTCGAGACTCTTCTTTCAATTTTTATGGATTTTTATTTTCGATGTAATAAACTTAAACTAAACTCTTCTCTCGTATATGCAAATTTACAGAAGTGCGCCTGGCCGAAATGTCGAGCATGGGCATCGGTAACAAACCCTGCCTGGACATCAGACCCAGCGCTGACCAGATAAGCGATCGATCGATCAGTGTCGCCCAGCTGTCCAAAAGTGAGTTTTTCTTCGGCGTCTGATAATTTCTCAGTCTTCGTTTCTGAGTCTTAGTTTTAAAAATTCCGCTTCCGTCGTCTTTCAGCAGCTCCAAGATTCCGTAACTCGATAGCCGTGTCGAGCAGCGACGACTCGAGTAGATGCAGTCGACGACCGCACAGCGTCATATCCGTGAGCTCGTCGTCGAGCAGCGGCGGCAGCAGCGGACCCCCGAACACGCTGAATTTGGGCTTGGACACGAGCCCGAGGCTGCATCATCGTAGCACCACGCTCAATAGTCAATGTAGCGTTGGTGAGTAGTGCACACATTCTCTCAGCTGTACTGTGCCATGCTAAACAGCTTTTGATCATTTATCGTGTTGCTACTATTTACAGAGAGCGGAATTATAGCTGATATTTCGATTATTTCCGACGACGGCGGCGACGGCGGTAGTACCGAGCGCAGCAGTCACTGGAATTCCACCCTCGAGTCGCCGACGTCGCATCTGCCGCCAACGGGCCACTCGACCCCGGCCCAGCTACAGTCACCCACGACATCGTCGTCGCTCGCCTCGCCGACCTCGTCCGAAGCCTACGACGTGTCCGTGAATCTCTGAAACGAGGCCCCCGATTTTCCGGTCACGGAATTATAATCAATTTAATAATTAATTAATTAATTAAGATAGAGAGAGAGAGAAGATAGCTCGATCGGTTCGCTGGAATAATCTTGTGCATTTGTGCCTGATTTTCGTTATAAGAATTTTTTATATCGAAACAGAGATTAGAAACGTTTCGAAAAAGCGTAAACGTTGCCATAATCGATTTTTACTTCTTATAGTCGGTTTCAAAGTATCGGAGTGATATCTTGGAATGTTTGTTTTTAATTTTGTTTGTTTGTTTGTTTGTTTGTTTGTATGCGAGAATGGTACTATTTTTATGTGATTTAGAATGTTTTTAAAATAATAATTTATGCATATTTTACAATTTATAGTTTTTTATGCTTTACTTGCGTGAACATTGATGTGTTCTAAAAAAACAAAACCAATGTAATGAAAGAATACGTAAAAATTATATACTTATATGTGCATGATTATTTATAACTTAAAAAAGCACTGCATTTAATTATACGTAGCATAATTGAAATTTTACGTAGGAACAGAATAATACAGTTTAAAGTAACATTTGAGCGAACCGTCGATCGAAACTTTTTCACGCGCTTTGAGTGAAAAGCACAAAAGTGACCATTCCTCAATTATAACGCAGAGCTTTTGCTTTAGTCATCTCGCAGCAAAAGTACATGTCGTCACAGGGAACTTATAGAAAAATAACATTTTCATCCCTTAAATCGTCATTTTTCTGCTCAAGCTCGATGCAAAAGTATATAGGTTCAAATATAATGTGTGAATATTTTTTGCATTTTTACTATTGTCATATACATATTAAGAGTGTGTATCTACACTGTAACAGTATGTGAATCATCATTTATTAAGCAGACTCGTTAAACATGCTTTTAAATCCGCTGATTCGTCGCTGCTAGTAAAAATGAAAATAAAAATCAGGATGATCGCGCACATTGGCAAAAATAACCATACACGTACCATTCTTCTGTAAGATATTGTAATATACCGAAAGTTTTTATACAATTTAATAAGTTAACATAATACATGAATGCGTTAGTCTTACTTTGTTTTCAAATGATATATGTCTATATCAAAAATTAATCTATAAAATTATTATTATTCATTACAAATTACGTTATATAAATTATAGTTATAATTATTATTACGACTAAAAAATCATAACATGATTACTATTATAGAACATAAAACAATTATAACGTATTTCTTAACCTCAAGTCATTTGTAAACATCTTTTATCGAATGTAGTTTGTAAAAGGTAGCATCCGTAACATCCAACGCACGCCTTGGCCTGTTCACAAAGCCAAATTTTGTAATTTTAAACCTAAAACTTGTTGAAACATTTATGTTCAATGTTATAATTTCTAATTAGCGAGAGGCGCGTGTCACGTTTTTGACAAGCTTATACAAAACAAAAATATGAAAGTCTTCATATAGATAATCAAAAAAAAAATTGAGTAAGCTGATCTTAAGACGGACCGTGCAGTACATTAAACGAATTGCGAAAAATGTTTTTTCTTTAGTGAAATAACTTTTTTTCACCTTTTAATCGATAGATATTCATTAAAACAAAAAAGTAAAAAAAACATTACACGAACTAATGTCTTTCGATTTATTTCTCGAGATAATTCCTGCGCTCGATCGGCATTAACACGAGATATAGTCAGAAACCGAAAAGTGTAAGGTTTTACGCAGGTTTCTCGAGTCCTTTCAATCAAACTATTTTTCTAATTCCAATTTTTCGCTACTAAAGTGAAAGTACGAGTGTATAATGCTGAATAAAGATCGATCGTACGTATGAATGTATCTACCAGAAATTGCAAAGGAAGAAAAAAAGTCCTTACTAATTTGATTACTCTTTAAGAGACGAGAGAATCGTTTCTAACGATTGACTAAACTTAATAACGAGTAAAAACGGTCCAGCCAGATATCGACAGTTATATCTTTGTGGGATGGTGACCGATAAATTATAATTTTGCGAAAAAAATTGTATATTATTTACATGTGTAACGAAATAACTTTATGAGTTGAACTGAATTTTAATCTTCGTCTCGCCCTTCATTTAACTTGCAATGAAAAAATAATCATCTTCATCTCAGTAATTTCAGATTTGAACTCGAAAAAAATTACTTCCATTCTATACTCAATCTAATAAGTACCCAATTTCGATATAATAATATACACTAGAACTTTGAGAGAAACAGAAAAAACTAATTTCTTGACGAATATACACGAATTTTTCGATGCAATTATTGAGTTTGAATGCGAGCACGTGCTTATGGTCCTCGAAATTCCACAAAAGTATAGAAACTATTTTTGCGCAATAATGTTGATAGTAATAAATCGTAACGTTACCGAGCTTGAATAAATCCCCGAGCTTTTTGACATTTTGAGGCCACAAAAAAGTACCCACGAGTTTGATAAAAAAAAACCATCTATCTATACGCTAACGCTGTATATTTTTTGCGAAGTTTACCTGGTCTCACGCGATAATGGAACAAAATAAATACCGAACGAATATCTAGCTAGTATACACGAAGAAACAACTGACACTTTTCTATCATCGATAAACAAACATTTTACTGCATGGTACCTAATTTTTCAAATTAAAAAAAAATGATGAAATAAAATTGTCTCTCCTTTTCTTCAAAAATTCTTCCAAACACACTTACTCATATTTTGTCGCGTCATTAACGAAACGAACGTAATAATATATTTTGCGCTATAACTGTACGTTATTGATCAGATTAGAGAAAACAACGATCTTCGCTCGAAACAATATGTATCGCATCCTTTATAAGTTGTCAATAAGTGTAAATATTATATGATCGATAACACAATTATTTTTCAGTATTGTAACTGTCTCTAACACCGATGTATTTTATTATACTTTATGAAATATACTGTATTGGGTGCCTTTTGTAGTGAAATCTTCTGTCTTGATTTTTTCTTTCATTCCGACACACCTGTCGATTCCTTTTTTTTTCAGATTCGCGAAAAATTGTCTACGCGGGTCTTCGGAACAGTCGAAAGAACAGTATGTACAGAAAGCTTTGCTGGAAAAACTGGCCCAGCGTTTGCATACCCAAGACCAACGATCCGCCCTTTATATCAACTGGCTTCATACTGCGCATCATGATTATGCGAAACAGCGCAGTTAGAGGTTTCGAATGATTTTTCCAATTCGTAGTGTAACTGAAATAACTGATCATATTTGTTTTATTAGATTGAAATTAGTAATCTCGCTTTATAGGCAAAGTGCATACGATTCGCTGAATATGGCTGTACTGTTGGTGATGACTTTTTCACCCAACACGGCGAAGAGGCTGAAATAGCTCAAAACTCCGGCAAACGTGACGAAATATCTGAACAGCTCGACAGGATCGCGGACGGTGGTCATCACCTAAAATTAATTATACATTAATCTTTTTCAAGTGCAATGAGAAAACTTTTTTTTTCTGAAAAACTAATGTACCAAAACAAGCAGGCCCCCGAACGTCGACATATTTTGAACGGTCAGAAGAAACAACGGCACGCTGAAGGCCTTCTCAATCGTATTGGTAATTCTGTCGGAACATAAAGAAACGTCGTAGAGTGAAAACCATTAATATAGCCGCGTGCAATGTGACCTACTCTATAGCCGTCTGATGGATCTCGATCGCGTTGATGATGTTGCCTCGAGTCTCATGTTCGTACGATATAGTTTTGCAGTAACACACGTTATCGTCGTCGTTTTTCGACGCCTCTCTGAGCCTCATGCTGAATACAGAGAAAAGTAATTCAATAATTGACGATAATTTGAGAAAAGAATTCAAGAAAATTTCAGGCTAAACTGACCTTACAATTTTGTAAAGCGCCAAGTGGTTGTGAACGATGAGGACGAAGGCCGCGTCGAAGGAGATGTTGATGAACACCGCGACCCAGCTCGACACGAACATGTGAAAGAGCAACGCGTAAAAATACTTCTCCTGATCGACGAAGTACTCGGCGTACATCGGCAGCTGCTTGATTTTGAACGTTAGATTCGATTGCAGGTAATATTCCAAATTCATATTGGCCAAGGGTATCGTTTCGAACATCATAGTGGTTAGACCGACGCAGAGCAAGATTTTGGTTAAAAATAATGGCGCCGCCCTCGAGTGATAGTTCATCACTTGGGTCTCTTTGTTATTGGTGATTTTCAGTGTTTTAAATGTCATTTTCTGATATACCTCTTCCCTCTATTGAAACATAAGTTATACGTATTTATTTTAAAAACATATATATTTTACCGTCTAATTTTTTACCTGTTTTTCATTAATGTAAAGAGCTATGAACTTTATTAGGACGCCAGATAAGATCGTTGAAACGAAGGTATTTTCAATTACAAGCTGTATGTCCATATCTACGCAATTCAGTTCAATTAACAATCTGCAAACCTATTCGTAGATAAAAATCCATGTAAAATCTTTCTATGTATTACAGTAGCAAAACGTTGAGAACCTACTATTGGAACTAACAAAGATACCAGCATCACACCGTTGAACACGCGAACGATCGAATTCACACGCGGATATTGATACGGCCAACATCCGGCTAATTTTTCGATGAGTATGATGTACCTCCATGTTTCTTTCGCTGATTGACATCAATAATTTGCATGAATTTTCTGAATGTTCGCTATATTTTTAAAAATAATTTTCCACTAAAATTATTTTACCTTCGAACATGCGTGCCAACTCGTCCATTTTTGTTGATTCAGTTTTATTTTATCTTTTAGCCAGTAGTAGTAATTACGGTGTTGAACCTTTTTTTTCGACTCATATTGAATGAACTCACTCGTCCAACAACGACAACAGTTCCCTGATCGTCGCCGCATGTCTCTACACACGTCTGATTTACTTCGCTTCATTGATTTTGTGATTGAGGGTGATTTTTATAATGAAAGTCGGCGTGTGTATGTATATACATCGACGCCGCGACTATTATGATGTTACATTCTTTATGAATGCAAAATTATTTATTACAAGTCACTGGAATTAACGCGGGACTAAACCAAAAATCAGGCTTGATTTAATTTTTGCACATCATAACTAAAATGTATTCTTATTTAATTGTTTCTGACATTTTAAATAACAACAATAAGTAATATATGTTGTTTTTAAGACAATTAATCAACTTCACCTTGTAAGTTAATGATTCATTGCAAGGATCTGTGTAAAGAAAAGGTAGCAGGTAAAATTATATAAACAAAGAAAATCGGTGCTATTTTTAAAACTTCATCTATTTTTATAACTTCTTATGTACAAAATTAGTTCGTTTTAACAATATACACGTCACAAATATATACGAACGATAAAATCAATTGCAATCTATGATAGGAAAAATGTATAACGACACCGCCGCACAAACGCGTGGGTGCTGCATAAAAAGTACGAATTCTATCCTAAAAACTTACGGTAAAAATGAGCGAATTTACACTATATCGAAACGGACTACGCGATCTCGTGCTTCAATCTGAACTGTTTGACCAGTACGTTGCACTGCTCGCTGGTGATTAATTTTCCTATCGGCGCGCCCAAGTCGGCGCTCTTGCAGTAATGCAGCATCTGCACCAGGGCCATCGAGTAGTTGGCGTGCTCGCGGCCGTTCTGCTCGAAGAATTTGGAAATCGCCAGAATCTCCGCTATCTCGTTCCTCAGCACCGCCCAGAATTCCTTCTTGCGCAACAGCTCCGTCTGCCTGCTCGAGTACGCCTGTTTGGTCGTCTCGTCGATCGAGCGCAATTTCACCAATGATCCGCGGTCTCGTTCCAGCATGGCGATCGCGGGTAACTTCGTCGGACTGATCGACGAGTACTCGGTATCCTTCAGCAAGTCTTCCGATGGAAATCTCACCGTGACGAAATAGCTCGAGCCCTGAGAAAATTGTTTGGAAACTTCCTCGAAGCTTCCACCGAATTTTTTCGGCGCAGCCCTGGCGATGAAGCTCTCGATCTTGGTCACGCCCTGCCATTCTTTCGGAGGATAATAGAACGTCGGAGTCTTGTCGATATTTTCGTGCTTCGCATCGACGTTGTCCACCTTGCCGTTGCTGCTGCTCTCCTTTTCGACGACGAACTCGACCAGCTGAGCAATTCCCGTGTTCATGATGTCGCTCTCGAAGAAGTGGGCCACCAGAGCCTCGGGTACCTTGACTCGCCTCGTCCAGTTGGCCGTGCCGTACTCGCCGTACTCGTCCAGGGTCTTGGCCATCCTCGATATCTCCGTCGAGTTGACGTTCTTTATCAGCTTCATGTTGCTGTCGTTCGAGTGCTCGAGTATGTAGTAGGACTCGCGATACGACCTGACCATGCGCAGAAATATCTTGACGCAGACGTCGTGATTGAGATCGCCCGAGGTCATCAGACTCACGACGTAGTTGAGCGACTTGCCCTGCAGATACTCGGACTTGTGCACCATGTCGTCCACGCTGCTGTTCTCCTTGAAGAGGGCCAGCACGATCGAGGCGACGGCCTCGGCTATCATGACGCTCGTCACGTTGGCCACGGCGAAGCTCAGTGGCGGAAAAGCCGTGGATCTCGCGATCAGAGCCAGCGCGGCCATCAGCTGCGACCTCGACTTTTCCGCCGTCGCCTCGGGTATCAGGCCTAGCTTCTTCAGTCCGTAGATGGTCTTCAGGCCCTTCGATCCCAGTTCGGACAGCTCGGGCTCGATCATCAGGTCCTTGGTCTGCTTCTCCTCCTTCGTGTCGGGCTTGAAGTGCTTCAAGTAATCGCCGATTCGCTTGCTCACCGCGAGATTATTGGTGTCGCTGCCCTCGAAGGCCTCGAGCAGCAGCTCGACGTTGCTGCGATAGACCTTGAGGCAGGTCAGCTTGGCGGCGAACTGCTTGACGAGGACGTTCTCCTTGCCCTTGGCCGGCTTGATCAGGATGCGCTTGAAGCCGTAGTTGTGCTCGTCGTTGAATATCCGCCGCTCGATGTGCTCGATCTCCTCGCTGAGGCCGGCCTGCGAGATGGTCAAGTACTCGAGGATCTCCGCGGCGTAGATCGCGTACTTGTCGTTGGCCGTGGAGTTGCCGCAGGCGAAGACCTTGGCGAGAAATTCGCGAAAACGCGGCATGAGCCGGCCCTTCTCCTCCAGGGTCGAGTCGAACAGCATGAGGAAAGCCGGATACATGACGTTGGCGTTCTTGCTCAGACAGATGGCGTTGATCAGTGCCGCCTTGGCTTTGTCCACCTCGTCGTTCTTCATGAAAAAGTCGGCCTGCAAAATGCCGTAATAGGGATTCTGCGTGACTGTCCCGCTGATGATTCGCCTGGTTCTCTCGTGATTCTTGAAACTGTAAAAGATGTAGCTGGCCTCCTTCATCGAGTACTTTTTGCCCTCGAAATTCTGATCCTCCAGCCAGAAGGCCCAGAGCTCCTTGAGATCCTTCATGAGGTAGGAGTGGCCCCACGTTATGACGTTGTTGTTTTTCAGCTCTTGGCAGAGGTCGGAGAACAGCGTGAACAGCGCGTCCTCGTATCGCAACACGTCGACTTTGGTCAGCTTGATGTCGCTCAATCTTTCTCTCTCGATTATATCGATTCTTCTCTTCACCTACGAAAGTACATGTTTTGAAAATCGAAGTACGTTCAGAATCTTATAAATTGTATATAATTACCTCGTCGAAATCCACCTCTGAACAATCGCTCGTGTCCAGATTCAGCTTCTTGATCTCGCTCTCGCGCACGACCAGCTGCGCGCTGCCCCGATTGCCCTGCCTCGAGGTGCGGAAGAAGGCCTGCTCGCGGACTCGCTCGTTGTCCGGGCAGAAGCCCACGTAGACGTGGAGGCCGCCCCGGGCCTCGAGCTCCTTCGAGGTCTTGAAGTCGGCGCCGCGGCCCGCGATGTTCGTGGCGACGATCACGTCGCCGGGCAGGACGGTGTCGCGCGTCACGTCCACGCACTCCTCGTCCTGGAACTTTTTCAGCCGCATCGGGCAGTCCGAGCTCATGAGGTCCTTGAACGCGGCGAAGTGCTCCTCCAGCAGCATCAGGTCGGCGATGGTTTTGCAGATGATCAAGACCGCTCGACCTGCCCAGAAAGAGGGGGAGATACGACCAAAATTGTGTTTAGCTTTAAAACTGATGTAAATGTGGAGGAAGGAAGTATAATAGATAAATATATTTAACTATTATAGGATTTAAATTTTAACTTATAGGATTATTTTCAATTTGCCGCTTGCTGATTTTCAAACGAAGGTACTTGATAACTAGTGGTATAGACTGGTATTAATTCTAACAACAGAAACATTATCGATTCAAGATAATTTGTCAACACAAATTTGCTATGTACAATTATTTTAACCTTGCCACTTGCAGATTAGCTAATAAAGGTACTCTCAATCTAGCGGTGGAAGTTGGTCATAAATATGATTAAATTTGGAATTGATTTAATTATGATAAATTTCGTAGATTTTTCGATGAATTGATGCAAAAAATAAATTTCTATGAAAACATTAATTTTCAATGGAAATAAATAAATTTTAAGTACCAAATCAATCACAATAGTGCGCGCATAAGATTGAACTTGCTGAAATGTCATTTTGTCGGCGCGTATACCTGAATACTTGATCATGCCCGCGGCCATCAGTGCGATCTCGAAGCTCCACTCGTCGTCGGGCACGACGACGCCCCTGTACTCCTCGAACAGCTTGGTCTTGTAGGTCGGCACCCGGGCGTAATCCACGTTGTAGATGGACGAGAGCAGATCCTGCTCGGCCTTGGAGCCGAGTGTGCCCGTGAGGCCGAATATCCGGTTGCCGTACTTGCCGATGTAGGCGTAATTCGACACGCAGCTGCTGGTCAGGCTCTCCGGGGTGACGCGCAGATTGTGCTTGATCTGGATGAACTGGTGCAGCCCGTAGGACCAGACGGTGTTCTTCAGAGTGACGCCGGTGTTGCTGTAGTCCACCGGGATTATGGCCAGCTCGCCGTTGGCCTCCTTCAGCGAGTACTGCTCGTTCTCGCGTATGAAGTAGCGCGCTCGGATGGCGTTGCCGATCCACTTGGGTATCATGCTCTTGGCGTAGCGCAGACAGTGCGTCGGCACGAATTTGTAATCCAGGTCCTGCGAACACGCATTTGGTGGCGAGCGCCGATTAATATACACATCTTGAAAAATATCAACATACACATCAATGGAAGGATTTTCAGAAATCTTGGTTGTACTTATTATACAATTATTTTGATTGGGCCACTTGCAGATTTACGGAATAAAGGTGTATTCGCCATCTAGCGGTGGGGACTGAATTTAATTATGATTGAATTTCCATAAATTCTTTTAGCAATTTCGGTCAAAATGAAAGTACAAAATTATTTTTTGTTAATTTGTTGAATTCTGATGTATATGAGTTGAAGTAAAAAAATTAATCAGTGTTGATACATTAATTTACGACAAACATTTACTGTAAAAGTACCTTAAATATGCATTAAATTTAAGTTATCATTAACGGTGTACACAATTAAAATGAATTAAACCGTTTACCTTGAGGTTCGCCTTGATGCGCTCCTCCAAGCGGCCGATCATCGACGCGTCGAATATCTTCACGAACTCGTCCACGGCCATCCGCTTGACGCTCTTCAGGCCGGCGAAGCCGTCGATCTTCTCCTGGAAGTCGTCGATCAGCTCGGACTCGGCGTCGAGCAGCTCGTTCCAGATCCTCAGATAGATGTACTTGAGGTTCTCCATGCCGGCGAAGGGCGACGAGATCTTGGCGATGTGGCGGCCGTTGTCCACGAGCATGTTGTCGACCTCGTCGAGGATCACCCGGCCGAACTGTCGGCCGCTCAGCGTGCCCAGGCCCTCGGCGGTGTCGCGCAGATAGTCGAACTGAAAGTCGCTTATGCTGCCGTAGACCACATCGGCGAGGTAGCACCTTCTCGGGCCCTGGGCGTAGCTCTTGTCCGGGGCGTTGGTCGCGCAGCTCGCGTTGAAGATCGCGTAGAAGAGCTTGCGACTGTCGACGCCCTCCTGCGCCAGCACGGCGTTGCTCGTGATCACGTCCACGCTCTTCTCGCCCTGCAGCAGCATCGTCACGGCGAGCAGCGACACTATCACGGTCTTGCCCTCGCCGCTCTCGATCTGGCACAGTTTGCCGTGATAGGACTCGGTCGATCGGACGAACACCAGAACCGACAGGATCTGGGTGGCTCGCAGACGCTGTCCGCCGGTGGCGATCTCGTTGGCTCTGTCCAGTATCGCCACGGCCTCCTCGATCGCCTCGACCTCGAACGGCTTCTCCTCGGCTTTGCGCTCGTTCGCCCAGGCCATGATCTCGCCCACGCCCTTGTCCTTCCACGCGGCGTAATGCTTCATTATCTTGGCGTAAGACTCGCGAATCTCGCGAATCTGCCGATCGACGTCCTCCTTGCTCGTGAGATCGTCGTGCTGCACGTCGAGCACCAGCTCCGAGACCAGCTGGTCCCACGACTTGATCTTTTTGTCCGCCGCGTCGGCCTTTTGCGCGTCCTGCGAGATTAGAAAAGATTCTAAAGATCTTGAACGAAACGACTTACGAAGAAAATCCATACCCTTATGTGTTTCGACTTGAGCTTCAGCGCCGCGGCCGCTTTCTCGATCTGTGCCGCGG
The DNA here is from genome assembly GCF_000599845.2 of Trichogramma pretiosum. NCBI lineage: Eukaryota > Metazoa > Arthropoda > Insecta > Hymenoptera > Trichogrammatidae > Trichogramma > Trichogramma pretiosum. Next base: position 2,484,117 of record NW_019641606.1, on the reverse strand, counting down.
CGCTCGGTGGCGCATTGCAGTCGGAATTACGAGCGGCCGCCATCAGCTCCGGTCGCCTCACTGTGGCCTTGGCCTTGTCGAAGTACACCCTTATCTTGGCGTAATCCAAGCGCAGCATCTGGCTGACCTTTTGCAGGACTCGCTCGAGCTCCTCGTTCATCTCGGCCTGGGCCAGGACGGCGAAGATTTTCGTGAATTTTTGCATCTGTTCGGGGTATCTGTATTTACGCACAAAAATTTTAATACATAAAATATAATTTATGCAAATGGAAATGTACGAATTGCAGTTTTGCGAGGCTTTCCACGACGCTCCGTAACATAAAGCAGTCAGCGCTAGTACGCGTATCAAATTTTCAACGGCGTATTAATATTAAAAGCCCGTCGATTGTTTACTTTGGCGCGGCCTATAAATAAGCTCGAATAATTAATGAGCTCGAGAACGCTCGAGCGCAAATCGATGAATTGTAATGGAAATTTTAACGCATATACAACACTCGCCTCTCCTGGATATCGAGATTGTAGACTCTGTGGCCGTCGTCGATGTCGACAAAGTCGTTCTCGTCGGACTTGATGCTCCTCGACACCTCCTGATTCCTGTAAAAGGCGCTCCGCGCGTCCTTCATGGCCTTCATCGTCTTGTAATCCGTCTCGTGTCGCGGATCCTGCTGCTTCTCCTTCGCCTCGGACTTGAGCAGGCCCGTGTAGGCGCTCGACAGCAGATAGGTCTCGCGCAGCAGTCGGGAGCAGTCGTCGAGAAAGAGGCCGACCTCGTCGCGAAAGCTCGGATAGTCCGGATCGGAGCAGAGCTCGGCGCAGAGAGCCTCCAGGCCACCCAGCAGGTACTTCTGCAGCCAGAGGCGAAACTCCCGCTTGACGTTCTGCACGCCGTACTGCGTGCAGAAGCGGACCTTTTGAAATTTTTCAACGAGAGGCACCTGACGAGAGAGAATTAGTGAATCGATGATAAAAGAAAGAGAGATCGAGTCGATTTTTGTGTACCTTGATCGTATCCGATTTCAGGCCCTTCATGAGCACCTGAAGATTCCTCAGACAAATCGGGCCCGAACTGTTCTCGTCGTTCTGCTCCGTGCCCCTGTGGCTCTCGAAACGCACCGTCTCGCTTTGCAAACAATTGCCGATCGCGTCCCTCAGCGTGTGAGGTATCTGCGCGCCCAGCGAGTCCTTGTACAGCACCACCACCGAATTGTGCAGATAGGTGACCGCCAGACAGACCCAGTGCCTCGCCGCCTTGCTGTAGATCAAGAAGAACGGCTCCTTACGGACGTCCAGCTCCTTGAGCTTGTCGAGCTCGCCGCACTGGGCCGGCTCGTCGCTCACGACCAGGCCGAAGTGCGCCTCGGCGTCGTACTCGTAGAGGTCGATGAGGTACTCCGCGACGCAGAGCATCTCGTTCTCTGCGTACTCCTCGTTCGAGGCGATCTTGCGCAGAGTCTCGGTGGTGATGCGCTCGCCGAGTTCTTCGCCCATTTTTCGTTTTTGTTTTTTTTTTTTTTCACTTTTAAACTTTTTTCTCCACTTGACCAGACACTGACAGTTGTACAGGAAATTATCTACAATTTTACTCGAGCTTCAACATTGCTTACATAATCACAGCGGCTAATTTTTTCTCTATTCGATAACCGTAATATTTATGTCAAGTTCGATCGAGTGGCCCCTTGAAATTTACGGTAAAACCAAGTCAACTGCCAGCGATCGTCACACCGCACAACACATCAATTAAACAATAAAATTCGGTCGCACGTGCTCAATAAACTACCAATCGATCGGACAACGTCGAAGCATCGAACGCGACGTTTGTTTTTTTTCTGTGCATCGTGTGCATAATATCTCACTCTCTCTCTATCTGCTCCCGAAGCACAGATTTCACGTGCTGCGACTGTCGACGTTTCGGCTTCTTTCTCGAGTGCGAGAGCTTTCACAACGGCCGGTGGTATTTTTAGAACTTGATCTTGGGTGCCGTCGCCGCCGCTGCCGCAGTGTAGCCACCACCACCGCCGATGTGTGTTTAGTTATAACAGAAGAAGAAGAAGAAGAAGTTTCTTTTAGGCTGAACTTATAACAGAGCACACGGGTCGATCGCGTGTGTGTGTGGCGCGTTATAACTATTTTCAAATCGAGACCGAGGAGCAAGGCGCTATCTCGATGATCTCGTTATGGGTACTCTGAGCACGTTAATTGTGTGGTTTTGCCTTTTAATATCTCAACGAGGTGGCTGTTAAGAAAGATTAACTGGAATATAGCGAGATATCGTTTGTTTCTATGCAGCAAAAATAGAATTTGTACATGATTATAGGCAGATTGTCCTCTTTACATCTATTCTTTTCCCATTTTTGCTTTTATAAACATCTCCTGGTAAACAAACCCAACATTTATTATGTTGATGATCAAAAACGTACCAATTGAATTTTTTATAAATAAATTTGAAAAAGTACCATTTGAATTTTTTAAAAATACATTACACATAACTGACTTGTTTTTGACAATGTTTCTATTACAATTGTGTTCCAATTATTGAACGCATTTTAAATGGCCTTTCAATAACAATTAAATTGTTTCGAAACAGTTCTTGAATTTTAACCACTTTAAAATATCATGGTACTACTTTAAGGATTCATCACTAGATGGCGAGTATTGTTATCTGCAAATCTACAAGTGTCAAAGTGAAAATAATGATATAAGTCAATTAAAAGTATATACATAATTTGGTAAAGACAAACTTCTCTATCAACAACTAAACGATACCCGTGCGCCCCCTAGTGGATTTCTGGGGAAATGAAGCAGATGAGTAAATTTTAAAAAATAACATGTAAAAATGGGAAAAACTGTAAATAAAAAATGCTAGCGACAACAATGTTGAAGTTTATCATTCTTAAAATGAAGATCACACCCTTACATAATTTTAGAAACAATAAAATTACCTATTGTTTCGCTATTCGCGGGAATCGGATTCGCTTATACCCGGTTTACTACACGGTTGTTTAGTAATAATTTTTAGAATAGATATTTTATAAATAAATTTTTGAAAAATGGCTCCCACAAATAAAAGTAAAAAAGATAAGTGCTCAAAAAGAAATAAAACTGTGATGGATTTGGGCCAAAGGCTCAAGATTTTGGAGCTTATAAGAGAAGGAGAAAAAATTGTCATAATTATACGTAGATTCGAGGTCAATAAGTCAACTGTTAGGTCTATCGTGACTGACTAGTTCAATAAAAATTAAAAAATGATGCTGCTTTTTTCTGCTTCGGTATTTGTGGTTTCCCTGGGTTTACCTGTATTTATCCAGTAAAGAAAGGTTATTCGGTAGCAAAAAAAGGGAATGTAAGGCCATAAAAGTTTGAAAAAACAAACTTTTTTTTGGTTAATGTATGTCCAATTTTAATTATCCTTTATGTTCACGAAACTTTTCTTTGACCAAAAATTAGCCAAAAAATGTCGAGCATTTTTACTCGAGTCAGTTGTGAATTAAAAAAAGTGCCGCTCCCAAGCCAACTTTCATTCACTACTTACGCAGTTTCAAAACAATTATGCGAGTTTTTACTCATTTTTAAGAAAATGTAGAACAAATTTTTTGGTTTAAATTAAATTAATAAATGGTATCCACGTTTTTTTTTCAGATAGAACATGTTGTTATTACCGATAACGTCTCCTATAGTAAAAATAATCCATCTGTCAACAAATTTATCTAAATTTATCACTTGCACGTATTTGATCAATTCGGGGTTGCGTGCCATTACGTGAGATTTATTGAAAATTCAGTAGCCAACTAAATACTCGCTCCAGTCACAGTTCCAAACAAGACTTATAAAAAAATTTTGGCTGATCTTTCCACAAAGAATTACAGAAACCAAGTAGCCGAAAAGTGGCTAGAAAGTTGTTAGTAATAGTACACGAAATCTGAGATCACCACAACATTCATGAACGAAGGTGTAATAATAGTTGAAAACCCGAGTTTCTAATACACAATAATTTTCAGTAAAATTTTTATTAAAATTTCAGAAAAACATATGTACAAGTATCTATAATTTACGATTGTCAATTGTCATTTATTGTCATAGTTGTCGCACACAAAAACTTACTGACCTTCGTGTACTGTCTTTTGATGCCTCAACAAACCCCATTTACCACCAAATCTTTTCTCGCACTTGTCGCAAGCAAAATCTTTCCGACCTTCGTGTACTGTTTTTTGATGGACGAGTAAATGCGACTTGTATCCAAATTTCTTGTCGCATTCATCGCATGCGTAATCTTTTCGACCTTCATGAACTGTTCTTTGGTGGATCGGTAAATACTTTTCATGTCCAAATTTTTTCTCGCACTTGTGGCAAACGAAATCTTTCCCACCTTCGTGTACTGTCCTCTGGTGGACTAGCATATGCTGTTTACGTCCAAATTTCTTTTCGCATTTGTCGCATGCGTAATCTTTACGACCTTCGTGTACTGTCTTCATGTGAACTAGCAAATTACAACTATGTCCAAATTTTTTTCCGCACTTGTCACACACATAATCTTTGCAACCTGCGTGTACAGTGTTTTGGTGTACGATCAACTTCGACTTTTGTGCAAATTTCTTTTGGCACTTGTCGCATGAGAAATCTTTGCGTCCTTCGTGGATTGTCATTTTGTGTCTAATCAATTTCGATTTATATCCAAATTTCTTCTCGCATAGGTCACATGTGTAATCTGTCTGACCTTCGTGGACTGCCCTTTGGTGGTAGAGCAAATGCGATTTGTGTCCAAATTTACTTTTACACTTGTCGCACGCATAATCTTTCCGGCTTTCGTGGACTATCTTTATGTGAGCTAGCAAATTTGATTTTCGTCCAAATTTCTGCTCGCACTTGTCACATGCGAAATCTCTGCGACACTCGTGGACTGTCTTTTGGTGTCTGAGCAATAGCATTTTTTGCCCAAATTTTTTTTCACACTTGTCGCATACAAAATCTTTGCGACCTTCATGGACCGTCTGTTTGTGTTTTATTAAATTGCTTGAACTAACGAATTTCTTCTCGCACTTGTCGCATGCGTGATCTTTGTGACCCTCGTGGACTGTCCTTTGGTGCAAAAAGAGATACGATTTATTATCAAACTTTTTCCCGCACCTGTCACACACGTAATCTTTTTGACCTTCATGAACTGTTTTTTGGTGTCTTTTCAAATGGCTCGGATCACCAAATTTACTCTCGCACTTGTTGCATGCAAAATCTTTACGCTTTTCGTGTACTATCTTTTGGTGTCTAATCAGAATAGATTTTCGTCCAAATTTATTTTCACATTTGTCGCATGCGTAATCTTCCCGGCCTTCGTGGACTGTTTTCTGGTGCAAAAGCGTATGCGATTTTCGACCAAATTTTTCGTCGCTTTTGTCACATTCGTAACCTTTTTCGTAACGTCGTTCGTGAACTATATTTTTACGCCTGATAAAATCCGCCTTTCTTCGAAATTTCTTCTCACACTTGTTCCGAGCATAATTTTTGCAACCCTCATGGACTGTTTTTATATGCAAAAGCAAACTCTGTTTATTTCCAAATCTTTTTGCACATTTTTCACATAAGTAATCTCTGAAAACTTCGTGAAATATTTTTTGGTGCTGGAGTAAAGTTGATTTATTTTCAAATTTTTTCTCGCACTTTTTACATGACAAATCTTCGCGATCTTTGTGTGCCAATTTTTGGTGCGTAAACAAACTTGATTCCTTCAAAAATTTCTTTTCGCACTTGTCGCATGTGTAATTTTTTTGTTCATTGTGAATTGTGTCTCGGTGTATTATCACGCTTGATTCTTGGGTAAATGCTTCCTGACAAATATCAAAAACGTATTGTTTTTCGTTTAATACAACAATGTCTTGTTCACTTGAATTATTTTCCGAGCCAACTTCCTTGTATTTTTCATAACTTTTATCCATTTTGGTGCTTAAAATAAATGATGGTGACGATTGACACGTAAATTCGATGAGTAAAATTTATCTTTTGGTGTTATGGTTTGTTTCATCGGGAAAGATAACGTTCAAACTGATTTATTTTTACTATAAATATGATCAGTGTTTCGAGGGACGATGTCAAAATCGTTAATGATCATATTGTTTACAATTAAGGTACCGATTTATCTGTTTATACATATTTCATACATCATTTGAACGAGTTTTGAATTCCAATTTGGCTACGGTTTTTTCGAGAAATATTTTGACCTATTAAAATTAAGTACTTTTAAACGAACTACCGACGGACAACATCAAGCAAATAGATCTTTATACACGTGTATAATAAAAAATTTTGACATTCATTCCAAAATTTGCCTTTCCCGCGCGATAGAGATTAGTGTGATCCATAACCCACAATTGATTAGAGTCGTTTTCATCGATGATGAAAAAATTTATTTTTAACACAATTACACGTGTGCATTTTTATTAAAAAATAACATGTACATTTTACATTTGATAAAATTCATCGTATTATACTCCTGAAATGTTTTCGCCGATAACGATAAAGTAATTTGTAAATTAATTCAAATGTAGCCTGCCGTCGCTCTCCCCAAACCAAAGCGACGAGTATTTAATATCCGAGTAAATTAGCCATCTAATTGTATAAACAAAGCTCGACGTGAGCGCGCGCGCGGCTATGTAGTAGGATGCATCACGCAAGAGTTCCGGCGCGCCGCGAGTAGCGGTTTCATGCCGCACGCAACGATCTCCTCCGGTGCACACCGCACACACGACGGCCTGTCCTGGAATTCCGCTTTTTCGTTGCTCACTCCAAGCGGTATGTGTGGTAGCAGCTCGCTCGAACGAGTTGGCGTGCGCAGGCACATACATCCGCGATATATGCCAATCTGATGAGGTATAATTCATTTGTTAAGTCGATAGCGTACGGCTAACTTCAGCCCGTGTGTCAGAGATGTGTCTTTTATGCTATGCCTTTTTTTATAAGGGAGAGAGCGAGCGAGCGGCTCGACTGTTGCCGCTTTCTGCTCGTGGTGGCCACAAAGAAAGATAAACAAAAAGCTTTTCGTCGAAGAAAAAAAAATTGTTTAAGATACTTAGTGATAAGTTTAGTTTAAGTTTTTTGTTCGTATAGGTAGATTAAGTAAATAAAACTAATTACACAATGAACGAGGACACGTGCAAGAGGCCGAAATCCTCGGGCGATGGACCACACGTGCATCGGACGTGTCCACCCGATCAGCTGTTGCAAGCACAAAGTGACTTGACGCGCATCAAAAACGAAACGTACGATCCTGAATGGCAATCAATAGTTCTTCGGTTCTTTAAAAATATGTGGTGTTTTTTTTATTAATTGAAAGTGATTTTTTTCCGCGCGACAGAATGAAAAGTATGCTACCAGAACCACTGGTAAATGGCTTGCATTCTATTTTCACCGAGTGCTTCGTCGTTTGACGCGAATTGTAATGTTTTTAGACGGGATTCTTGGAGAAGCAGGAAAATATCAGAAGGTTAGTGACGAAGCCCAGCGTGCCGGTGAAAGAAGTCGAGGATCCGCCGTGGGACACGCCGAGGAAGAGCTTGTTCATCAAGCAGAGACCGTCGAAACGTAAATATTCAAAGTGTAAATTCTCGTCATTTTTAATTTTTAATTTTGTATTTTTTAATCGAATCGTTTCAGTCAACGAACAACTCTTGGCGAAATTTTCAAAAGAGACAGAATCGACGCATTCCTCTGGACTCAGGCTCGATCAGCAGCCCGTATTCGCGGATCAGCTGAAACTGATCGAGAAATTAAAGTCCGAGCCGGGCGTGTACTTTTACTACATGATTTACGCGGTGGATCGATCCTCCAAGTTTTTTCACCCCTACGCCCTGACGTGAGTATGTTGACACACTACTGGGAAGCTAAATTATTTCACGTTACAAACAAAGAAACTGGGCTTCGTCGAAATTACACGCAGTCTTGCCGGCCGTCGGCTAGCGTCTACCGCTGCGTATTGTAATATACGAATATATAGCCATTTTGAGCGCGTGTAATAATTATCTTATAGTATAGTGCCGTACAAGAAAATCGATAAGGTCTACTTGACAATGGGCCGAGACGGCGTGACGCAGTACAGCCCGACCGAAGTCGTTTTCACGCCCATCGATCAGTGGCAGCGAGAGTACAACGATTATCTGCTCCTCGTCAAGGTACTATACTGTATGAGGAGATAAACGATTGAAAATATATACCTAATTGTTTCTTTCTCTTTTTTTTTCGATGCTTTATTTCCATAGATCAGAACCTTTCGGCTGTTCCGCAAATGGAAGGCGTTCAACGTCTGGCGAAAGATCGTCTTCTACACGAAAATCACGCGCGCCATGAGCCACATGAACGGCCACCTGTTTCATTGCGACGACGTGTTCAGAGCGGCTCTGCTGCGGGTCAAGGCGATCAGCAGCTGCTACATCGATTCTTCCCTGGTCAACGTGTCGATCGTGCAGAAACTCGCTCTGTTCGCCTTCGTCGAGTTGCAAGTGGGTGGTACACGCGATAATAACAACCGTAACGTCGAACGATTCGAGAGAAAATAAAAACGTTCTTTTTCAATCAAGTTCGAGCAATTGGAGGACATCGTGGAAAAATTGAAGAGAGACAGAAAGACCGTAATCGGTATTTTGGACGGCGCGTGTCTGAGGTCGCTGCTCGACGCCGGATTCACGCCCGACGACTCGAACATCACCCTGGAGCAGACCGCTCTCGCGAAAATCGGCGGAAAAGTCAAGATGCCGAAGGACGGAATATTGAAAATGAGCTACGTCGAGCAGGCGAGGAAAAAGACGAAATGCTTGACGATTTCCAGGTACGCGCGAAGTCGATTTGATTTTGAAATTCTGTTATTTCGCGCGTGATTCAATGATTTCTTCATAGTTTCATACGTTTCGTCGACTTCAATCAAGCGACGATGATGCGCACACTGGTGCGCAATACCTACGAGGAGCTTTTGACGGTGCTGAAGCGCCACACGAAATACTTGCCGTGCGCCAGAGAGTACGAGGACACGAGGGTGGATTTCGTCTTCGATAACAAGCGAACGCCTAGAACACAGGTAAATGAATATAGGGAATCGCGCGTGAATCATCGGCTTTTCGAGCGGTAGTAACGTTCGTTCTTTCCATCGCAGTTTCCGTACTTCGACGTGGACCTGCTGATCAAGCCCGGCACCGGCATCGTGTTCGATCCCGCGGAGGAAATAATCTGGCACGTCCTGCAGACGCTGCAGTCCATGTGGGAGGAGAAGCTGAAGAGCATCAGGCCGTTCCTGTCCGACGAGCTGTTTTACAAGTTCACCCGACCGCTGATAAACAAGAAAATCGAGCCGCCCATCTGCGCCGAGGCCGTGGACGTGGCCGCTCTCTTCCAGGACGACCGCGTGCTCACAGGCTACAAGCTGACTCTGCGCGACGTCGTCCAGCGGAACTTCGACGCGGTGAAGAAGTACTGCGAGCGATTCCGCCACATCCACGAGTACTACGAGGAGGACATGGCCTTCGACGAGCGCGTGATACGCGACAATCTCAAGTACGAGCTGTTTCGCCAGTGGTGCGAGAGATATCGCCGGGAGGAGCAGGAGATCAACGCGATCGTGGATCAGCAGTCGATGGGCATCTTTTATCTCAAGTTTCGGAGATTCAAGGAGTCGGCCCTGCCGGCGCCCAACAGGAAACAGGCGCTGCTGGCCGTCGTGCTGCCCAAGTGAGATCTCTCTCGTCCTTTTTTTTTTGTATTTTTATACATACGATATGTTAGAAAGCGTCGTTCGTTGCCCGAAAAAAAAGGTTGGGCAAGAAGCGAGTCGACGCCCTGCTGAAGGAAGCCGAGGACGCGATCGAGTTCTTGGGCATCGATCCCGTGACCACCGACGACTACGTGGCCTTCATCAAGTTCGTGGACAAGGCGCAGAGCAAGGTCGACGCCATGGAGTCCGAGCTCGATTACATCAAGGAGCTCTACGACATCATGGGAGAGTACAACATTGCCGTGCCGCCGCAAGACATGTCCACCTATCTGGTACATATGTTATATTATCATCCGCTCTGTTCGTGAGAAAGAAAATAACGAACCTCGATCGAATCAGGGAATAAGCGTGTACTTCACGACGCTGAGGCTGTCGGTGGACAAGCGCCTCGAGGAGAGAACCAAGCTCGTCACCAAGTTCAACGCGCAGATACAGAAGGACATCAATATCCTCGTCGACGAGATACAGAGGATCAACGACGAGACGACGCAGTCCTGGCTGCTCGACCCGGAGAGCGACGTCAACGTCTGCCTCGAGGCGCTGATCGACCTCAACGACCGACTGACCGAGTGCTCGAGCCTGGCCAGCGACTATCGCAGCTTCCAGAAGTCCTTCAAGGTCGAGATGACGCGATTCGAGATACTCGAGCAGGTGGTGGACGAGGTCAAGCTCAGGCTCATGCTGTGGGACAGTCTGCTGGCCTGGGACACGACCATCGCCAAGTGGTACCAGGACGAGTTCGAGACACTCAACGTCGAGGACATGAACAACTTCGTGACGAAAAATCTCAAGAACATCATGCAGCTGGAGAAAGGCTTGCCGGTCAACGTCATCGTGCCGCAGCTCAAAGGTATCTATAAAATTTCCTTCGATTCTACGTGATATTTCGCGTTGACTCACTATCATTGTCTACGCGCAGAAAAGGTCGAGACGTTCAAGGACAAAATGCCGATAATCGGCTGCCTGCGCAATCCGAACTTACGACAGCGTCACTGGACGAAGATCGAGCTCCTGCTCAACTACAAATTCAAGCCGGACGATCCTCTGAATCTGCGCATAATCGAGGACCTCGGCGCCTTCGGCTATCAGAACGAGCTCATGGAGATATCGAGCTCGGCCAGTTCCGAGGCGGGCCTCGAGGCGATGCTCGCCAAGATCGAGGAGACCTGGAAGATCATCGAGTTCGTCGTCAACAACCACAAGGACGCCAAGGACATATTCGTGCTGGGCACGCTCGAGGAGGTGCAGACCGCCCTGGACGACAGCAACATCACCATACAGACGATAGCGGCGTCGAGGCACGTGGCCCCGATCAAGCCGCGAGTCGACGACTGGCTCAAGCGGCTCGATCTCTTCGCCAGGACGCTGGAGGCCTGGCAGTACTGCCAGCAGCAGTGGCTCTACCTCGAGGCGATATTCTCGGCGCCGGACATACAGCGACAGCTGCCCATCGAGGCCAAGCTCTTCGTCGCCGTCGACAAGTCCTGGAAGGACATCATGAGGAAGGTGGCGAAGATGCCCCTGGCCCTGGAGAACTGCACGCAGCCGGGACTGTACGAGCAGTTCACCGAGAACAATCGCAGCCTCGACAAGATACTCAAGTGCCTCGAGGCTTATCTCGAGACCAAGAGGATAGCCTTCCCTCGATTTTTCTTCCTGTCTAACGATGAACTTTTAGAAATTTTATCACAGGTATAAGATATGCAGCGATCGATCGAATTCGACATTTTATAAGACTCGTAAATTTTATAAATAACTGTGAAAAAAACAATCGTTCGAATAATTTATACCTCGCTCACGCAACCAAATCCTTTCGTCCTTTCCCCCGTCAAGACGAGAAACCCTCACGCCGTTCAACGTCACCTCCAAAAGTGCTTCGACGCCATATTCCGGCTGGATTTCGCTCCCGTCGACGACAAGGGCGGCAAAGCCCTGTCCGACGACATCCTGGCCATGGTGTCGCCCGAGGGCGAGCGCGTCGAGCTCGGAAAAGGATTGAAAGCCCGCGGCAACGTCGAGAACTGGCTCAACAAGGTCGAGCAGGCCATGTTCGTGAATCTGAAGAAGAACATGGAGCTGGCCCTGGCGGATTACCCGAAGAAGGGCAGAAAGCACGTGATCTGGAACTATCCCTCGCAGGTTCTACTACCGTCGTAGAGATATTTGATTTTATTTTTTTTTTTTGCAAAAATTCGAGGCTTGAGTTTCTGCGTTGCGTTCGTGTATACAGATCGTTCTGACGGTTTCGCAAATATTCTGGGCGGCCGACGTGCACAAGATACTCGACTCCGCGGACCCGATCGGCAACATGAAGGGTTTCGAGGCCAAATCCTACAAAGTGAGCTCCCAACGCGATACAATGTGATACAAAAAATTATACACGATAAAAATCTTCACACCTGGCCCCTCGTTGCACAAACCAAAGAACTTGAACGAACTGGCAGCCCTGGTGCGAGGCGAGCTGCCCAAACTCGTGCGCGACGTCATCATCAATCTCATAACCGTGGACGTGCACGCCCGCGACACCATCTCGATCCTCGTCGAGAATCAGGTCTCGTCCAGGTAACCCCNCCCCCCCCCCCCCCCCCCCCCCCCCCCCCCCTCTCGTTCTGAACTATCTGTACTCGAATCGATCAGCAAGAGCTTCGACTGGACCAAGGCGCTGCGCTACTACTGGGACAAGAGCCGGGACAATTGCTACGCGAGGATGAGCAACGCCGAGTACCTCTACGGCTACGAGTACCTGGGCGCGCAGCGCAGACTGGTCATCACCCCGCTGACCGACAAGTGCTACCTCTGCCTGATGGGAGCTCTGCAGCTGGATCTGGGCGGGGCGCCGGCCGGTCCCGCGGGCACGGGCAAGACCGAGACGACCAAGGATCTGGCCAAGGCCCTGGCCATACAGTGCGTCGTGTTCAACTGCTCCGAGGGACTCGACTATAAAGTATGAATATACATATATGCTCTCTCGAATCTCGCAAATTGATCGGCGCAACGATATCGATGCCGGTATAGATGATGGGTCGATTCTTCTCCGGGCTCGCGACCTCCGGCGCCTGGTGCTGCTTCGACGAGTTCAATCGTATCGACATCGAGGTGCTTTCGGTCATAGCCCAGCAACTCATCACCATTAGAAACGCCAAACTCATTCGAGCCAAAGAGTAATAATCACATCCATAGGGCTGAGTTGGCTCTCTGATTAACGAGTCATGACTTTTAAATAATGCATAACAGGTTCATGTTCGAAGGCCGCAAGATAAGATTGGTCATGTCTTGCGCGTCGTTCATCACCATGAATCCCGGATACGCCGGTCGAACGGAGCTGCCGGACAATCTCAAGTCCCTCTTTCGCCCCGTGTCCATGATGGTACCCGATTACAGTGAGTCAACCCCTGCAAAGAGTCAACATTTTTAGAAAAATCCCCCTTACTCCCGATTGTCGCTTTCAGAGCTGATCGCCGAAGTGACCCTGTACTCCGAGGGTTTCGAGTCGTCGAAACCTCTGTCGAAAAAGATGACCCTCATGTACACTCTGTGCAGCGAGCAGCTGTCCCAGCAGGATCATTACGATTTTGGAATGAGGTACAGTCCAATTGACCTCGCGATGATAGCGCATTAAAGGCTAATTTTTTTTCTATCAGGGCCGTCAAGAGTGTGCTCGTGATGGCGGGCAGCTTGAAACGCGACAATCCGGACATCCACGAGAACATCGTCCTCATAAGGGCTCTCAGAGACAGTAATCTGCCGAAATTTTTGGCCGACGATGCCGAGCTGTTTCAGGGTATACTGGGAGATCTGTTTCCCGGGGTAGTTTTGCCCGAAGAAGATTACGGAGTGCTCCAACAAACCGCCGTAGAAGTAACGATCATCATTTTATTCCATTCGTTTCCGAAATTTATTATTTTCTTCCCGTTCGATGCGTAGATTATGAAAGAGTCGCTGTTGCAACCGGAGGCCTGCTCGATAAACAAAGTCATTCAGCTGCACGAGACGATGCGCGTGAGACACGGAGTGATGCTGGTAGGGCCCACCGGAGCCGGTAAAACAACAGTTCTCAACGTGAGTCTCGCGCATTCGACGAAAATCAGGAAAACCTGCATTAATTTTGCTTGTCGTCGCTCGCCTCGGGCAGGTTCTCAAAGAATCTTACGGCAGACTGAACGAAATGGGAATAAAGAATCAGTACTACCAGAAGGTGCTCATGTACACGATGAATCCGAAAGCCGTGACGATGGGCGAGCTCTACGGCGAGGTGAGTCTCGCCTCGAACGAGTGGCACGACGGCCTGCTGGGGGTCGTCGTGCGCATAGCCTGCGCCGCCCAGAGCGAGGACCACCAGTGGGTCGTCTGCGACGGACCGGTGGACGCCGTCTGGATCGAGAACATGAACACCGTGCTCGACGACAACAAGATGCTCTGCCTCGCCAATTCCGAGCGCATCAAGCTCACGCCCTACGTGCACATGATCTTCGAGGTGGCCGATCTGGCCCAGGCCTCGCCCGCCACGGTCAGCCGCTGCGGCATGGTCTATCTCGATCCGACGGAGCTCAAGTGGATGCCCTACGTGAAGACCTGGATAGCCACGATCTCGGAGCGGCTGTTCAAGAAGGAGATAGCGCCGTTTCTGCTCGAGCTGTTCTCCAAGTACGTCGAGGCCGGCTTGGTGTTCTTCCGGAAGAACTGCGACCACGCCATCGCCCAGGTGGACATCAGCAAGGTGTCGATGCTGTGCGCCCTGCTGGAGAGTCTGATCCTCGAGCCCGGGGCCATCGACCGGACCGCCGATCTCAGCAAGATCAAGACTTTCTTGACCCAGGCCTTCGTGTTCTCGTACATCTGGTCCATAGGCGGTAACGTCGTGGATAACTCGAGGGAGACCTTCGAGTACTTCGTCAGAGAGCTCTTCGACAACGACGTGAATGCCAAGTGAGTTTCGCTGAATGTGTGTGTGTGAACTACTGAACTCATTTCGTCGCGTCAAGTTTGCCGTCGTCCTCCGATCTGTGGGATCTCTTCGTCAATACCCAAGACAAGCGCATGGAGGTGTGGAAAAAACTCATGCCTACGTTCACGTTCGACCCCGCGGTGCCGTTCTTCGAGGTCCTCGTGCCGACCATCGACACGGTTCGCTTCGGCTACGTCATGGAAAAATTGCTGCAGGTCAACAAGCCCGTTCTCTTTACCGGAAGCACAGGTACTCGATTGCCAGTTCCGTTCGGCAAAACGACGATACGATATAACATACCTCGTCGTCGTGCAACACAGGCGTCGGTAAATCGGTGATCGCCAAATTGGTGCTGAACACGATGGAGTCGTCCGGCAAGTGGACCCCGATCGTGCTGAACTTTTCCGCCCAGACGAGCAGCGGCCAGACCCAAGAGATTCTCGAGCTGAAGCTCGAGAAAAAGAAGAAGACGGTGCTGGGGGCCAAAGTCGGCAAGAGAGTCTGCGTGTTCATCGACGACATCAACATGCCCAAGCTCGATACTTACGGCTCTCAGCCGCCCATCGAATTGATAAGGTTTGCTGATTACGATTATTAAAAACGATCGGGGTACCTTGAGTTTATTACAGATTTAAAAGTCGAGCATTAAAATTGACGTGACTGACGTTGAACGATATTCAAGGTACTTTCGCGTGGAATATTCGTTCAGAATCAATGTAACTGTAATAATTTATTTCTTTACGTAATCTGCAAAAATGCAAGAATACCATACATTGGTTTTAATATAAAAATGAATGACATGAATTTAACTCTATGCACGATCCTCAAACTTTCAATACTGACTTTTGTTTTTTCATTTCTCAAAAAATATGACTTTTAAAAGATGTAATGACAATTATTGCCAACATCCACCGCTGGATGGTGAGTAACTTTATTCTGTAAATCTTCAAGTGGCACAGTAAAAATGATTGTATAAATGATTCCAAGAAAAATCAAATTGTGAGGAAATAAAATGTCTAGCAAACAGTTCTACACTTCTACCTTAATTTTAGTATAAAATATTTTTAAACCCTGCAATAACACTCGAATTTTACAGGCAGGTAGTGGACAGCGGAGGTTTCTACAACAAAGACAAGATATACTGGAAATACATACAGGACGTGGTTCTGAGCGCCGCTTGCGCGCCACCTGGTGGCGGTCGAAATCCCATCACGCCCAGATTGATGCGACACTTCGCCATGCTGGTCATTCCGTCGCCCACCGAGGACTCGTTAAAGTCCATATTCAGGTGAGGCCGACAGCCATTCCCGAAGCTCTCAAGCTCGAGATTCGGACGCTCGACATAACATCTCGTTGTATCGTCCTCGTACAGATCCATCATGAGAGGATTTCTGAAGGATTTCGCCCAACCGGTGGTCGACATCGGCGACAGAGTAGTCAGCGCCGCCGTCGAGATCTACGGTCGAATAGCCGAGGACCTTCTGCCCACCCCCGAGAAGAGTCACTACATATTCAACCTTCGCGATCTCTCCAAGTGCATCCAGGGCATACTGCAAGCCGACTCCGGGGTGGTTCGCGAGGCCAAGCACCTGCTCAGGCTCTTCTATCACGAGTGCCTGCGAGTCTTCCACGATCGCCTCATCAATTCCCAGGACAAGACGTACTTCTATCGGCTGCTGTCGGGCATCTGCAGCACGACCTTCAGCGACGCCGTCCTCGAGCTGCCCGAGACCGACGAGGAGCTCATGGCCAATCCGCCGCTGCTGCTCTACGGCGACTTTCTCGAGTTCGGCGCGCCGCCCGAGAAACGTCTGTACGAGGAGATCGTCGATCTCGATCGCACCCGAGTCGTGCTTCAGGATTATCTGGACGACTACTGCGTGCAGACGTCCAAGGACATGGGTCTGATATTTTTCCTGGACGCCATCGAGCACCTGTGCAGATTGGCCAGGATACTGAGATCGGAGAGGGGCAACGGGTTGCTGGTGGGCGTCGGTGGCATGGGAAAGCAGAGCTTGACCAGATTGGCCTCGCACATGAACGGATACAGGTGGGACTCGATCGATTTTCAATGTTTCGAAAGATTCAACGGTGGCTCGCGTAACTTCGCAGGTGTCACCAGATCGAAGTCAGCCGAGGCTACGACAAAAACGCCTGGAACGAAGACTTGCGTAAATTTTACTTCCGGCCGGGCGCCTACGCGGAGCACGAGACGTTTCTGTTCACCGACACTCAGATCGTCGTCGAGGAATTTCTCGAGGACATTAACAATACATTGAATTCAGGTATTTACCGTACAAAAAAAATTTAATTGTCAAGTTATCTTGTTAATTTATTCACGAGTTATCATCATTGATATTACTACGCGGGAACAGGAGAGGTGCCTAATTTATTCGAAGCCGACGAGCTCGAACGCGCCATCATAGCTACGAGACCCGCGGCCAAGGAAGCCGGCATCGACGAGTCCAACCGCGACGCCATTTATTTGTACTTCATAGGCCGCGTGAGGAACTATCTGCATCTGATGCTCTGCATGAGTCCAGTCGGAGAGGCATTTCGGTCTTTACAAAAAAAAAAAAAATTTCATTGACCCCTTACCGAAGCAAAGTCTAACAAAAATAACATTTTTTCTTATATAGCCGTCGTTGTCGGATGTTTCCGTCGCTCGTCAATTGCTGCACAATCGATTGGTACTCCAAGTGGCCGAACGAAGCTCTCCTGTCCGTGGCAGTTAAAACAATCAGCACCGTGATCGCGGACGACGAGGAAAAAGTTCACTCTCTGGCGTCTATTTGCGTTCTCATGCACGAGGTGAATTTTTAATTTTTTTGACCATTGTAAAAAGTTATAATATATACACGATATTCTATAATCTGTTCCATATTCCGCGAGTATGAGAAACAATTGAAGCGAGGGAAGTTTAAAAATAATTATTGCTTCGAGATGAAGGTTTTTTAACATTCAAGACAGGGTACTTGAGAAATATGGTTTATGTTGTAGTTGATGTAGAAAGGTTAGTAAAACGCTTGTTCACAATTACAACAACAAAAATTATAGAAAATTTGAAATACTTTATTATTCTTCAAAAAAATTCAAGAATATTTGATTGAAAAAATTTTCTTAAATTACATAGCGTAGTCCTGTGATAGTAGGATCCTTATCGCTATGTCTAAATATGTCGGAACATGTCTCATGTTCTTAGGGCCTCCTACAATCATGTACTGCAGTAATTTCGAAGTTCAAAGGTATCACTCTGGTATCCAAATGATTTGTGACATATCTCACATTCGAAGGGCTTGTCACGATTTTGTACTGTATAATCAATGAATATATGTTCATTTTTATTATTGATCTGATTCTCGTTTTCTATTTTAATAATAGATAGAAGGCTTTGATCCTCAGTTTTGCAAGCGGTCGCTGATAGAGACGGCAGTTCAGGTTTAACATACTTGCACTCAAAATCAATGAATATCTTTTTATCCACCTTTTGCTGTAATGTCATAACCTCATTCGCGTTGTTATCCTAAAATTCAATTTGTATAAATATATTTTGATAGTGAGATATTAGAATGTCATTCAAATTATCGAACTCACCGGTGATTCGTAAAACGGAGATGTTTCAAAGTTTTTGGCTTCACAAGAGTCTATCGAATCGAAAATATTATCGCCTGCATCCGACTAAGTATCATTCGATTCTTCTTTCACTCTGAAGAACAAAAAAAAGCATATAAATCGATCGCTTCAAAACATATCATAGCGAACATAAAGAAGCCATACCTAACTGTACTTACGAAACATTTACTCAAATGAGAAATGTATTCGAATCCACACCGATACAATACATAATTATATTACACAGGTGATATTAAAAATGAAATGAGCGGTAATTGTACAGTATATCTCGATTCATAAAAAATTAATGCGTTCGAAAGCTTGGTTGCGTCTTCAAAGTAAACGTTTCGTGACTGGTGATGATGCATAGATTGCAAGCTTTTGAATTCCTGATAATGTTCAGTAGTGTATGATTTTTTATGCACGCAGAGCACTGAAAAAGGCTAGTTTAATATAAAGTTTTTGGCGCGAAACTTCACAATTTGACATCTGCAGAGTGTCGAGGCAATGACGGTGAGATTCTTCGAAGAAATGAGACGCAGGTATTACACGACTCCGAGCAGCTATTTGGACCTGTTGAAGTTATATTTGAACACGTTCGATATGAAAAATACGAAAATCGGCACGAAGAGGAGTAGAATCGGCAATGGTTTGAATGTAATATATTTTTCATATGCTGTCGAAAAAAAATATCTCAAATACATTTACTACGTCATTCTTTTACTATTAGAAACTAAAAGAGACCAACGAAATGGTAGCTGTGATGAAGGTCAACATCATCGCTTTGAAGCCCCAATTGAAAATCAATTCCGAGGAGGTGGGTAAATTGATGATAATCGTCGCGAAAGAAAAGGCAGAGGTCGATAAAGTACGAGAAGTCGTAGCCGCGGACGAGGCAGTTGCTAAAGTAAACACATTTTGTATGATTTTAATTGTGGTCGTAGGATCATTTATTCATTGAATAATCTTCATTTAAAACAAAAAATGAATTAGGCTCAAGCGGAAATGACCGAGGCCTTGGAGCAAGAAGCTCGAAAAGATCTGGAAGCTGCTTTGCCGGCCCTGCAGGAAGCTCAAAATGCCTTGGCCGCTTTAAATAAGAACGACATCAATGAAATCAAAGTGTTTAATAAACCACCACCACTGGTTCGTTTCGTCTTGGAAGCGGTTTGTTTGCTACTGGGAGAAAAGTAATAAGAAACAATTTAGGATAACTTACATTTAAGCGATGATCGAAAAGCTCTTGAATAGTAACGATTTACCTTCTTACCAGACCCGATTGGCAAACGGCAAAGAGCATTTTGAGCGATCTCAAATTTTTAGAACGCTTGATAGCTTATCCTATAGACAGCGTCAGCGACAAATTGTTGAAGAAGCTGCAAACGTACACCATGAATAAAGATTTTTGGCCCGATATCGTGGCCAAACAGAGCAAAGTGTGCAAGTCCTTTTGCATTTGGGTACGAGCGGTCGACGGCTACGCCAAAATATCACGAATCGTCGAGCCGAAGAAGCAAAAGTTAGTCCGAGCTTTTGGCATCAACTTTTTTCCTCGATGTACATCCTGCCAATCCACCTTTCGCTCTTTCTAAAGACTGAAGGAAGCCGCGGAGGAGATGGAAATTATCGCCGAGATTCTGCGCGAAAAGCAGGAGGCGTTGGCGAGCGTCGAGAGGCAGATCAAAAATCTCCAGAACCAGTACGACGGCGCCGTCAAGCGACTGGCCGATCTGGAGTACACGATGGTGCTGAGCGAGGCTCGACTGGGCCGATCGGAGAGACTGACCTCGGCCCTGGCCGACGAGGAGGTCCGATGGATCGAGGAGATGAAGGAGTTCGAGAAGCAGATGGCTTGCATCGCGGGCGACACACTCGTAGCCGCGGGTGGCCTGGCCTACCTGGGCGCCTTCACCAGTTTTTACCGCGAACTCCTGCTGACCACGTGGCTGGAGAACTGCGAGAGGCTCGAGATCGTCACTACCCCGAATTTCAGTATCGTCAACGTCCTCGCGGACCCGTACGACGTGCGCGTCTGGAACAGTTTCGGCCTGCCCAGGGACCAGGTGAGCACGGAGAACGCCATACTGGTGACCCAGGCGGGTCGCTGGCCCCTCATGATCGACCCGCAGGAGCAGGCCAATCGCTGGATACGCTCGATGGAGCAGCAGCACGGCATCAGGGCCTGCAAGATGACCGACGGCAACTTCATGCGCACGATGGAGGCCTGCATCAGCACGGGCACGCCGATTCTGCTGCAGGAGATCGGCGAGACGCTCGATCCCAGCCTCGAGCCGATACTGCTGAAGCAGACTTTTGTACAGGTGCGACTTTCACTGCTATAGTAAAATTACGTAGCCGGGCTAAGCTGTAATTGCTCTTTTCTAGTAGTGGGATTCATACTACCCCCTTTCCTCAAAAAAATCACAACCACAATTCTTTAATTAACGTGGCTTTGTAAGTCTCCTCTGAGGCGTCTATTGGTTTCGTCATTAACGACGTGAATACTGTATTAGTACCTAAACTACCGCTAGATGGCGTATGTTCAAATTATCGAGAAATCGCAAGAGAAAAAGCGAAGTTCT
Organism: Trichogramma pretiosum; assembly: GCF_000599845.2. NCBI lineage: Eukaryota > Metazoa > Arthropoda > Insecta > Hymenoptera > Trichogrammatidae > Trichogramma > Trichogramma pretiosum. The sequence goes on along the minus strand of NW_019641606.1, from coordinate 2,463,236 downwards.
TGGCATGTAATGTTAGCTTCGTTCTTCCGCCTCTAAAAATCCAATTTCATCGTTCCTCCGAAGACTATCTCTAAAACATAAAAAAATCTCTCTTTCGAAAATGCGGAGAAGAAAATCTTCCTTTTGAAAATGCGTTCAAGAAAATCTCCCCAGAGGAAACAGTGGTCATGGAAAATTTTTTTTCTTCAATTAGAGGGGAAAAAATATTTGGCGAACAAGCCCAGGGAAAATTTGGGGAAAAATATAGGTTTTTTTTTTGGAAAGTTAAAAAGTCCATTTCAGGAGAGTTTTTTTCTCCACAATTATTCTGAAGAGATTTTCTTATCCGAAAAACTTAAAGAGGGATTTTTTTAACCTCACCACTATGTGAGATTGTATTCGTAAGGATGATCGAATTGTTGGGATCTAACTAGGGTGGCCGAACGTTGATCCGTCTCGGTGACAACGACGTCGAGTACGACGCGAATTTCCGCCTGTACATAACGACGAAGATGGCGAATCCGCACTACCTGCCTGAGATCTGCATCAAAGTGACCATCGTCAATTTCACCGTCACCCCCAGTGGACTGGAGGATCAGCTACTGGCGTGAGCGAACGAGCCAAAATTTCCTTCGATACTGTACGTACTCGATTTTCTCAACGCGTCCGTTACGTTCGCGCAGCGACGTCGTGCGCATCGAGAAACCCGAGCTCGAGACGATGCGCAACGAGCTCATCGCCCAGATCAACGCCGACAAGAGCCAGCTGGACGGCATCGAGGATCGCATCCTGACGCTGCTGTTCAGCTCCGAGGGCAACATACTCGACAACGAGGAGCTGATCGAGACGCTGAACGAGAGCAAGGAGACGTCGGCGGTGATAGCGTCGCGCCTCATCGACACCGAGGCCACCGAGGTCGAGATCTCGGGGGCGCGCGAGGACTATCGCCGAGTGGCCACACGTGGCTCGGTGCTCTACTTCGTCGTGGCGAATCTGGCCATCATCGACTCGATGTATCAGTTCTCGCTCAAGTACTTCAATCAGATCGTCAACACGGTGACGCAGACGAGCGAGAAGGTGCCGGATCTGCAGCAACGACTGCAGATTCTCTGCGACGAGATCACCATGGCCATATTCACCAACGTGTCGCGAGGACTCTTCGAGAGGCACAAGATCGTTTACAGCTTCATGATGAACATCGCCATACTGCTGGACGCGGGCACGGTTAAGAGTAGTCAGTGGAATTTTCTGCTGCGAGGGCCGGATCAATTGACCACGGTACGATTACGACGTGAAATAAAAAAGAAAATCGGTTGAATACTCGAATACAATTTTCTTCGGTAGATCAAGAAACCGGATTATCCAACTCTCACTGATCCAATGTGGAGCAGCGCCAATTATCTCGCCAATAATTTTCCCGTTTTCGAGCACATAATGGACGACATATTTAAAAAAATAACCATCAACATTGACGTTTACGAAGAGGCAAGTTATTAAACTTTAATAAAAAAAAAAAATATTGATTTTATTTTAACGAAAAACTCTAAATCTTTAGCACATCAATATTTTACCCGACAACAAGCAATCATCCAAGCACAAGTGGAACGAAATACTCACCGACATCGAGAAGCTCATGCTTTTGAAGGCCTTGAAAGAGGAAAAATTGATCTTCGGTATCACGGCCTTCGTGAAGAAAAACATGGGACAGAAGTACGTCGAGTCTCCCATGATTTCGCTGCAGGTTTTGTAAGTAGCGATCGAGTCGATACATTTTTAACATTATATCGAGTCCGCGTTTCAAGGGAAAATTTTCGTAAAGATTCCCAGACACGTCGAAAGAGACTCCGTTGGTGTTCGTGCTGAGCACCGGCTCGGATCCCTTCAACGTCTTCATGAAATTCGCCTTCGAGATGGGCTTCGGTGAAAGGTAATTCAGCAAAATTCTCCTGACTATAACTCTTGTGACCGAGAAAACGTTTCAACTCTAGATTCGAGTCGATATCTCTGGGCCAAGGACAAGGTCCGATCGCCGAGGCTCTCATCCGCGACGGCTGCGACAAGGGCAAGTGGATATTCTTGCAGAACTGTCACCTGGCCACCTCGTGGATGCTCGAGCTCGAGAGCATAGTCATCGAGATATCCGAGGATCCGCACGCGGTGCACGACGACTTCCGGCTGTTTCTGAGCTCGATGCCGAGCACGGGCTTCCCCGTGTCGGTGCTGCAGAACTCGATCAAGGTGACGAACGAGCCGCCCAAGGGCCTCAAGGCCAACGTCAAGCGGGCCTTCTTCGATCTCGAGGAGGACTTCTTCCAGGGCCACGAGCTCGCGGAGAGGTGGCGCCGCATGATATTCGGCGTGTGCTTCTTTCACGCCATCATACAGGAGCGCAAGAAGTTCGGCCCGCTCGGCTGGAACATCATCTACGAGTTCAGCGACAGCGATCGCGAGTGCTGCCTGCTGAATCTCAAGATGTTCTGCGTGAACGAGACGATACCCTGGGACGCGTTGATCTACACCACCGGCGAGATCACCTACGGCGGAAGGATCACCGACAATTGGGATCTGCGCTGCTTGAAGACCATTTTGCACTCTTACTTCTCGCCGATGACGCTGGATACAGGTTTTTTTCGTTATTTTTAAATCGATCACATTTTATTCTCTTTAAATGATCGTCGATTGCAGCTTACGTGTACTCGCCATCCGGAAAATACTACTGTCCCGTACGCGAGACTCTGGACGAGTATCGCGAATTCATCGACACTTTCCCCATTATCGAGGATCCGGAAATATTCGGCATGCACGAAAACGCCAATATCGCTTTTCAGGTACGGCATGAAATTCATTTTTGTATTTTTGCAAAATATTCATCAAAATAAAATGTCGATACAGTTGAAAGAGTCGAAAACCATGATGAACACCATCATGGAGGTGCAGCCGAAAGTTGGCTCTGGTGGGGAGGGAAAGTCGAGCGCCGATATCGCCTACGAATTGGCCGACCTGATAATGTCGAAGATAGCGGTGAAAATCGACATAGACACGTGTCATCCGAAGCATCTCAAAGTAAGAATCCGAAAAATCGTCGCAGACTCTCGAAGTATTCAGCAATTTTTTTCTTTACGATCAACATTTTATATCGCACAAAAGAAAGACAAAACCGGCAGATTGGCTTCGCTGACCGTCGTGCTACTGCACGAAGTCGAGAGGTACAACATTTTATTGAAAGTCATCCGTACGTCGATGGAAAATTTACAACGGGCAATCAAGGGATTCATCGTCATGTCCGAGGAGCTCGAGAACGTTTTCAACTCTTTGGTGAATAATCAGGTCCCCCGATTGTGGGCCAACACAAACGTCTATCCGTCGCTAAAGAGCTTGGGCAGCTGGATCAGAGATTTGGAGCTAAGAATAGACTTCATACAGGTAAAATAAAATAAAAAAAAAACTGTCAACCATGACCGAGATGATTTCGCGTATCCATGCATAGATGTGGTTGACCGTCGACAAGCCCACCTCCTTCTGGATCTCCGGCCTGTCGTTCCCGCAAGGCTTCATCACGGGCATCCTGCAGACCCACGCGCGAAAGCACAACATACCGATCGACCAGCTGAAGCTCGACTTCGCCGTGACCAAGGTCGTGCTGGACCAGGACGACATCGAGACCGCCCACAAGGCGGCCAACAACAAGGAGGTGCCGAGCGTCTACAAGAACCTGCAGGTGCCCGAGGACGGCGTGCTCGTTCACGGCCTGTACATCGACGCCGGCCGCTGGGACTTTCGCGCGCAGAGCCTCGCGGACGCCAACAAGGGCGAGATGAATCCGCCCCTGCCCTGTCTGCACGTGATGCCCGTGGTCGAGCTGCCGGACCAAGATCGTCGCTACGTGGCGCCGCTCTACAAGACCAGCATCAGGGCGGGCACCCTGTCGACCACGGGCCACAGCACGAATTTCGTCATGCCCGTGCTGCTGCCCGCCTCGAGGGAGCAGGCCTACTGGATTTTGAAGGGCACGGCGTTGCTCGTACAGATTACGAATTGACGATTGTTTTTGTTTAGTTTTTTTTTTTTTTTTGTTCTTTTATTATTAAACATTAATTATAATATATAACGAGTCGGATGTAATATCTATATGTACAAATTTCTCTGACACCTCCATTGTCTCGTCTTCTAATTTTATCACTCAACCGCAAAGACGAGGAAGTACACCAGGCCTTTCAGCACGAACTGCGAGAAAGAAAAAAGTTCAAAGAGAGAAAACAAAAACAATTAGAACAATTGTTCAATATCAATTATTCATATGCGCGCGAGCGCCTCGTTCTCGCGCGTCCATACAGCTTATGTACCTGCCGCATCGTGGACATGCACAGAATGAAGGCTTTGCCGCCGGTGAGCTTGCACGGCTTGGCGCTGCGCATCATCATGATTATCAGCAAATTTCGCGTCCTCCTCGGGAAGGTGAACCAATCGGTGTGAAAACTGTCCGAAAAAAAAAAACAAAATGATTGGCGCGAATTCAAAGGTAATGATACATGATCGCGCCGTTGAATGAATATTGAAATCGTGTAAATACCAGGCGTGATATATGGCTTGGCTGCTATCGATTATTTTTTGACCTGAATAAAATATGGTTTGGAAATGTATCAAGCCCGAACCGACGACCGTGATGTATCTAATGAACTCGATCGGGTCCTCTTGAATGTAAAGCTTGAAAAAAATGGAAAAAATTGAAATTGAGATCGTTGAAAATTTAGATAGCGATACTTACCAGCATGATGCAGGTGCCGAACGACGACATGTTTTGCACCAGCAAGACGAACCACGTTATGTTGTAGGCTTTCTCGATGCGATCGGTGATGCTGCGAAAAACAAAATCAAAAGAATAAATGAGATGAACATTCGAATAAAATCCCCGGGTGCAATTAACTTACCTCATTGCCAATTGGTACATGTCATTGGCCCTGAGAACGTTGGCGTGAATTTCATCGTCGGCCAGGCCTTGCGAGCGTCGACTGTCGCTGCTGCCCCTCGACGAGCAATTTCTCAATCGATAGCTATTATCGTGCGTGACAGGCAAAATGCGTCATTTTTTAATCAAAGATGCTATTAAAAAAAAAAAACGGAGTTACCGAGATAATTCTCACCAGGTAATTTCGTAGAGGGCGCAGTTGTCTTTCACGAGCGCCATGAAGCCCAGATCGTGCGCGAAAAACAAGATCCCGCCGAAGACGAAAACGATCAAGAAGTGCCCGATGATGTAGTAATAGATGTCCTCGTCCTCCATGAAGTACTCGACGTTGATGTGGAGCAATTGTCGCGGTGGTGTGGCATTGGCTCGCAGAAAGTAATTCATGTGAATGTGCGCCAGTGGTATTATGTGGTAAAAACTGCCCAACGTGATCGTAGTGACTGCGCGAATTCGGGTCGTAAACGGATCGATGTGTAAGATTATTGCTTGTAAATTGGAAAAAATTACGAAAAAACAGGTTGAACTCACACAAATACGTCAACATCCATTTGGTCGCCGACTCGGAGCTAACTCGCAATATTTCTTTCTCTCCCTCGTCGTCCATCGCGTCCAAATGAGACAGTGCTTCCCGGTACAAGTCACCTCTCTAGTGAGTTCGGAGTTATAACGTTAATATAAAATTCGAGAAGATTTTAATTTAAAAAGAACACCCAAGACGCCCCTACCTGTTTTTCGTTCAAATACAGTACTATACTTTTGGCAAAGAGACCGTGGATAATCATTAAAAACAATGAATTTTCTATCACGATTTCTTGATACTGGTCTAAACTGAGCATTAATTTTATTGCCTAAAAAATTTTCAAAGTATCGTACTTTTCTTTTCTAACTTTTGATTTAGAGAGACAACGAGCTCGAGTACTCACCAATGGAATGTACACCGTAACGATCGCCATAAAAGAAAACACCCGTATGTATAGATTTTTCCTTGGATTTTGAAACGGCCAGCAGCCGGCGTTTATCTCTAAAAATTTCACCCAGTTCCATGATTTCAGTTGTTCGAAATCCATCTAAAAGTGTGGCGACAATAACAAGCCACACTTCGACGCCACACAAATAAAACGAGTACTAAAAAAAAAGAATTATTTTATTTCAACGTCCCGGACAAAGATAAATGAAAGTGCAGAACAATCGCTAATTTTTCGTGCATTTTGTTCGAGTTGAGACAGAAAACTGAATTGAGCCTCGCTTTTAAAAGCTCATAGGCCGCTCTTATGCACAAATGTAATTCTTTAATATTTAACAAAGCTTCTATGCCGTAGATGAATAATTAAAGCGATTTTCGAAGAAGCTAGAAGTAAATAATGTCACCCACGTTTTATAGCTATTGTTATTATTAATATTATTATTGTCATTATTGATATTAATATTATACCGCGTGGCATTACGTAATGGAATAAAAAAAATAATAACAACGACAACAACAATGAACCTTGCTTTTTTGACACTTGTTGCTTTCGATATTTGGCCCCTCAAACATTTTTTCTTCCAAAGTTATTTTATAATCGAACGGCAATTACAGTTGAATTTCAGTTCAAAAAGTGAATAATAAATTATCATAATTGAAATCTAAATTATTATAAATTTCAAACTTGATCAAGTTAATGAGAAATTAATTTATTGTAATTGGAAGAGAATTAATAAACGCTGATGTTCGTGACACATGAATTTAATATTTTATTAAAATATTAATAAAATGATATAAAATCAATTCAATCGAGTACAATATAACCATTACAAATATTACATTTATTTTGCCTTACAATTATTTTGTAACCCCCGATAAAAATTTTAAAAAAACATTGCCTTTCATTATCAGGAAAATGAGGAAGCGAAAGGACGCAAGAATTCATAATCTTTCAAACAATTGAAGAACTATACGTATGTTATTATAAAGTCGATGCTACTCGAATCGACGGTGTTTGTACAACTTAGCTGCGGCATCGAATAGCCCGAACGTGAGTATAGATTAGATAAGAGCAAAATAATGAGCTAACGATATATAAGTTAGTTCACGATGATGATTTTGCGTTGAAAATCCAAAAGCTCAGTTTGCAAAATGCAGTTCTTACAATGGCTTATTATATGCTTATTGGCTTTGCATTTCACCGTCGTTTATTCGTTCAATTTAAAATCGATCAGTGTTGTGGGTGATTTTTTCAACGTAAAAAAATGATTCATTCGAAATATTGATGATGACGAATCGTAAAATATCGATTTCAGATATTCAGGCACGGCGATCGCACCCCGAAGAAATCAGAAATTTATCCGCTCGATCCTCATAAAAATTACATAAAATCGCTCGGATATGGAAAATTGACGAACGTAAGTGTTGAAACGTGCCCATGCCACGCAGAGTATCGATTTTTCACGCGGTTTAAATTCGTAATACGTCGAACTTGAACTCGCGATAAATATTATTATTCAACCATTTCCACGCGCTGTCTAAATATAGTCTAGCGAATATAAAAATAGTCACTTTCTTCCTATTTTTACACGTAATAAACCAGGAAGGAAAAAACAGAGAATACCAGCTGGGCGTTTCCTTGAAAAAGAGATACGGCGCCATGCTCGGCGACGACTACGACACGACGAATATTCACGCGATCAGCACGGATTACGACCGCACGAAGATGAGCCTGCTGCTGCTCCTGGCGGGCTTCTTTCCGCCCAGAAAGGACCAGGTGTGGAACAAAAATCTGAATTGGCAGCCCATACCGATCGCCGTGTCGACGGCCGACGACGGCAAACCGAATTACTGGAACTCCGATCTCTGCCCCAAGTATAATATACATAATGAAATATTCTCTTTGACTCGTCTGGGCGCGGTTATTTTCGCCTTACATTTTTTATTTTCCCGAATTGTGCGTATAGATTTGGCGCCGAGCTAAAAAGGATTCAATCGAGCGCGGAGTATCAAAAGAACGTGCGTAAATTCGATAAACTGAAGAAGGAATTATCGAGACTGACCGGTCGCGAGATCAAGGATCTGTACTCGATGTACAAGCTTTATCATCTGTTTTACGCGGAGCGAGCCATGAATCTCAAATTGCCCGCTTGGGCCGACTATTATTATCCCAATGGTCCTTTGAAAGACGTGGCGCTTTTTATTTACAAAACTTACAGTTACAACGACGTTTTGAAAAAACTTAATGGAGGTAAGTAAATACATATGGCCATCGTCACCGCAAATCGAATATCGGTGTGTAACATATTGCTCGCACTTCTCAAGGATTGTTCATGCGCGAAGTTCTGAAGGCCGTGTCGAAACAGATAAACGAGTCGAACGAAACTTTGCCGGATGAAAAAATCGATAGCCCAAAAGTTTTTCTGTACAGTGCCCATGCGAGCAATGTAGCCGCTATTTTACAGACTCTCAACGTTTGGAATAACGATTTACCGAACTATGGAAGTGCTGTCGTACTCGAGCTTTATAAAAAGAGAAGTCGCTATTACGTTAAGGTAATTACATCGTATGTAATAATGCGGGTTGGTGTTGAATATTAATCTTTGGTCTTTTTTTTTCTACAGATTTTATTTAACACTGGAATACCGATGAAGTTCAGGACTCTCGTACTGCCAGGTTGCCCTGAGTACTGTCCATGGGAGGATTTTCTAAAGATAACGAAAAAAGTTTTGCCCGACGATAGTGACCGGTGTTCCATTTAAATGAGTCACGCGGATAAACAGAAACGTAAAATTAATTATTGATATCTTATATTTATGACTTTCAAATTACAATAGATACATTTGTTCTATAAAAATATAGAAGTTTCATTTTATCAGATTATAAACATTTTGTTCAATTATAAACCTTTGCATTGATAAAAAATACCTTGCATGTTCGGCTGCTATAGTGAGTTTGCATTACACATATCAGTCATTCTTTTACAAGTATTATATGCATACTCCATTCTCTCTTATTATTTATAATTCATACACTACTGAAGCATTTTCAACTTTGCGATAAATATTTCTGAAACTTATACTTCATAAAATGTTCATTTCTTTACAATTATAAAATATTTACTTATTACTAAAATTAGGCACTTAAATTCTCTTTTGTATCTCATTAGAGATTTTTTTAAGGAATATAGTGACGTAATTTATGATGATTACTCTCATAGCTGCCATAAGGGTAAACCAATACATCTTGAATCATTACTCTAATACATTTTTATATACCATAGGTAGTATATATTGTTAAAATTTGAGATTACTTGATCAATTATTCTAATTGAATGGAAATGAATCAGGAATTTAGCAGTTTCAAAGTTAGTGGATAAGCTTAAGTTAATATCACCCATAAATATTAAAGCATTAAGACCTCAACTAACTCAATTATGAGTTAATTTTATAGCTGCAAAATAATATTAAGCAAAATACTGGAAATCACTTATTCAGTAATATTTATATCCCCTTTGTTTTTTCCAAATAGTCATGGAATGGTAATTATAATCATCTTCATCGATTGACCACATCAAAGCCATGTATATTGTCAATAAAGAAGCCATGAGCAGTCTATCAATACTGTAACAAAATTTAGTTATATGTCAATTTGAGAAAGCCAATGATGTACATAATAACATCAATATTTTTACCTCATCAGTGGGAAGAACCACAAGATTGAAATAAATCCAATGAAGCTAGGATGCCTCATATGACTGATATATCTTTGGAAGCCCAAGGATTTTAAGGACATTGGGCGTGGTCGTCCAGATATTTTATAGAAAATCTGCTTCAAACCAGCTAGATCTAATATATCCATGGTAACGCAACCAACGTAAATGATCAACCAACCGAATGATTGAAAGGCCATAGTAGTGTACCATATCTTGTCATTTTGAAGAGCTTTGAAATCCCAAATGTATGCCCAAGTTATGGTTTGCCAATGAGATATTACAAAGTGTAATGCCCCGGCACTACAGGCATTGTAAATACTACGCTCGAGGTCGTCCAAGTTTAATCTATGATACAAATCTTTTACAGATTTAGCAGCCATGAGAGAATGTTGTAAGATGAATACGCTGAGTAAAGCTGTATTCATAAACAGGGTCCATAATGTTTTGCTGATCAAACCTTAGCATACGATAAAGAAAAAGAGGCATGATTTAGTCACATTGTAAAATAGGGGTACTCTGGTTTATCATAAAACACAAGTACCTGCATTGAACTCGTCGCTCTCTTTACTCTCTTGCGGACTCGATAAAAATTTCATCAAACGACATAGCACAGTAAATGTGTAAAAGAAGCTGCCCAAGCCCATGGAGAGCTTTAAAATCTTTGCAATCATCTTCGAATCCCTCGATGCAGTCTCTCTCTCTCCTTTCGGTAATAAGTTAATACGTTCGCAAATTCGCTATCAATTTTATCGCGTAAAAAGCCACTGTTTTCGTCTAAAAATCGTCAGCAACTAATAAGCGTACAACCCGCGCGCGCAAATGTCAATATACACAACGAAAATTCGCAATTATAAGGTTATGTACCAGAACGCAGGTGTGTACATTTTTCGTATATTCGCGCACCGAGTTGCGAGTAGTATACAGCCTTGAATTCGCACTGTGCCTACATTACGAGCGATTGTTTGTGCGCGAACTCGTCGGCAGTATGTTTACCTTGACATTACAGTAGATCCATCATACCTATAATTGTTACATGCCGCGATGCCATTCGATTCACCGCAGAGCGAAAGTTCAGTTCCCGCCCCCCGGCAGCAGTGCGTAAATAAAAATTTCGGAGCTGTCGATACGAATTCGGACTTGATTGACATTTTTTATTTTTGGGATATTCCCGATTTTTCGATTTTTCACGGCCAACAGTGCATGTACAAGCAGTAATCTTATCCGCGCACGAATAAGCCGCGTCGGCTCTTTAATTAACAATATTTTTCGACGTTTACTTACACGCATAACAAATCTCGTGCACACGCACTCTCTAGAAATAACAACAGCAAACAAACGCGCGAAGAAAAAAAAATGACAGTAGCTCACGAGCAAAGTCTGCGGTATTCTATCGGACGTCTCGTGATCGTAAAGCATGTGTGCAAGTTACATCGAGATGATAACGAACATTTTTATCTCTCGACTATTATTGACGCTCTTCGCGCTCGAAGCTTCGCGGCATACAGCAAATCGATAGCGCCTCTAGATCATCGGCATCGATTTCTCGGTAAGCGCGCAAACATTTATCCGGTTCTGTGAAATTAGTGCGATACAACTCAACGCGACCAAAAAAAAAAGCAACACTCGGCTTGTTGCGATGCTCTCGATTCGCTCTCTTAAAGAACCTAATACAATAGGATCGAAGGAAAGAGAGAGAGAGAGAAAAAGAAAGTCCGATCCGCGTGTGGTTTCGTGTTCACCGCGCGCGGCGGCAGAAATCCAGCAGATTTCAGTAAAAGCGCAAGTAAGAAAAAAGAAAAGAAAGAGAGAAGTGCGCCCGTGTATAATATCTTGGTCAATGGTGTTCAGCAGCAGTTCTCTACCCCATTCATTCACGTTATTAATGGGCCCATTTCGCGCTCGGTCTCTCCGGTACGCAGCAGCATTAAGTTATAATTAAAATATTTATTTACTATTTCCCATACAATAACGTTCCACCACTATAGCTAATATTTAACGGTCGCGCTCGGCTGCGCCTTTTGAAAGATCCCGCTCCACTGAGCAGCAGACTTGAACAGGCGCGCGCGCAACCAGCAGGCGCAGTTCTGCTGCATGCAAACTCGCAGACGTCTGCTGCAGTCAAGTCAGCGCAGTGTGCAGAAATCTCCTAACCTATCTCGCCCAGCGCGAAGAAAACAAACAACTCCCTGTTAATGTACGGAGATGGTGTGGTTGTGTATATAGCATAATGATGTATAGGTAGCTTATAGGAGACCACGCGCGCGCGACTCTGTGTGTCAATGCTGCGACACGGCACTCGTCGTGCACAGCCACAGCGCAGCACACTGCACCAGAGTCAAGAGTGTGTGTGTGTTGTTGTGGTGTGTCTGCATATAGAAAGAGAGAGAGAGAGAGAGACTGACTCCGAGTGTTCATGACTAATGCACAGCCAGAGAGCGAGAGGCCAGTATAGTAATCAACATGTTAGTAGAGGTGTTGCGTACAGAAGCAGCAGCAGCTCGTCGTCGCCTATCTAAATGTGTACATTACGTTATTTTTTCCCCCTTTAAAAACACGTGAACTACACATTGGAAGTTGAGGTAAAAGGCGAGATAGAGAGATTATACGTGACGACGATGAGATCCAAAGCCACGATAGCAGTGATCGATATATGTATTGTAACGTGACTACGCACACGCACGACGAGCACCACCACCAGCTAGCTCACGAATCGCCTATCCGCGCGAGCGAAAATTACAAAAGCAGATGGGTAAGCAATACAATACGCACACACACACACACACAGAGAAGTTGTTTGAATTTTATCGCAATCTCTTCGTGCGCTCTATATATATACACGTTATCGTAGTAGTAGCACATGTATCGCGCCTACTACTACTTTTGTAATAATATAGTGGCTCTCCGCGCCCGCTCAGGCACCCGTGTGCATGCCTACAACAATTTGACTCTCTCGGCGTAATTGTGTATTGACCAAAATTCGGAGTCGTGTGACCAGCATATAGGTGCTACAATCCACGAGTGCGCGCGGAGCGTCGTTCGGTCTTTATTTTTCTCGGTATATACAGCTGACGATGATTCGTCGTGCCGCTGCAACCAGTTGACGAAAAAAAAGTGCGAGTGTCGCGTGCGCCGAGCGAGAGCATTCGATAATAAAATACCTATTATAGCTCCATTTCCGAACCGTAAGATTATTTTAAGTGTTTCCGTCTGTGTCATCGTTGCGGTGACTCGTGTGCGCCTCGCGTTTACGCACTATACACACAAACGCATAAGATTCAATTTCGTTTCTTGATATTGTTCGCGCGCCCGCTGCCTGCCTGCTGATCGCCCATTGACGTGAATTTTCGTCCGCGTCGTCGTTGCTACTGCTAGGCTGCCACTGACTGTAACTACTGGCCAAAATCTCAAATATACGTAGCATATACTATAACGCACACTTTGAGAGACGAGAGCTTTATTTATCCCGTATGACAACTCGTGAGTATATATATCGATTCATATGTATGTTTTGTGTTTACGAGCCCGAAAATTGTCGAAGGGAAAAATCGTATACGCTTCTGAATTGCACGTCTCTCTCTCTCTCTCTCTCTCTTTCTTTCTTTCGGTGAAACCTTATCGTGAAAATGCGTGCAGGCATCAATATCGTGTGTGTAGAACTGCTTTCGAGATTATACGAGACGGAAAATGATAAATAAAGTCGAAGCGACAATTAGTCAATTTCGATTACGAGCAGACTGCGCCACTGCTGCTGCCTTGCCTCGCAGTGAAAATTCGAATTTCTTCTTCTGACTTCTCGACCGTGAGTTTATTTTGTGACTGCTCTCTGATTTTGGTTCTTTTTCATCGTTAAATTTTAATGATGTATAATTAAAAAAAAAATCGACCCATCCTCTTTCTAAATTTACCACGGTCGATTCTTCGGATGCATAATTAATTCACTTAACGTCGTCGCTATAAGTGTCGTTTGTTTGTGCAACAGGGTATTTAGTAACTTTTAGTAGCAGGAATTACTTCATCAATTGGCCTGATAAGTGTAGAAAGTCGTTGAGTAAATATCACTATGTGCACAGCACCTGTGAAGTTATAAGATTACAAAGATTGATTGAAGAATTTTTGTCTTTGTTACTTGTGCATTGTTAGTAATTGAAATACCACATTTGTTGACAGGTATAAATAATTTTATGAATAATCGAATGCCCTGCTTTAAAAGTTTAAAACTCCAAAAGCAATCTTTAAAACCTGTAAAAATTTTCATTTAAATCTTTGAAAAAATTATCATACACCCTTGGTACTGGATGAGCTTATTGCAGTTTATTCAGTGCCAAAGAGTCAATCAACTTCAAGGTCACTGAATCAATGCGTATGCTTATTTTTGGCTTTACTCCATATTAACCATTGTATCTTTAAATACATCTGCAGTAATAAAAAAATGTTAAATTTGAAATGGTATTTTCAAAATCAATATTAATGTAGTTAAACTTAAATTATATAAGGCAATTCCCTCTTAAAATAATATTTAATGTTTTAATGACTCTAAAAAAGTATCTTGTTTTCCATCAGGTCATGATATTTTGAAAGCAGTCCAAGTAACCGGAATACAAAGTTTGTGGTAATGGGAAATTGTTTATGTAAAAACACTGCCAGTCACAATGGACGGAACTCATCATATAACACCAGGTCAAGTTCGATGGCAATGGCTAAAAATTCATATGATCATCCCTTGGACTTGACCACACAAGCTGAGCCACCTCCGCAATTTAAATTTCCTACGTTACCACATATAGACAAATTAGTTCTAGAGATATTAGGAGTAATAGGTTTACTTGTTGATAGGTAAGAGAATCATTTTAAATATATATACCTTAAAATCTATTATTCATTAAATAATTTTTGTATCAATTCTGTAGTGAACAGGAACCTCCACCAGCTATGTTAAAGCTTCATAATATAGCTGACAAAGAAGATGGTTGGATACAAGTTGTCAGTTCAATGGTTAATGTTATTCCAATGTTTAATCCTCTTGGAGCTTCTGTTATTACTTTAATGCTAGACGATTGCCCATTACCTTCAAAGGTATGAGTCAATAATAATGCAGTAGAAAGAAACAATAATTCTATTTATTCTAATTGCAACTATTTTTGTTCATAGGACTCTGTTCTAAGGCTATCACAAGTATTCCAGTTGTCACAAGATCACAAAAAAACAAAAATAAGCGCAACGCAACAGAGGAATATCTGTGTTGTTTTAGGCTGTATAGCAGAGAGATTGGCTGGTCCGAGTAGCATAGCAATTTTATCAGATGCAACTCTAGATTTTCTTTTATCTAATCTTGTCAGTAAAAAATTGGTATTAGAATTATAAAATGTATATAATATAATAATTATTGTTATATTTTGCAGGAGGAGGATGTTGATCCACATGTAATATTATTTTCTTTAATAGCTCTAGAGAAATTTGCACAAACAAGTAATTTCCTCTTTAATTTCAAATTTATAAACTTAGTATTCACTATTTATTAATAAAAATGTTTTAATTACAGGTGAAAATAAAATTACTATTAAAAACCGCCTTCTAAAGAAAGATCCAAATCCTTTATTGACATTAGAAAAGTGGGCCAATGAAACTAAATATGTACAACGACAAGTTGGTTTTAGTGCTCAATGGTGTTTAGATAATTTATGTAAGTACTTCAATGAAATAATAAATGTATTAGTTTTATCTATAAAATAATAGAGTAATACTTAATATTATTTAACTTCTAGTTTTAATAGAGGGACGAGATTATTCTCATAACACAGTCGATTTGACTGGCATAAATGTGATGTTAAATACAAAAGACGTAAGTGAGTACCTGAAAATTTCTCCAAACGGATTAGAGGTATGTTTGTTTGATCTGAGCAATAATTATTTTTTTTGTCCATGAATATGCAAAAAACTTATTTGTTACAGGCACGATGTGATGCTTACTCATTTGAAAGTGTTAGATGTACATTTCAAGTAGATGAAGGAGTATGGTATTATGAAACTCTTATTATCACCAGCGGTGTAATGCAAATTGGTTGGGCCACAAAAGATAGTACTTTTTTAAATCATGTAAATATCTTTTTACCATTGATAAATCTATTCAGTCAATACATTTTTATTCCTTTTGTCATTAAATTTTTAGGAAGGATATGGCATCGGAGATGATCAATTTTCATTAGCTTTTGATGGGTGCAGAAGACTTATATGGCATAATGCCCGTAGTGAGAGAGTTTTTAATATACCTTGCTGGAGAGAAGGAGATATTTTGGGTTGTTTATTAGATTTAAATAAGCAAGAAATCATATTTTCAATAAATGGAGCCCCTTTGAAGACTTGTAAGCAATTATTTGAAAAAGCCAGGTAAATATACAAATAAATACTTTAATTAATTGAGTCTTCCAAATATCCTTTACTACTTTATTATTACTTTTTCAGGTCAGGATTTTTCGCTGCGGCAAGTTTCATGTCGTTTCAACAATGTCTTTTCAATTTCGGAAATGTTCCTTTCAAGTATCCACCAAAAGATCGAACGTTTCAAACTTTCAACGATCACGCTACTCTAAACCCAGAAGAAAAAATCGTTTTACCAAGACATTTATTCCTAAAAGAGCTGAGAAAATTCAGCGTCCGAGAGGATTCCTGTGAACTTTGTTTCGATAGAAAAGCTACGGTGAAGTTGTTACCTTGCGATCATAGGTACGATAAATTTTTCATAGAAACTAACTATGCTGCGATTTTTTACTTATAAATGATCCAATTTCAGAGGATTTTGCCAAGAATGCTCTAAACAATTGATCGAATGTCCAATGTGCAGAGCGCCGATTCAAGAAATGTCAATAGATAGCAATGCGAATAGTACGTGACGAGTACCAAAAAGGACGGCATTTTAATAATCTCTTTGATTTTCAACGACGTAATATTAAGAATAAATCCATAGATTATGCATTAATCTATTATAAAAAATATTCAAACACGCACTAGTCAAGTGCTGTTATAATGTTTTTATATCATTACTAAACTAAAAGTTACTATAGTTAAAAAATAACAGATTTATATTGAAATCAACTTTAAAATTGATGTCGCGATTCCGCGATCGAATTGTTCTAATAACAAGAAAACATAATTATCTATTGTCTAATTCAAGCTGGTAATCTTGATCGTTTTATTATAAGGCACGAACAATCACTCAAGTGATTATTTTAACAGATATTCTAAGTAACGATAACAGCGTATTTCAATAAGTATATGTGATTGTTTTATTAAGTTGTGAAACGAATGAAGTATTGACTCACGGTTAGCATCTTAAGTCTTTTCCGATCTTGTAATCGAATTTGATTTACAATTTAACATATTAGCTAATGGCTAAAAAATTGAGCGTAACATCGTTTATAAAATCGAATCAGCATTCCAGTTTAAAAACAAAGTCTTTTTAATTCTTCAATGATATATCTCAATTATTTATTTTATATACAAGTCTTTTGTGATGCTTTTGCTATGAATTACGAATATAAAAATATTTCACGTAATGAAGTCGTTGCATACTTGCTTCAGTGCTGGATAATTTTATTTACAATGTAAAATATACATGTAACAACGTAACTATAAAATTAAGTTTTTTTTACTAGCCTTTATAAGATTATTTTGTTATATTAAAAAATTCATTGTTGAATAATACAAAAATATATAATGCACAAGAACTAGGAAAAAAATGTCGATGTAAATTCACGTCATAATCCGAAAGTACTGAGGAACTAGAACATTTTTAGTTATTTGTTAAATTTCATTCTTTGACTCTAATGCAAATTAAACTAAATAACTACGAAAAATGCATTCTCAGTCCCTCCAAAGGAAAAAAAAATAAGAAACATTTAACTGTAATATTTTAAATTAATTGTTTGATAATCGTCGAGTAAGACGGCTTCGCTGATAGCGCAGAAAAAAATAACGAAGTCTACTTGAACTTATATTTAAAATGTATCGTACAATCAAATTTCCATGTGTCAAGAATTTTGAGAAAAAGATGATTCTCGATTTTATTCTATCGATTCAAATGTTCGAATACCAATAATACATATTGTAAATACTTGAAAAAAAAAGAAACTACATACGAAATTGATTTATCATTATACGAAACACGAGGGTATGTTCAAAATTATATCGCATAAATTATATTCTCAGTTGAATATAAAAAAAAAATTCGAGTATTTTAAAGAGCAGAAAAAAATGTCTCTTCATTTCCCCTCTACAAAAGCATTCCCGAAAAAAAAAAATCGCCTGGCCATTATACGGATATAATAGATAAAAAGCTCGTCGCTCATATCTCGTCGCACGCAGCCGGTCGGGCGCCGCGGCAAACAGTCGAAAAAGCTGAATTCGCACCGCCACCGTCGTCATCATCATCGCCGTCATCGTACAGCATGTTTCATCAGTTTTAATAAAGCGACGACGACGGCTACACTTGTATTCGTATTGAAATACGAAAAGTTGAGAATTCGCGCGCGTCAACGGCCGGAGCAGCACAGAACACAGAGCGAAACGAGCTGTCTCGCGATTATTTAGTCTCCATAGATTGTTGTGTAGTCGGCACGCACGCACACACACTCATTCGAAGCATCAACCAATAGGTGGGCAATAATATTGCTGCACTCCTCGTCACTCTCTCTCTGTAAGCGCGGCGCACGAGAGATCTCTGCCTGTGTGTGTGTGTCGCTGATTGCCTACTAGCGCCTTCGTGCGTCTGTGTCCTGTGCGTGTATAACCCCGTGTGCGTGTGTCAGTGCTATATATACAAGATATATATACATACGTAGCTGCCAAAGAGCAGCAGCAGCAGCAGCCAGCCCGAGAGGCCTAGCTAGCGCCGAGTTAACTTGTCCGCGGAGGAGCCCCAGTCCGGCCGCGAGGGCGCGCCAATAGTTTGTTGGCAAGATGGCGGGTGAGTGTGTGCAATAAATTCGATCTCTCGGCCCCTAGCCTAGTTTTATTTCGCCCCCGAAATAATAATAAACATAATAATGCGAGGGCTCGATTGGCAATTCGCGTCCTGCGTAATTTGTTTATAAATCGATCCCTGTCTGGGCTAGCTCTGGTTTTTTGAGGGGCCGCAACGATCGTATTATAACCCCGGCTTATACACGATCACATCCACTCATCGTCTGTATTTTGGCTTTTTTTGCAGATATATACAACTTCCAGAATGCCGAGCTGGAAGACCCGAGCGACGGTGAGTACTCTTACGAATTGGAACATATTTCTTTATTTACCCATCTATTTATCTCTCAGTGTTACTATTACTGCTCGTGTGTGTGTTTTCGTACATTGTGTATATATGTCTGTCGCGCTGATAGTGCGCACGTATATAGAGTATAGAGAGTCTGGAGGTATGCACACACACACATACATAGCATAGCATAGCACAGACAAGTACGTGTGTCGTCGTCCGTATATTATACATTGGCTGTACAACGTATACACAGAGCAGAGGAGTCTCGTGGTGCTATCACCACCTCCGATGTGTCTCTTTACGCTCTCTCACGTGTGTATGCTGCTGTGCGCACACCGTCGTCGTCGTTTTATGCGTCTCTCGTCGTAAAATAACACGGAAAGGAAGAGATATTCCTTTGCGAATAAAAGCACCGACTTTAATGACGAACGACGAGCTGCACATTGTTAATGCACCATACAGCTCCTTTCGATCGACGCGTGACGAACAAAAAGTTTTGTTCTAAGCTTTCGTACAATTATCGTTTCCTTTTTTTATCACGAAATTCTCTCTCGTACTAGTTGCGCTCGTATTTGTTTTTTTTCTTCTCTCTCTCTCTCTCTCTCTCTTCAAGCTCGCCTCGAATACAATAATGTGACATTCGTAAATCAATGACCCGACGACGACGAATCTTGGAAATACCGTGTCTTCTTTGCGAGAGAGCCGGTAAAACGTGTTCCGACAATTGCCAAGAATCTCTCGTCGCGAAATATCTTCGGCCCGACGACGATTAGAAAGAAAACGTCATCCTGCGTCGTGTGTGAGTGTGTGTACATTTCGTTATTATACGCGGAAAGTGCGCAGTGCATTATAACGCGCGCGTGTTGTATACATATATATCGATGTAGCGCAGTGTGTATAGTATAACACATGTTTACGCTCGCGCTCCAGCGCGCCTACGTTTGTGTGCGTACACCAACCAACCGATGTTTGTGTATTGGTGCGCGTGTGTGTCTATAGGGTAGATGTATGGATGGTGCTGTGCGATAAACGTTTGGATCTCGTCGAATCTCGGTGCGCGGAAGGAATGCACACGCGCGTTTACCCACGAGATTCGCACGCAGGTTATGTGGGGCTCTCGATCGCACGAATTCGTCGATTCATTACGAACGCGTCGGTGTCGTTCGACCGCGAGTCATTATTATTATTATTTATTACGTAAAATTAACAAATCGAAGCATTATCGCGAATCGAAACGTTTGTACGCGAAAAAGTCGTGGCGTCGTCGCGCATAGCTGCGTGTTAGTGCACGCATTCGATAGTAGGAACATCGAGGCGCGTCCGAGAGATGGAGCCACGCTTGTCAAAATTTCGCGCGGCGTGTTCTCTATATACAACGCGCTTACGCCGCAATGTTTACTTCGGCTACGAGAGGTTCAGCGGCCTCTCAAGCTCTCTGTCTCTGTCTTGCTCTCTACTTTCGCGATTTGCACTGTGCTGCACATATGCACTCGCAGCACCGATGCACGCGTTACATGTATATATTTGTCTGTGTGTGTGCGTTCGTAGTATATATACTTGTCTCTGCTGCACAGCTCTAACTGCGTCGCAATTTTAAGACGAGCTTTTTCACTCGTGCTCGGCAGAGCTCTCGTGGCTGCGGTAGTACGCCCATTCGTTGTTGCCATCGTCGTCGCGGCACTACACGCGCAGCAGCACGTAAATGATACACCAGATGAATTCTGGCACTGCAACGCCTCGTTCGAATGATTTTTTTTTTTTTTGCTTTTCGTCATATTTTCCTTTGCGACGTGGGCGCAAAAAAAGAAATTGCGCGAATCATCGAGCGAGAAAAGTATTGTATAGCCGATCGTCGTCGTCGCGGAGGTTTTTATTGATTCCTCCTCGCGCGCGAGAGCTCGATTGTATGTGTGTATGGCGCAACATTTGCAACATTGGCCACTAGATGTATGCGCGTATTATATATAGGCGTTTTAGCCAGATAGCGCCCGCGCACACACACCAAAGCACTTTGCATGCATTAGATTAACGTTTGTCTATATTTATAAATACGATTTGGTGGCACGAACTTTAGCCATATTATATTATATGATACACACATCTACTTTATTCGGCGTACAATAGTTTTGCGCCTGTCGTTATTATTATTATTAAAGCGAGAATACACCAGGAATATGCACACACATGGGTTTTCATGGGCGATATCGTAAAAGCCAATATTATATGTACGTACGGACATGGTAAACTGTTGCTGCAGTATAATACAAATTTTATATCACTGCGGTAACGAGTATTCGAAATTCCTTTTGAAGAAACGATGTATGTATCAGTTTTGCATCCCAATTTTTCATTCCGTAAGATTATGTATGAAAACTTCATATCAATCACGTTGCTTTCACGTATACGATAATTTGATTCGTGTGCATCATCAAGCGATGCATCGGAACGATTTGAAAGTTCGACTGTTTTTGTTGTTGTTGTTGTTACAACGAACGATAAATCAATAATACCTCGAACAATCGAGGCAATTCGACTCGTTAAGAGGCGATTTATAATGTTTTTTTTTCTCCCTGTGTTGCACATATCTCCCTGTATTATACATGCACACACCTTTTCATGCAATGCGTATTATAAACAAGCATTCGAACGCATTTATTATATTATATGTATCATACACGTCGTTAAAACCTTTAGAACGTATTCCAATACTCTATTATATTCCGACGAAAAATAATTAAATGTGAAAATGGTATAGTCGAAGCTGCAGCAGCATCAGGCTCGACTATACACATCACGGAGAGCTGAGCCTAGGTAAAGCAGCTCTCGTGCTGCTGCTGCTATTCACCTAAGCTCATGCAGCGTTTGTATTATATGCGTTTATATTATTTATTATATATTAAATTAAATATGCGTACGGGCACACAACAACGTGTAGCATATTTTCATGAACCAGAGAGAGAGAGTTTACGTTTACGTGTGTGTGCGCGTTAATTAGCCAATATTCGTGCGCCACGTAATTGTTAATGCATAAGAAGCCAAGAATAGTAAATTGGCCTGCCAATCGGCCGCAAATTAGCAGCCCGCTCTGTAATCCTCTGTGTGTGTGCGTTTACGCGGGAATATTATAAACGTAAACGCTGCATATTTATTTAATGTAAAAGCCAAAGACGCATAAAGTAAAGAGAGAATTTTCCGCTGCAGCCTCGGAGCTAGCTTCGAGAGAGAAAAGATTGAAAAAATTCACGTGCGCTTCTTCTCTTCCTCTCTGTACAGTGTACACTGCTGCTGCTGCGCGTATATAACGTAGAGAAAAGAAGAAGACACGAGGAAAAACATCGCGCGACGCAGTATAGTAAAGTAGAGAAGAAAAAGAAGAAGAGAAAAAAAAGCAACGAGAGAGCCGAAATTATTGCGTGACGGAGTGCATATATATCGCGTAAGGAGTGTGTAGAGCGTGTATATGTTTGTCTGTGTCTGCTGCGGCGCAGCGCGCGTACTATAACACAGCTCAATACACACACGTAGTATTCGTAGTATTCGCAGTTGTAGCAGCAACAGCAGCAGCAGCAGTAGTATAGTAGTGTCTAAGTAGAATATATTAATATGTAGAAAGCAAAAGAGGGGTCGAAAAACTGCGTCGTAGAGTTTGCGCGCGCGAAAGCGTACACACACATACACGCGCGCGCGAAGCTTACATATTATGTGCATGTGTATATATACGCGAGCAGCCAGGCCGAGAAACGAGGCGGTGTACACTCCGAACACACTGCGCTGCACGGCATCATGGAAACAACACGACGGCATGAAACTCGCGTGTGCGCGCCGATGAATGGCGCAGCAGCAGCAGTTCACTCGGCTGGCTGGAGGAGCTGTTATGCACGTCGTGCCTGCTGCTGCCGCCTCGGCTGTGCGGGTATTATATCGCGCGTACACACACACGCACGCACGCACGCGAGAGTGCCTGCACATAGTAGTACTATACCTACTATACTATATGTCGGGGCTTCTCTCCCGCTCACGTGTGTTATAATGTATATATATATATAAAATGCCGCTGCTGCTGTTGGCCTGGCTCGATTCGTGTGTGTGCGTGTGACTTGGTTGGTTGTGCCCCGTAATGTGGCGCCATCGACGGTGCGCCGAGTAAACACCATCCTCCGTGCATGCGCCCATGGATTATTCACGTCCGCATACATCGTCGTCGTATGCTGCTGTTGCTGCTGCTGCTGCTGCGCTAGAATTGAACATGCGGGAAATGTTCAGGGTGATGGAATCGCCCGACTATCGAATCTTTTTCGTTGATACAGGGATTTTTCTGCACTTCTCCTCGTTCGATTTGGGGAAAAATCGAGAAAAAGTTTTCGGAGTCACTGGAGAGATACGAGAGATAAAACGCCCCGATTTCAGGAGCATCGTTATAGTAGAGTACATAGTAGTGTAGTTACTGGAATGGGTTATTATCGCGAGCATCGAGCGAAAATAAGGGAAAGAGGGACAGGTGGTCGCTTCCATGATGTATATAGCAGTAATTCACCATCGTCGTCGTCGTCCATCGCATTTGCCAAAATCATTCCCATCGTCAACCCATTCTTTTTCTCTCTATTTCTCTCTCTCTCTGTCCACCGAAATGTCCGAAAACGACGTATCGATCGAACACCCCGCGCGTGGACGCGTCATCTCATCTATATATTTTTGCGATTCGAATCTGCCCGAAAATTCCGAATTCTCCGAAACGATTGCGCGCTGGCACCAGCAGCAGCAGAAGCACCAACCAACCAACCAACAACCCCTCATCAACATCGGCTCGGCTGCTCTCGGGCCCTTACTTACATTTATAATACGCACACCGGTACCCATACATACGTAGGATATATATGCATGTATAGTATCGAGGGTTACTGATCTTTCTCGATCCGCTACATGCCGGCGTAGCGGCCTGCGCGCTGTTACATACCGACTCACACCCTTAACATAAACCATTCTTTCTCTCTTTCTTTTGGCTCGTACATACTTACTGTAGTAGGCCCGGGCGTGCTACGTGTACCATCTGTCGAGTGATGAACGCCGCCGCCGTCGCGCCCCATACTGATTTTTCGTGTGGGTATATACGTGTGTGCGAGCACGCACAGACACAGTAGAAAGACGCAGCGCAGACACACGAGCGAAATTTCGAGGTTGCGGTCTCGCCTCGCGGCTTTTCGCCGAAATTTTGGGTGCCGAGTAACGTCGTCATACATATATATATTGTTGTAGGTATATAACTGTACATGTGCGCCGCGCACTGTCGCTGCTGCTAATACTGCCCCTTGCGTCGTCGTCGAAAAAAAAAGGAAAGGATGATGTAAAAAGGAACGAGGTTAATTATGGTTTTGTGTGACTTTGTTACTGAATAATGAGTATACGGCCTTATGTAAGCTCAAAGGGGTTGCTATATGCTCATTCGCTAGCTCGGCTTGTTACAAAGTTTCAGTCAGGTGCATACGTATACGCGTATATTGTACGTGTACCCGCTACCCGAAGATTCGCAAAAAATTATTGGAAACGTTACGCGTTGCGCAATTATTGCTGCTTACGTTTTCAATTAAAAATAATGTGCATCCATACATTATGATGTACTTTGCATGGAAATAAACGCGCCCTTTGGATACGCATTGAATTATACTTTATGCTACTCGGCGAATATAAACGCGAGTCAACGCTCAGAGAGCTCCTGAAGCTTTAGCGTATATAAAGCACACACAGAAAAGGAGCAAGCGATAAGGAAGAAAGTTACTACTGAAAATTCTTTTATTCTTTTTCCTTTTGCTCTCTTTCTCTCTCCTCTCAATTTCCCAGCTGTTGCTGCTCTGTCGGCTTGCGTGTGTATGTGTGTGTGCGACGCGCTACTACCACTATTAGTACTCATAGCTTTATCTCTATGGCATTCCACAGTCGGTTTATCAGTTTTTCGTCTATAAGCGAAGGCTGCTGCGTCTGGCAGTCCCTTTTCTTCTGTTCCTCGACGCGCGTAGAGAGAGAGAGAGAGATCTTTTGAAAAAGTCGACCCCACACAGAGAGAGTCACCCATGAGCCACGTAGTATATACAAGAATCTTTTGCGTTTCTCTTATTTTCGCGTCGATATACATGTATATTTTATACACGCGGAGAAGAGGGTAGTATAAGCCCCAACGTATACTACACGCTCAACGACGCTATATTTGCGGTGGCCATATGAAATATTTTCCTTTCCGCATCCTTTCGACGTTTCGTTTCGGATTGTTATTACGGGCTATACGACGAGAGATTTATTAAAGAAAAGAAGAAAAAAAAAAGACGAAGATCGACCCGCAAGCGCAATCGAAGAATTAAACGTGAAAATTCTCTCTCTCTCTCTCTCTCTCTCGAATTCGAGGTGAGAGAGGGTGATTGGCGCGCGCGCGCGCGCAAAGTCGACTCTAATTCGCCCGTAATCCAATTGAGGTCGGCCGCGTGCGGGGCTAAATGAAGCGCAGCAGCAGCAGCTCTCGGGGTTATATTCTCTCTTTCTATTGCAAGCAGGACCCGTACGGCGGCGGCGGCGGCCAAAGGTCGTGGCGCCCATCCATATGCATTATATTAAATTCGCTATAAATTTAATCCCCATGCATACGTAAAACCATGATCGCGATGACAAAAAAACACAACCGCACACACACGCGCAACAACACCGTGACCTTTTGTGCGCGTGCTTGTGCGCGCGAGTCGAGCAGCAGCAGCAAAAAAACAACGAGGCAAAAAAAAAAACAAAATACAACGTTGCATGTATAATTTTTTTTTTCTGTTATTATTCTATCGCGCAACAACAGCGTTATAACATGCGCGCGCGTGCACCAGAATGAAAAGGGTGTGAGATTTGCATAAACGCCCGTGTGCATACGTTGTGTATGGGCCACCGACGAAAAGCTCGCGACTCTGCATTCGTCGATGCGCCGATGTTCGATAGCGATTACCGTCGACAAATATCGAACGATGGGTTGAGAGTGGCGAGCTTTTTCGAAAATTGACGACACTCTCGATATACAAGTGCCTGTTTCTCGAGCAATTTTTTTGCCTCTTCTTCATCCTGCGGAACAGCATAAATATAAGTTTTATTATGGGGACGACGCGCGTACGCCGAGGCTCGGTATACAGGAGAACGAGTGCAGAAATCTAAACTGTTGAATGCGATTTTAATGAAAAGAACGGATGATTTGAATGCGGATCAGGCCGTCGGTGTGTGTTAGAGTGTGTCTGTGCGCGCATGATCGCGTATAACAAGGGAGAGTATAATGGTGCATAAGCACCTAGGCCCGTCGTCGTACGTATATATGCGCTATCTACCGAGAAGAGAGAGAGAGAGAGAGAAAAAAAAGAGAGAGAAGGAAGAATAGAAAGGAAGAGCAAATTATTCAGAAGGATGAGTTTTCGAATGCATATATATATATATATATATATAGTAGTGTCGCGCGCCGCGTGCAATGGGGTCGACGCCGCCACCGGAGTGTACATCCACCCAAAACTAGTTACGACTCGAATCTCGCATGAATATGCGCTGCGTCGCGGCGGCAATAGACGCGCATCTGGTTGCACGCCGAGCGAGGTGGTGAGACTTGTTGCAAAAATTCAACCTCGATATAAATCTCATTACGCTTCTCTCTCTCTCTCTCGCTCACTCGATTTTTTTTCTTGCCTTCGTATACCGTGCGAGAGCAGCTCCTCTCTATTCGTTGTGTTACTACTACTACTACTGCTACTCGCGGCGATGCTTTTTTGAACGAGCACAAAGTACTATACTCGAGTAGTATACTCTATACGAAACGATCGCGTTTCGCGCGAAAATGAAATATTTATTCGCGGGGTTGGAGAGAGAGGGAGAATTCGGAATTTATATACGAATTCGACGACGATTATCGAAGGCAGCAGTACATGTGGCAGCAGTGTGTCGCGTTATCTTGAGAATGCACGTCTCGACGTCGACGACGACGTGTAACGGAAACCTACCCGACAAAGTAGCAGCGACAGCAGCACCGGTGTATCGCCGCCTCGTGTCGTATGCAACTCTACTCTAGGATCCGCGTGCCGCCGCCCGTCGAACCCCAAAAAACGTCGCGCCGACACACACACACACACACACATTTATGCATAGCAAAGGGCGTTCGTGTCTTTTTGAAAAAAAAAAAAATGGTATAGCGGGCCCAAAGGAACGATGGAAAAAAGAGAGGCAGAAAGAGAGAGACGGGGAGAAAAAAGGAGAACAACCGGTATGCGTTCCGTACTACTACTACTACTACTACTACTACTACTACTACTACGGTATGATTTTTGCGAGGGGTGCATTTTAGTTTTCTGCGTTCGTCTAGACGTAGTCGCACTCTCTCTCTCTTTCTCTATATATATATTAAGAACAGACTATGCGGATTTTTGAAATGTGGTGGGTCCCCGTGTACATCGTCTTTTTCTTTTTTTCTCTTTCGGCATTTGCGTCCAAAGGGCAAGAAACTTTAGGACAATGATACTTGCCGAAGGAGAAAATTGTCGCACTGTTGTACACTCCTCGTTGCTTACCCCGTGCACTTTCGATTTAGTACATACTTCTGGAGTCGTTTGAAACATCCGCGCGGTAATAATGAAAAGAGCTCTCGTTTATCTAACGATAATTTAAAATTGACTTTACGTAAATTAAGTCGTTGTACTTATCCGTACTTATGATCAATAAAAATCAGCGCGAGATCCATCGAAATGGCGCAGAAGCCATAAGGACATCGTCAGGCCTCGCTACTCATCCCGTCTAGTGGCGCCCTCTACATTAACCGATGATATTCGCTCACCTCTCGCTGCTGCTTAAAGTCGGACGCTCGCTCGCGCGCGCGAAGGGGGAGAGCAGCATAAGAGAGAGAGTAGAGCCGGCTTCAATTATTACACGGCATTCCGCAAATTCCTTCGTATCAAATTCTCTCATTCCTTCGGCTAGAGCTGCTATCCACGCGCGCGCGCGCGAGCGTTCAGTTGTTTATGCTAGTTTAGCCTGACTGATGGAGACTTCGGGGCCTAACTGTTAACGAGTGAATCGTTGACTATTTGCCTCTTCACTGTTACACGCGTCTTTATATGCGCGGTACAACATCGTGACGTATGTATATACAGGATGTCTGACTCCTATATATGCGAAATTATTCTCTCGACCATCGAAAGTATATCAAATACGATTCGATGGCAAACTTTTTTGCGCGCGTAATTCCATTAGCGGGCTTGGATATAAGCAGCATCGCGTCTCTGTATTAATGATTCGATGAATAATTCGTATTAAAATGAAATTAATCCTCTCCGATCGTTTGAGTAACCTAATTTTTCCGCGCTCGTAATAGATTTCGGACTAATTCATTAAATAGCCCCCCCCCCCCCGNAAATAGCCCCCCCCCCCGGCGACGAATAAAAAGAAAATCAATGACCGGTCCGCGCAGAGATAGATGCATACGTGCTTCGAGCCACGTATACACGCAGACACAACAGCACCTGAAAATCGCGGCAGCCTGAAATGAATAAAATCCGCGGCACCAGGAAAAAAAGAAACGAGCGACGCGACGTGACGCGCGCCAGGTCATCGGTCAAAAACGCTCTCGGTCGAGAGACGAAATATAAATAAATAAAAAAATCGCGAGATTCGCTGAAACAATTTTTGCGGCTGCGATCGATCGCGCGGGATTAAATACGTGCAGCAGCCCGAGATTACGCTAATAACCCAATTCTAACCTCGAAAACTTTCAACTCGTATTTTATAGACGACGACGACGACGACGACGATGCATGTCCTGTATTTCCCCCGGTCCCATGCGCCATAAACCCATACCCATGCTGTTGCTGCTGAAAATAAGTGTGTAAGTGTTGCGCGCGCGCGCGAATGCACTCGAAAATACGTTCTTAGGTCTGCAGCTATGTGTATATATGTGTGTGTGAGTCTGCTGCTGCTGCACAGACCTCCTCGTCTATTTTCGGCCGACGACGCCAAAATCGATCCTAGCGCAGCACAGCACAGCAGCACACAGCACGGCACAGCTTGCATATATACCTCTGCGTATAGTATATTGCAGCGGCGGCGCGTCGGAAACTCCACGGAGTGAGAGAGAGAGAAAGAGAGAGAGAGAGAGCAGCCGTGCGCGGCCGACGACCTTTCTAACTCGACAGATGCCGCTCCCTCATTCATGAGGAAGCAAAAGTGCAAGCAGCACTAGAGTGTGAACTCGATCTTTGCAGCCGCGCGCGGCTCTCTTTCTCTCTTTCTATCTCTCTCTATCTCTCTCTTTTCAGCGTAAATATACCTACCAGCGTGGAGAGACAGGCTCGTTTTCTAGATTGCGCTGATTCTGACAGACGTGCGAAACCCATCTCTTACCCTCGACGATTACCCTCGATTATTTCGTTAATCGCGTCAATGGCCAAATCGACGCAACTGGCGCAGAGAACGCAAAAATGTTTACTCGTAAATCCCTCGTTCTCCCGTGAAGCGATTCTTTAGACTCCGAAAATTAAATTAGACCAGTCATCGGAAAAGCTCGCGCGGCTCTACTGCAGCCACACACAACATCCTTTCGGCCTGTCTCTTAGGTGAGTCCAAAGCACATGGATCTCTAGCCTAGCTAGGTGTGTGCATATAAGACGCTGCTGCTGCAAGCTGGAAGCTTAGCTCGTCGCGCCAGCAGCCACGGTGTACGAGGAAAAAAATAAGAAAAGGTTTTAAATTAAAAGCTCGGAGAGATAAGGTTACTCTCAATTTTCCACGGGCTTGAATACACAGCTACACTAGATACAGAAGCAGCAGCCACTGTAAGGTTTTTTATCCCCTCCAAAAGTGTATAGGGTAAAGTTGTGTTTTTTACGCAGAGACACCGAATAAAATATACGCAAACACTGCATTATACAAGCGCTAGATAGGTAAAAGTAGCTGTAAAAATAAGACAGCAGTAATCCCTAAATTCGATTGTTGTTGTTTGTTTTTCGGAGCTCGTGATTTTTATTTCATCGACCGCGGCTAAAACTCGACGGTTGAATTTTAAAATGTATTTCGGCATCTTATTTATTCGATCGAATTTGACCTAAACTGGTTAAACCCGGACCCCAGATACAGACAGTCGAGACTTGTGTCTGCTCCATAATGCAGATCGCTCGCATCCAACGTGCAGCCAACGTTGAAGGCATAAATAAAAAAAAAAAAATGAAAAAAAGCACGCGTCGTCGCGCGTAAAAGTAAGCTCACGCTGCAGCGCGCTGTGCTGTGCTCGTGTACATATAAGAAGCAACAGCAGCAGCCGCGCGCTCCACGACGACGACGACGAGGGTCAGGATTAAATTTAACCGCGCTCTCTTGAGCCTATTTATAAAGATTAACTCTTTGGCGTGATAACGAAGCACAGAGCTCCGCGCGCAATCTCTCTTCTCTCTCTCTCTTTCTTACTGGCACTTAAAAGCTCACTGACTTTTCCTTTCTCACTCCTCTCTCTAAGCTAAAAAGTATCTCCTGTACCTATTTGACAAACCGCTTTGCACCTGCGATTGTACATTGCAGCGCATAGCAGCAGACGCAGTACCACTGCGTGTATGCAGCGTTTTATAATGTATCGCGCACATTTTAACCCGCACGGTAATCAGGTTGAACGATCCGCGAGTGCGAGAAAGACTCGCAGCCAAAGTCGAGGCGCAGCAGTAAATTTCTCGGGTTTGTAATACATACAAGCGTCCTTTATGTCTAGCTCTCTCTTTCTCGATGAGATGAGGCCTCAGTTAATTGCTGCGCCAGTGTAGACGTAAACGAGCATTACGTCACGCCCGACTGTTGTGAACTATATTTAATTTACCGGCTAATTTCTCTGTGCGTGCGCTTGAACGTCGCGCGAAGGCATCGGAGCTGCTGCTCTCTCTGTGCGCACGATGACTCGAATCCCTGGCACTCTATTACGCTTTGCGGCTCGCTGTTGCGTGCAATATTATGAGCATGCCCGAATCTCAGTGATTTTCGACGAATAATTTTATGATTTTGCTTTAGAAAAATAAACAGATCGTCGTGTGCATTGGCAACGATCTAAAATTTCACAAACGTGGAAACCACCGTGTGTCATTTTTTGGAGCTTTTTCCGCGTGCAAAGTTCATCAATTTAACGCCGATTGAACACACTGTGCGCCCGTATCCACGATTCAATCAAACCAAATCTTTACTCCGGCCGCTCCAGTTTATCGAGAGCAGCAGCAGCGGGGTTGTCATATTTTCATTTCGTAATACGGCCGTCCGCAATAAATTCGGAGAGAGAGAGAGAGAGAACCCACACAATTTTGCTCGTGGAAAATATATACGCGAAACATCGAGCAAAAATGATGTTCCGACTCTGGCAATATATGCTAGCTCAATTCATGCATGAATATACAAAATTTTTATTTTAACTTTTCCATCCATCCATCCTCCATCCACCTACTACTACTACTACTCTCACCACTACTAACGTGTGTGCTTGCGCACGGCGGGCAGTGGCACAACCACTCTTGGCAGCACCACGTTATAAACTGGAAAGAGAGAGAGAGAGAGAGAGTTGGACGTGCATGTATAACTTCATCATTTGTTAGCTGCGCTTCGTGCTCTTTTCGTGTGGCTAATTTTTCTCGAATTTTTCGAATGGACTGAAATCTACGAACTCTCCACGTCGAGGAGAGAGAAAGAAAGAGAGAGAAAGTAGTTTGCATTAGTGTCCGTTGAGCCGGAACATTGATCGCGAAACGAACAAAAAAAAGTTACATCGGGGCAGAAGAGAAGGAACGACAACGGCGAGGACGAGAACGTCAGAAACGGACGAGAAAATAACGTAAAATTGGGAAATGGTAGATCCGAAAAAAATGGCCAGTCTCAAAGCGATGGGAAAAAGCTCTCTCTCCCTCTCTCTCCATTCAGAGATTTTTAATGTATACTTATCTCACAAAGACCGTAACTTCTTCTCTTTTTTTCCTTTTCTTTTTTTTTTTTTTTCGTCGACTTCTTTCTCATTTCCTCGTCTCCTTTTCTGATAGCATAACTGTCGCTTTATCCAGTTTTACTTTGCCAGGGCCGCGCGCATTGCTCGCCGCCCGTTGTATTAGTTTCAACTTGTTGAGCTTGTTATGTCTCTCCCTCGGCTGCAAAATCGTCCCGGAATCTGTTGGAAGTTATATGCTATATAATTCTAGGTAAATGGGCCAATGGATTCATTCGATGCGTAAACCGCAACAAATGTTATTACGTTTGCATGCCGTCGCCGCGTGTGCGTCGATTAGGCGCTTTCAAATCCGTACGAGCGGGAGGGTTGGTATGTGTACTCGCTTGCTCTCTCTCTGTCTCTCCGGTTCATATTCATTTATTCGACTCTTCCGCCCCGTCCGTCTGTCTCTTTCTCTCTCTCTCTCTCTCTCTACTTTTCTGAATATGCTCCGCCGCGCAAATAGGTCAACGACTCGAAATAAAACTTGACAAAACAGCAAAATCAATATCGCGCGTTGTATTCCGCGCACTCGCGGTTGAATAATGAGAAAGTATATGAGCTACTACCGAGCCCGACGTAAAGAGCGAAAAAAAAAGCTCGAGTTTTTCAAGCTCGATGAAGAAAAAGCTCAATGAACTACGCCATACTCATTTACTCTTTCATTTAAGCCTGCTGCTGCTGCTGCTGCTGCTGCTGCCGGTGCAGTCGTTGTCTTTTATTATTTCTCTCTTTTTTAGCTCTCTCTCTCGTCTTTCCAACATTGAAACGTCTGCGCGTGCGTTTTCTATACATAGATATATTCGCTTGTATGTGTGTAAAGCATTCGATCAGTTCACTCAGTGTAAGAGGAAAAGCGACGCCCTTATCACCCAAGAAAAATACTCTTGCGCGCGCGCTCTTTCTCTCTCTCTCTCTCTCTCTCTCTTTCGCCAAGTAAGTACCTATAGGGTATACGAGGAAGGCGATGAAGGAATTGGGATAAGGAACAACCCGAAAAAGACAATGGATTTTCTCTGTTCCCGAGATAGTAAAGTGGATAGCGGGGTCCCGGAAATGAACGTAGGAAAAAAAATCTTTTTTTTTTTTTTTTTTGCGAGACTTTAGTGTTTGGCACGCGCGCTGCTTCTGCTCCAGCTGTGCAGCTGTTTGAATTTAGTTTTAATACGGTGTGTATCAGATAGATAGATAGATTATTGATTTTTCGGCCCCGCATGGCTCATAGAAAATTTCGTGAAAATTAATATTTCCTGGTCGATGTAGGAGAGGAATATCATTGTAACCTCGACATTTCTAGGTAGAGTGAGTCACGGCGATAGCAAAGAGACTACTACTCCCTAAGCGAAAGCTCGCGCGTAGGGATGATTAACAGACTGATCGATGGAGCGTCGCGTACTGCGAGGCAAAAATATTTATTCACGGAAACGTAGTCGCGCAGTTTTATACTTAATCATCCCCCGCGCAACACAGTAGTAGCAGTAGTCCCACAAGAAATCAATTCTCGCTTTGCTATCGCCACCATCGGCCGAGCTATTACAACGCATTTTATTATTCAGTGGAAAAATTCCAAACGACGAACGTTTCACCGAAGCGAGAATATATTTGTCAATTAATAAGCCGCGTATACACTGTCAGAGGGATTAAAAGCGACGAGCGGCTCGGGCTCGCAGCAGCGGCAGATACTCCGGGGGGCTTAAACTCGGTCGCATTTAGGCCAAAACCGCTTGTGCATTTATATACCAAAAACCACGAGCTCGGCATCGTGTGCGTTGCTTCTGCTGCTGCTGTCTGCTGAACCATCGAAGCTCTCCCTCACCGTATATACGTTGATGTCGTGCGCGAGTAGAGAGTACAGTAGTACTATGCACCAGTAGTAGTAGAAGTAGTAGTAGTAGCAGCAGTAGTAGCAGTAGTAGTAGTAGCAGCGCGAGGCTAGGGGAGGTCAACGTACATCGTGCAATATACATGCGCAAAACGGCGTGTGTAACGATACGGCGCTGTGCTGCTCTCTGTACCTCTCGTTGCGACCGACTACTACGTTATATACGATAGTAGTGTATATGTGACGTCGACGTACACGCATATATATATATGTATATAATACCGGGAAAGTATCGATCGCGGGCGTCGACGACGTCGGGGCCGAACGGTGGCGCCCCCGACGCACGAGACTGTCTCGCTCTAGCTCACGCTGCTGCTGCAATCGGGAATGTGTTGCTCGCCGCTACCGGCAGCAGCACACCACTACCACCACTACCAACGCCGCGTATAGAGCAATAACGGAGTAGTCGAGAGAGCTGCGCGAAAAGTTGGCGCGAGCTTTTTTGCAACGACGAACTAGTGTGTGCATAGCCAGTTGTCGTCGTGCATACTCCCCCACCGTCGTCGTCGTCGTCGTCGTCGTCGGGCGCTTTCCTCCGACGCGCTATATATTATCCGACTTTCTTTGCCGCGCACGGAGCAGCAGCACAAGAGAGAGAAAGAGGAGAGACATCGGCGGCGGCGTTTGCAGATAGTAGGCGTAGTCTCTTTTGCACTATCGACCTGGCTGTGTGCTATGTTTGGTCTGTCTCTCTTGCTCTCTAGTTTGCGCGCAAAAGAGAGAGAACAGCAGCAGCAGCAGCAGCCCCCCCGCGCGCACCCGCGCCCCGAAGATAAGACGCGCGCGCCAACGGCGGCGGCCAGCAGGCACAGGCAGCAGCAGCAGCAGCAGGCATGGCCGACAACGCTCCGTGACAACGACGAAGCGCTGCCTACGACCGCCGCCTGAACAGCAGAGCTTGCAGTCCCGAGTGTGTGCGATACACGTGACTTCGGCGTCGTGATCTCGTCGTGGATTTATTAATTAAAAAACCCCGTTTTGACAATTTGCGGATTCGACGTGAATCGACATCGAGTAGAGAATTTATACGCGAATCAACGTGTCGCGAGTAGTAGTAGTAGTTCGGTTGTGTGCAGTGCCGCATGACGACGAAAATATACCGGCTTAGCCCCGTTGGAGTGTGGTGTGCACATGTGAATGTTTGTGTGATGTATTCGTTCTACCGTTCGACGTTTTTCGATAAAATGACCATGACGATTATGTGCCGGAAGACGACGAGTCTACCCGGTGTTTTCGGGAGCTTGTGTGGGCATGACTATCGCTACTTCGTTGCATCTTACCACCACCCCGCCTCGGTCGTGGGCTTCTTCGGCGAGATTCGCGTGGTGCTTAAAGCACGCGGGGAACGAGCCATGGCGCTGTGGCCTCCCGACGAGGTAAGGATTAAGAAGAGATTAAATCTATGTAATTTCGACGCTAATTCAAGGTAAATGCCAGCTTGAAGCTACATTTACCACGTTGAATGCGCGAATCTCTATAGTTACTACTCGCGATCCACACCCTCGTTGGGCTCCGGGATGTTTCCCGCGCAAATGCCGATGGGTCTGCCGAACGCACCATGTACTTTAATTATTTAGCGCGAGCTTACTTTTGACCTTTGAGACACATATTTCCTGAGTCAAATGGTCAAATAATTGCGACCTTTAAATTAAGATACACTAATTTTTACGCAAGTTTTACCTCCAGCCATTGCTCAAAATTTATTGATAACTTAAAAAATGTTAACGCTTATTCTTTGACGAAAGCAAAAAGTACTCTTAAAAAAGAATCGGTTAAAAAAGTCATATCCTCTAATACAGCCATATTAGTTTCGCTGTTCGGATCGCTTCATTTCATAAGAGCCTGTTTACGAGCAAGCATAATATTATAATCAATGTAGAGGGCACTAACTCGTCCAACGCTTCTTGCATCGAGGAATGTTAATAGTCATATTTATCTTTATATTATGAGTTCCATGCACTTATCTCTATCAGCGTGCGTAACATGCCTTGACCTTGTCGTACAAGATATAACACAAAGTTCGATGAACTTTTTGATCAAAATAGATGCTCATTAATGCATTTTACTCGTCTAAACTTTTAGCAATTTTCTACTTTGAAATAAAAAACGTATTCGTAACAACAAATTTTAGCGGGCGATCTTAATTACATTATCGACCGTAAAAACTATAGAGATGCTCGCGTTCAATAAAAGTCGATTCTCGTATCGATTTGTTATAGAAAACTTTTCCGCGAGTTGCAATTCATTTACTTCCCTGCGATTCGTAAAAGTAAAGTAATCTCATCAGTTTAATTCGAACTCGAATTCCATCAATTTTGACAATTACAGTTAGTTTTCCGTTGAGTATTTTGATTTTATAAGTTACAAATTTATGTCAAAACTTTATTAGAATTTCAAATAAATTTTTCCTTTCGACATATTTTTTGATCGATTAAAATA
The DNA here is from genome assembly GCF_000599845.2 of Trichogramma pretiosum. Classification (NCBI taxonomy): domain Eukaryota; kingdom Metazoa; phylum Arthropoda; class Insecta; order Hymenoptera; family Trichogrammatidae; genus Trichogramma; species Trichogramma pretiosum. The sequence continues at coordinate 2,427,053 of NW_019641606.1, read as the reverse complement.
CAAAGTTCTCTGATTATATCGAGTTGAAGATTTTACAACTGTTTCCTAAGAAATAATTACGAAACTTTCAATTGGTCCACTACGTCAAAAACTGTCAATCTTCGAACTCATTTCCAAGTCCACGTGTAACTTTTGCTTTGAATTATCAATCTTGCGACGTCGAATGCAATTTAAGTAAAGTCGAAGTCGAGAAATTCCCTTAAGATCGCAATGAGAGAGCGAGGCTGACAACAAACTTCGCATAAGTAACGTCCAGTTCCTCGTGGTCATGCCTTCCGAATACACCAGGGGATGACCGCGTACAACTGAAAAAGTAACCTATTTTACCCTCTTATAATATCAGAAAGACGACGCAAAAGATTGTGCACGCACATGACCCTGAACCCAAACACAGCAAACAGGGGAGTATCAGAAAAACAGAGGGATATATACACGCACACACACACATACAAATAGGCATGCGATGGTGTTCGAGTATGCGCGCGGGGCTGCGTGTGTACATGTGCCTGCGTGTGTATCGTAGTAGTTGTAGCAGTAGTAATGGCAGTAGTAGTGGTTGTTTTATAAAAGTAGAAAACTGGAGGGAAGAATAGTATATTAGAGCAAAGAGATAGCTAGAGAAAAGAATAGACAGGAAAGGAGAGAGAGAGAGAGAGAGAAGGATAGCATGGTGTACCGGGGGATCAATACTCCTGCATCTTGCGATCATTCATCTTGCCACGCCCCTCTCCCTCCCTCTTATTTTCCCTCTTACCTCCCATATATCCTTTAATTTTTTTTGCAATTATTAACTTGCATTTACCACGATGTTTGTTCTTCATGTTTTTTTTTATTATTACTTAGACTTGTACTAATTAATTTCAAAAGAAATAATTCAATTAAAATTTTTAAATAATTTAATAATTAAAATAGTTAATTCCTTTGAATTTGTTTTACCTCATGCAAATTTTTGTTCATAATTATTTATAAAATTCTTTATATCGTTGACACTGAATAGGGCAAAATTTCTACAAACTGATTTATCATTCGAAGTTCAGTTCAAAACGCGAGAGCTACCCTCTCTAAAGTCTAACCACATACACCACGTGTAGACTGAAAATTATTCACGGTCCAAAGTTGGGGGAGAATTTCGTGATATCGTCTTTTCGATAAGAATCTCTTTCAGAGCTCGAAGGTTGGCGTTGTAAAATCGATACATCTTTACATGAATTCCGAAATGAAAGGGTTTTTTTTTCCAAAAAGATGAATAGAGCGAAATTAAAATGACGGTACAAAATTGTTACTGTATTAATGTACGAAGTATTTAGTTGGATTTTGTAATACTCGACCACATTTTCCGTAATCGTAAATATCGTTCGAGATGATTGAAATTGCATAAAGCGAAAATGATATTCGTTCGTGCATGTAGAACTAGTACGAATAGTTATTTTTGAGTATGTTACACAGTTGAGAGTATTCAATTAAATTTATTGTTTTTATCCCAAACGAAGTCTGACTGAAAGATTCCATTCATTCCACATTTTTTTATGAATTTGGTAATAATACCAAATGAAAGATTTAATTTAGGACCTGTCTAATAAATAATTTATTTGCGTGTGTGCAGGAATGGAGGATGAATACGGTAAAGACGAGCAGACAATGGGCGAAGATGGCAGTGACAAAGACGACGGACCACACATGATGGACCAACTGTTTCAGCATGCGATTTCGGCCCAAATTTCAGAAAGGTAGGTCTTTGATTCTGCTCTTCAAAACCATTTTAACGTTTCCGATACGGGAAAACCTATTCGAACAAAAGTTATCGAATGAAAAGTATCTCGCAGGTGTTTGCTGCCTCGCATAATCTATAAATAACGAGCCCGTTATCAAAATTATTCGACCTCTAATCGACGTAATCAGCGGAATCATAACGTGTTTATTTAACCGATTGGTCGCTCGTTTTCATGTCATTAGGTTAGGCGTCGCTCGTACTCGGCTTGCGCTCTTACGCTTCTTACGCTATATACCACGCGCGCACGTAAGGCCTGAAAGTAAGACGAAAGTAAAAGCTTTTTATAGACGAAACTAAAATCTTCAGTCGTCATCGGGTTCGCCTGTTTTTCTCTCTCTCTCTGCATTCTGTTTTTCGTCCTCTCCTCTCCTCCACTCGGTCGCTTCTTTCCTCTCTCTTTCTCTCTCTTTCGCTCTTGCGCACTTACATTATTCTGCTTTCTCACTTTTTTTAGCGCGCAAGCTAGCCTCGGAACAGCAGCAGCAGCAGCAGCGAGCGGAAACGTCGCGACAAATAAAACAGGCCCATAAATCCAGTCGCACAGCCAACGTCGGCATATCCGGTCTAATCTTTTCTCTTTCTTCTCCTTTGACCCTCTGTTTCGCAATTCGTATACATGAGCGAGTGTGTGTGTGTGTGTGTGTGTGTGTGTATGTTACTGTCCGTGTCCGTGTGTATGCGTGTACACGCATAAACTCGCGAAAGACACAGACTCGCACTCGCACTCATTTGGGCGTGCTAGACGCAGTTACTTTAAACTGCCTCGGACACGCTTAAATATTTGACCAGTGCATAACGATGCTCTGTTTCGTGCTCCAGCCATATCGCCGCCCGTCTCCGCAGCGCGTGTCAGTGTAATTCCAACGCGAAATGCCATTGGACGAATTAAAAAATTTATATATTCTCTCGTGCAATGCTCGCGCGCTCGATCCCGTTCGTGTTATACTATGTAGGACGCGTCGAAGCTCTCACTGCTCGCGCGCGCCCGTATAAAAGCAATTTAATCATTTCTGGATTAATCACGGCCAAAAATTTCGGCGCGCAGGCAATTTGTCGAACGTCGTTGGCGTTGGTGTTGGCGTTGGCGTTGGCGTTGCGCGAGGCGGCGAGTCTAAAATTATTTTTCACGCCAGCAGCGTGTAATACCGCCTGGGCTTTCCGCGTATCGAGCTCTGGGCTTGGATCGTTAAATTCGGTATAGCGATGCTGCACTCTAGTCTGCTGCTGCTGCTGCTGCTGCTGCTGTGTAGGTGGATAATTGCTACGTCGCAAAAGAGCTGCTGCTGCTGCTACTGCTGTAAAACCGACGTCGCGCAGATGACCGCGACGTATAGTCTGCGCGGCTGTGTATGTAGAGGGGCGCTACTACTCTGGCTATTTAATGCCGCCAAATATATATACACAACTGCGTCATCGTCAAGACGCGCGGCGTACACTAAGCTCTCTAGAGTGTATGCGTGTGTGTACCGTCTTCATTTTCTCTTTCTGCAAAGATTACTGACCTGCGATTCTCTCTCTAGTCGAGGGGGGGCTTTGGAGCTGGGCACTGCAGCAGCACAGAATTCGATTCGTCGCCGTCGAGCTTGAAACACGGCTTTCTTTTTTGGGTAGTCCGAAAATTTTTCCTGGTAATGCACACACACACACACACCGCTCGTAACTTTTAATCAATGGATCGTGTAACTGGACAAAATTTATTATCCCGAATGCGGATTCATTATGATTGTCGATGCTAATGGCTGCTTACTGCTGCAGTCGTCGACGTCGTCGTCGGAGGGCTTATTTGTATACGACTAATACGGTTTTACCCAGAAAGTTATTTTCAATTATTATTTTATTACGCTTACTTTATTATTCGCTCACTGAAATTATCCCGATTTCTCGGATTTTCTTCTCTCCATACTTTTCCTCGTCTCTCTCTCTCTCTCTCTCTCTCGTTCCATCTTTCTTAAGATGTCTAGACTCGCTGTAGACATAACCTTAGGTTCTCTTAGATTAAAATTAGCCAAGCACCGTGAGGAGTGTAGTAGCGCTGGCAGCTCACGGCTGCTGTAATGTAATGGTCAGAGAGTAGTTGTTGCGCGCGACACTAGTAACAATAGCCACGCAATGCACACACTAGAGATGCGGCAGTTTACTAATTCTCCTTAATGCGTTCGCCGGAGTAGTAATGCACACACACACACACACAAGTCGAGAAGGTAATTATCAAACAGCAACTTCGTTAATTCGGTTGTATGGGAGCTTTTTTTCTCTATCTATCCTTTTTTTTATTACGTTGTATGCTGTAGGCGGTTTTAACCAGATTAAACCTCTATATAAACGAATCCTTGAGAATGCAGAGTTTCAATATTTTTACATGCGGCCGTGCGAGCAGCACCGGCAAGCAGAGACGTCTGTCAAGATTACGCGGCATATATACATATCAAGCTCTCTCTCTCTCCGGCCGCGTGCACATTCGGATCGGTGGAGGTCTCTATACAACAAAGCAGTAGTAGTGCAGCTCCTCGGGTGCAGTAGGGCGGCCGAACGAACACACACACACGAATCTATGAACTAATTTTACGTCTCTAAATTGAATTTCCAACGAAATTACGTTTGCGCCATCCTTCCAGGAAGCGTCCGAATTCTCGAGGCTGCCTGCCTGCCTGTGTGTGCATTTTCGCCGCCGCCCCCCTACTACCCTCTGTGCCTGATTCGGCATAGGCCAAATTGGCAACGCGCGCAACGTTCAAACTATAGTTGCTACATATCCATTCCATACGATGAGCCTATACAGATGTGTGTACACACGTAGGCACGCGGCGCGGCTTAAAGCTTCGATAACTCTAGGCCCAATTATAAACTGCTTCTGCGTGTCTCTCTCTCTCTCTCTCTCTGTACGGATCGAGCGAGTGAGAAAAATCGTGGCTGACGCTGCAACCGAAGAGAGCTTTGCTCGAGTCTCGGCGCGCGCCTAGGCATGTGTCTATGCGCGCGCGTGTGTGTAGATGTGTAGTTTGCTCTCGATGCGTCCGCTTATAGTTGAGACGCAGTCTCGGGTCTTCGAACCGTGAAAACTAGACAACGACCGAGTGAGAGAGAGAGTCTAGGCAGCAGCATCGGTGTTGCTACTACACTCGTGTGTGCAGTGAGTGGAGTGCGGAGAGTAGGGAGAGACAGATAGATAGCGTAGAGAGAGAGAGAGAGAGAGCGTGGTATACGCGGCAGCAGCATCGATGTGTCTCCACCCGCACACAATATATGCTGCTGCTGCTCATTGCTAACCTATTTCTGGACTTACACCACAGCCGCTGTCCACTGAGTGTATGTGTGTGTGTGTTATACTGTCGGAGCTGACCACTTATATACACACGTCGTACCACCCAAAGAAGACATTGTACACATTTACGCGTACGAGAGATAGGCGCTGCTGCTGCTGCTGCTATTATATGTGCCTCGGAGGGGCTTCTCTTCTTCCGTGTATGCGTTGTATATAAAATATAATACATTGCGACGAACTCTTATGTGTCTTTGGCTCTCTCTCTCTCTCTATCTCTCTCTGCGTCCGACGGACGACGACTACGACGACGACGACGCCGAAGAAGAAGGCGGCGACACCGCCGCCGCCGTTTGACTACTTGGGCTTTTATATTCATCGTCGTCGTCGTCGTCGTCGTAGCGAAGGGGGAGGTTTGTCGCAGTCACGACTCGATGCTTTATTATCTGGCTCGTGTGTGTATTTTCAGTGCTTGGCCTAAAGCTGTGACACACGTACACACATTGCCTTGTATGCGCATGTGTATTGTAATACACACACAGAGATACAAAGAAGCATCAATCATTCGAAGACGCGCGCGCGTGCATATTATTCTTTTATTTCACGCGCGCGCGCGAGAGAGAGAAAGAGCCGCAACACTTTCGATATTGTGTGTTATGTATTATATTGCTTGCAGTTGCGTGGAGTTGAAATTTATTGGAGCACTCGTTGTCTGTCTCTGTCTCTCTTTTTCGCGCGCGCCCCATATTTCAAACGACAGCTTGGACTAGAGCCGAACGCAACTATACGCCAATATACAAGCGTTTGTAATCTTATCGAATCAATTTGAATGATTGCTGTTCAATCGTTTGTGCGCTTCTCGAAGACGCGTAGCATGTGCTGCTGCTGCTGCTGCACGATGTACCAACTCACGTTCCCGTTGGTGTAGCACAAGTGTGTATGCGTGTGCTGCTGAATTTTTTTTTTTCTATTAGGTCCAGCAGCGGGAGACGCGCGCGCGCTGAGAGGGGGGATTCTTCTGGATTAGTTCCGCTCCGGATGTCAATCAATTGATAGTGAAAAAGGAAAGAAAAACCAAATTAAGGGTGCGAACTCGTCGAGAGCTTCTCTTCTTCTTCGTTGCTTCTCTCGCTCGATGGTCCAGCTGTCATCGAGCGAGATTTGCATGCTCCGTTCTCTCTCCCTCGATATATATGTATATATTTTTTTTTTTACACGTACCCGCAAGCTCGGGGCTCCGGGACGTGAATTCGCATCGTTCGATTATTAGAATTTAGATGCCGCTTTTTAGCTGCTGCACACGAAACGAGAGAGAGAGAAATAAAAAGTAGAGAGTAGTAGACGTAGCAGCGGTACACACACACACACGTATACATGCGCGTGCATCGAGAGGACTGGCGCCGTGCTAACGGTGGAGACGGGGCTTGCGAAATGCCATGCACCTGTCGTCTGCTGTTTGCACACGAAGCGGCAGCGGTAGTGGCGGCGCATCTTTTGCGCACAGCTAGCTCGTCACTTCTTATAGTCGTCGTAGTCGTCGTCGTCGTGCATTTTCAAAACAATTCAGGTCAAGATTCTCTTTTTTAAATTGAAATTCGCCCATTCCATACGACGACGTAGCATATAAAGCTTTTGCTCGTCGATTCTCTCGTGCGCTATCCCGTCTTGCGCAGTTGTTCTCTTGACTAATCTCTGTAGGTGCTGCAGCTGATGTATCAACCGATATATCTGTACGAATAAATTAACCATCGCTCGCAATAATTTTTTTTCTCTCCGCAAAACGAGGCACGTACTATTTGATGTACTCTGCTCATAGACTCGATCTCGCGAGCTGTCTGGCAGACAACAAAAAAATAACTTGGTCGGACAACAATGGAGTTCGCAAAGATACGCGGGGGCGCGCGTAGTACATCGTTTAATTATCCCTCGATAGACGCCACCAGCGCAGCGCGCGTAAAAAAGAAAAATCCGAAGGACGTATAGTGGCGCGCGCCCTTCTTCGTGTCTAGACCACCATAACCACCACCACCGCAACTCTCGCGCCTCCTCGTCGTACGAACTACTTTACTTCGAGGAAAAATGATTTGGCTTCTGGCACGTGTGCGGATTTTCGGTTTATGAGGTCTCTACATACACACACACAAACATATCGAAATAAATCATCATCTGGATCAAATAAATCAAACTTGACGCGTCTGCATTGATGTTCGTTTTTTCTTTACCTTTTGGGAGGTACTCAATCATACTGCAATTACGAGCCTTGTAACTTGCGCGCTGTAAACTTTCTTTACACGAGCGAGCGAGGAGCCATGTTATAATACAGCGCGAAGCGTTTGTGTTGCGTAATTCGACACAATTATCGGAGGTTCATTCGTGCGAGTAATGAAGGATAAAAGCGGACTATTAAAATTATTATTACCACTTGCTACATTTGTAAAAGTTATTTTACAAAATTACTCTCTCTCTCTCTCTCACTCGCTTCTAGTACGCTACATTATAGTTACACACTTAACACAAATGATGTCGATCATTTAATAATTCAACGTCGACGTTCAAAGTTCTTACCCTTATAAAAAAAAAATTTTTTTCTTTCTCCTAAAATCAACGTCGAAAATCTCTTCATAAATTATTCCTTTACAAAAAATGTCTGCCATTCTCTCTCTTTTCTTTTTCCTTGAAATAAGGAAAAAAATACTTTTAGGGTATAATACGGTATATCGACTCACCCAACAATGCGCGAACGTGTGCCCTGATCAGAATTTTAATTCGAAGCTCTCTCTCTCTCTCTCTCTCTCTGTGCACGACGAAGCGTGTAAACGAGGTCATATAATCCTATCTGCGCACTCTCTCCCGCCCGCCGCCGCCGCGCGTGGTCCCACATGAGCATATACAGCAGCAGCAGTGGCAGAAACTGAATCGATCATCAGCAACACGTTGTCGTCATAAATCTGCTGCTGCTGCTCGAGTCGCACAACCCATATATACGCGGCAAATATCTCGCTTTTAAACGCGTATATATGCAGGCGGGCCCGCGCGTCGTTGATGATCAACCCCACAGCATCATCGCGTATATTTCCCTGGAGGAATGGACGACGAAGTAGAGAGAGAGTTAAAGCGCGTACATATATCTGCGTGTGTGTGTGTGTGCGTAAAGTTTCCGCCCAGGCTGCAGTAGTGCACACAGGGAGGAGAAACGCACACATTTGTTGCTTCTGCCGCAGAATGTGCGTGGATACATAAAAGGGGCTCTCCTACACCTGGCCTCTCTCCGGATGATACGCGCGCGTCTGTGCTGCTGCTGCTGCTTTTTTCTTCTTTTTCTCCGCGTGTGTATTATATTATAATACACACATGCGCTCAGGCGGACAGACAGACACGCACTCGCGCACAGAAGGAGCCAAGCGACGACGACGGCGGCTTTTTCTTCTTTCGGGGCCTCTAAATGTGTGTGCGAGTATAAATATAAGTATATCCGTGCCTCGTATACACGAAGGGCAGCGGCAGCAGCAACTCGTGTGCCTGGCACGCGCCAGCCGCCTGTTTCGACAAAATATAAAGTATATAATCGTGTGCGAGTCGGGATTTATAACGCGCGCGCGCAAGAGACGTTTTTCGTATATGTATATATATAGCTTCTTTTCTTCGCCCGAGCTTTAGTAGTAGTAGTAGTGGTATTATTGTATACGTATACGTAGCCACGCGCAGCCGAAGATCTAATGCTGTTGCTGCTCGCACCGATCGAGCGATTCGCGCACGTATATCGCTGCGATTTTAGATAATTTTTTGCAACGTTTCTTGCAATCACATCGATCTGTTTCTCTCGAGGCAATGTACAACGTCGCAAGCTCTGCATTTGGCCACAGTTATTTAAAAAAAAAAAAAAAAAAAATAACATTCGTCAAAAGCACTCGCCACTCGGGAAAAGGTGTTACGGAAATAACGTATTGCTCAGTTCTCTTTTGATTTTTTGCCTCCTTTTTTTAAACGACGACTCATTCCCGCTCGCGAATCTCTCGCTCGATGATTCATTGTCATTATGCACAAAAAAAAAATGAAAAAAATAAATAAAAAATAAAAATGATCTCTCCTTTCCTCTGCTCTCCCTCGTCTTGCCCTGCAAGAAAAATAAAACGACAAATAAGTCCTGTTAATCAGGAGATTGACGTCAATTAGCGACCATTAAATTTCAGAGTCTCTTTCTCTCTCTCTCGTGTATATATAGTGGTAGTAGCATACTGTGCCTCGCGCAGCACCAGCAGCACCCCTCTTGGCATTTGCCGCACTCTGCCTCACCTTATACATACATATACCCTCCTTATGCCTCGAAACATCGGCAACCAAAACTCTCCCCCTCCTTCTACGATATATAGGATCATGCGGCGATGACGATGATCAGCGGCAGCGCAGCAACACTCGGTTGTTGCTTTGCTGCTGCTGCTGCCACACCTGCCCCTATATATATATATATATCGAACGGCACACGCTCTCTCGCGCGCGCACAACACAACACACCCTGCTGCTGCTGCTGCACTGCTCGCCGACGCCGCCGTTTGCCCGGATTGCTTATAATGTTTTCCTGTGTACGCGCCTGTGTTGGATGTATATATGAAAAAGAACTGCTAAGCGTACGAATGGTGCGCCTGCCTGCCTGCTGCAGTGGTGGGCAAAATCGAGCAAAATGAGGAGAACGACGCGACGGCTGCGCTGTACAGCAAGTATTATACGTACATATACCTTTGTGTACGCAGCCGCGCGCTGTGCACGTTGCGCGCTCGACTCCGTTATTCTTATTAATCAGGTAGGCCGGTGGTACTACTAGCGCATATATATTGTCAACCGCGTGGTGCACCTACAGCAATATAATACACTCTGCCCCGAAGTTTTTGTGCGCCGATTATCGTCTCCCTCTCTCTCTCTATATATATTTCGCTCAAGAGCTTTTCCCCGAGCGACTAATGGCGTAAAAGCGTCTAAATCGAAAGCAATCAAAATCTCTCCGATGTTCTTCGTGCCTACTACTACTACTCGACTGATATGTGTTCGTGGCTCGAAGTACATACTCACTCTCGGGTACATACGAGAGAGAGAGAGAGAGAACGAAGGTATAACGAGAAAGCAAATTACTGCTGCTGCTGCTACTCCGCGTCCCGGTCCGAAAACGCGCGCAGTAGCCGTTATATGCCGCGCAACTTACTACTACGACTACTACTACTACTACTACTTCTCTTTGCCCTCTGAGCTCGCTGCTGCTCCGTGCCTCCGCTTCTGCCGCGATCAGTTTGAGGCGTGTCAAACGGCCCGAGAGAGAGAGAGAAAACGTAAAATTCTCCAGCTCTCGCGTCTCGCTCTCTCATACGGGCCTGGCTTTGGCGGAAATGGGCGACGGCGCCCTTGCTAATCCACTGCTGCGCGAGGCCGAGGGTTAACTGAAACACGGCTTCGTCCAATCAGCCCCGAGGGCTCTCTCTCTCTCTCTCTCTCTTTCTCTCTCGCGCTCACTTGGTAGCAGCTAGCTCGCACACAGGTACGGTTCCGCGCGCTGCACGCACGAGAGTATATATCTGCGCGAGTTTATCCAGTTACCAAGAGGGAGAGAGTATACATGTAGGTTATATCAAACTGGCGAAACATCATAGATTTTTGAATATTCAGACACTTTTCACGAAAAATAAATACTACATACATTCATACTTTTATCGCGAAACGTGAACGAGCAATATTTACTTTAATTCCGAGCTGCTGTCGCTCCTGCCTGATGCCGATCGCTCGACTTTTATCGAAAACTTTCGGGTGATTTTCTATACACGATATTCCGCATGCCCGGGCCTTTCTCTCTGATTAAAAATCTTATTTGTGTCTGTACGTACCTAGTACGAGCCCAGGCGTAATGATCTAGCATAAACACGTCGTCGTCGTCGTCGTTCACGTATGTATCGACGATTATTTGGCCAGCTGGCGCGGTTTCGACGGCGCGTCCCTTCGATCGAGGCAACCAACCAACCGATACAACACAACTGTGGAATTTTTCCGTAAAAGCTTTTATCTGGATTTCACCCATTTACAAAAGGGCCACCCCTTGGCTTTAGAACGATCGATTTTATGTATAATATATATTGTGTATAGAGTGAACGACGACGATGGCTCGTGGCGGCTATCTGCTGCTGCTGCTGCTGCTGCTGCTATTATGTTGTTGGGTATTAAGCACGCGCTGCCCGTTTACAACATTGATTTTTATCGATGTATAAAAATTACTACGATTGCCCAGAAAGAGAGGGCCTTCTTTACCACGCTCTCTCGCCAGAAGTACGTTTTCATTTCATTAACAGGTGCTCTCTCTCTCGGTGCGACTGTATATGAAAACACAATTTATTTTTTGCTCTTTACTCTCGAATACATAACGCGTAGTAACATTTGATTTTTTCCCCCTCCGCGAGTTATACGAACCCAAAATAATAAATGTATTTAAAAATAATAAGTACGCGGCGTGCATAAGCGACGACCATTAATGAATTCGCATTTATAATATTTTATTATTTTGTAGAAGCTGAGCCGAGCGTTAGAGGAAAAATTATTCCCAACAAAATTAAAAAATTTTAATTGACCGAAGCCACCTGATTTGTACTACGGGCACAAAGGCTCGCTAAGATTGCTTTCGCGCGCGCGCGTTGCATTGCACGAATAATGAGTATAGCGTGTTTTTGACGCGCCGCGCAAGCTCGTTGCTCTGCGAAAATATAAATTTCAGTTTAATTGTTTTTATTTTTCACTGCATTTCATCGTGAAAAACCACTTCTTTTATCGTTCGAAAACGAAACGATCGCCTCGAGTTAAGATGGGGATGGGGGGGGGGCAGGCAAGAATATCATTTTTTATTTTATTTTTCGCGTGCGTGCGCGCGAATGCAAGAAACGTCTGCTGCTACCGTCGTAAAGATATTGAGCGACGCGTGCTTCAGTAAGGATAGAAAGCTCGACGGTTCTCCTCTATAAAAATTTAGAAACACTGCTCCTTTTTTTCTTCGCGCTCGTACACACACGTATACACGTGTGTACCATTAATCCCGCACACGAGTCGAATCCACGAACTCGCGTATACGCTGCTTTTTTTTTTTACAAGTGTATCCAAACATTATTCTTTCTTCTTTCCATCAATAAGAAACAGGAGCCTTGAAATACCTTCTCGAGGAGAGCTCGATCGATTTTTTACGCATCATGCAAAACCAACGCACGCAGTAGAGATTTTTACCTTTCCCTGGGCTGCAGCAGCAGCAGCAGCAGCAGCAGCAGCGCGCGACCCGACAATACCCTGAGAGCAAGCAAGCAAGCAAGCATGGCACAAGTAAGGCACGCACAGCTACTACCTGGATCAACAGTTCTCATTCATTATACTTATCTCTCTTGAATAATCTGTCCAGCAGCCAGCGGCTAGATTTAATTTAATTTATATCGCACTCTTGAGAGGTCGTCGTCGTCGTCGTCGTTTCTCTTTCGCTCGCTCATGTGATTTCTTCGGGGCCATATAATATAACGTTGCAAGAGAGACGACCGTTTATATGCGCTATACGCTCGGAAAAATTCTCAAGCGCCCTCGACTTGCTGCGAGTCGCTGCCGCTGCTGTCTTGTAAACACATATTGCCATGACTCTCAACCAAATTAAATTTCAACGACTAATTTGAATGTATAATATACGAGTATATATACGTATGGAGAAGTCGACTGTGCTCCGTGTTTGTTGGTTGCGTTGCATGGTATATAATACGCGGTGCGGCATAGTAGTTGATTTAGTCCTGCGACGACAGGAGTCATCGATCCGCACCTTGAGTATATAAATCGCTTCGAGCTAACTGCGTGCCAAGTTCTCTTTCTTCGGGCATAGCTGTTGCTGCTCTCGCTGCAGTTTGATATTGAGTGATTTACGTTTTCGGTAGGATGTGCGGCTGCTGCTGCTGCTGCTCGTCGCGTGTCACTTGGATTTTTCACCTATACAGGCATCGTGTCTCTCGTCAGGTCGACAACGACGACGACGTAAAATGTCTGGAAATTTCAATTTTCGAGAAAACGACGGTGGTGATTTTTATACGTGCCACGGCGCGTTATTCCGTCTCGAATTGATTTCAATGGGGCTCATGGGCCCAGAATATAATACACATCTCTCGGCTCTCGATTTTAAACGCGCGCCTGCCTGTGTAATGTATGCTCCTTGTAAATCCTGATCTTTTTTTGCACCGTGCGTAATTCTTACCCTCTTACTTACTTGCCTTGCCTTGCCTGCCTGCTTGCATGCATGCGTCGTTGTGCACCTTCCTCCTTTATTTTTCTTCTCGAGAAGGAGAGAGAGAGAGAGAAAAGCATCTGCTCCGTCTGGGCCCGAAAGAGAGAGAGAGAGAGAGCCAGCCGATGAAGTGATTTCGTGAACTGGTATATATAGTATGGTAGCGCAGCACAGTTACATACCTAAGGCTTCGATTTACCTTTTTTCCTCGTAGGCACGCGCTCGAGTTCGCGCACGAGCAAACTCGAAATATTTCTCGAGATTTTGCTGCGTATACATAGCCTTGTAATGCCAAAAAGATGATATCGATCGCTGCTGCTCTTTGCAATGAAATGAAACGAAGGAAAAAATATGAAAAATAAAGAGCATATTGATTAATTTTTTTCGTTGGAAATTTCGGATGATCTCGACAAGAGTGACGTACTTTATGAAATTTGACTCATTATATTATTTGTGCGCGCGATGAGCACGTAAAAGCAGCAACACGCGCGGCAGATATCAAAATGATCTTTCCCTCTGTGCTTGGCTTTCGGGGAATTTCGAAAACAAAAAAAAATAAAATAAAAAACAATTTTAACGATCTCCGTTGGTTCGTCGGAGTTACCCAAAAAACCTGCAGATGTATATTGTTGATTAAAAATTGTTTCAAAAATATTTGGCGCATTCGTCGTGCGATTCTCGAATGGTTTTAATGATTTTGCAGTCGTTAGTTCATTAATTTTTCATTTCGGATCCATTTGTACTCGATTTCGAGCCTGGGTTAACGATGCTTTTAACCCGCATTTCCAAACAATTGTAAATTATGCGAACCTTTTCGCAAAGCTCGCGCAACGATCGCATGGTAGTAAAAGAAAAAAAAACAGTAAAGAAGTGAAAATTATTAACTCGCAAATTTTAAATGAAGAAATTTATCATTGTGGCGCTCGTGGCGCGGTGATAATGATCTCGATCGCGATAATAGGTTATTTACGAAGAAGTCGCATGCATGCACGGCAAGCGAGCAAGCAAGTACATACGCCACCACCAAAAAACCTTTTCTCTGGTCCTCGTGAGCAAAAACTTAACATATACACAGTTTGTATTTTACAATGCCTACATATAAGTGGGTGGGGTGTATGTGTGTTGCTGCTCCGCGCGTATATATATAATGTTCAGACGCGCGCGAGCCCGAGCCCGAGCGGGGCACGTGACCGGAAGTTATACTCACAGTCAAAAGACTCGAAGGCCAGGCAACACGCGTCGGTCGCACTCCACCTGGCGCGTTCCTCATCACCTGCTGCTGCTGCTGCTACTACAAATACTACTACTATACTGCCCCTCTCGTGCGCTCTTTTTCTTTTTTTTTTTTTTTTTTGCCCTCTTTATCCATACGCGCGTCGTTCTTACTCGTTGCGTGTATGTTTATAGTGGCAGAGAGAGAGAGAGAGAGAGAGAGAGAGAGAGCCGCGGTAGCGAAATTTCAACATTTATTTTTTTTTTCTTCCTCCGTTCCAAGATTATTGTCGTCGCCCAAAAAGCTTTTGTGTTGCTGCGTTCTGGAGTTTTGGAAGATGGAAAGGAAAGGAGAGAGCAGAGCAGAGCAGAGCTTTGTAATGTGACGAAGCAATCAAGTGAGTCGCGTTTTTATTTTCAGCTGCGCACGAGGCCAGTGAAAATAGAGGGAGGTGGGGTTGGTTGTCTGGCATTCGAGCACGAGCGATGGTAGGAAGGGGGAGGGAGAGAGGGCAAAAAGAGGAGTGGGCAAGGGATGAAATTGGCGTTTCGATGGAGATTTTTCTAGAATAAATGAGAATCATCGAAGAAAGAAAAGCAGACGATTTGCAGACTGATTTATGAGCTTTGTGCGAGAGGGTGAGATTAGAGAGCTGATCCGAAGAAAGAGAGAGAATTATTCTTTGTAATGCAAATTTTAAAGATATCCTCGTAAAAAGAGAGCCAGCTAATGAGGTTAAGAACAAAAAAATTTTGAATATCATCGCTTTTGAATATCGCGTTATTTATTTATTCATTCAATTATTTATTGGGTACGAGATACTCCGAATCGAAAATGAAAGCAAAAATAAAAAATTAAACTTTTATCGAAATAAGTACTCCACTAGCAAGTGTACGATTTGATAAGTACTGCCTTTCTGACCTGTTGATAAAATGGAACTTTTTGGGAGACACGACCATTAGATTCACTTTTCGGTCTCGCTCGATTATAATTAATTCCCGAGTCACAATCATCGGCATTCGGCAAGTTTATTTTTCTACAAAGTGTATAAATATTTAACTTGCCCCGCAAAAGCAGATGATAATTATACAAAATTTCAAAAGACCGAAATTCAGAACTCGAGATATCTATACAGTTGTGTGTTATACGCCGAAACTCGTATTTTTTTTCGGCCGTATATTATTCTTTTTTCCGTCCGAGTATCTGCGGATAAATCTAAAACTCAAAAAGACGCACGCGCGCGTTGAAATGAAATAAAAAAAAAAAAGAAAACAACAACAGGAGTCGCGCGCGCGCGGCTACTGAATAGATATTCGCCCGAAATCGACTCTCGGTTTTAACTAGTTGGAACGTACAGTACATACTTTATTTCATCGAAGTAGATACCAAAAATTTCTCGGCGTACCGCGTACATAAACGCAAAACACGATATAAAACGAGTGAATTATGCCGTTAAAACGGCCGCCGCGGCGAGTTTATGTGCTCTCGAGCTATTACACGAAAACTAGGTGTATAAATTATTACCGCTCGCACAAAAGGTACATCTTCATCGTCATCTGTACCAACGCACCGGCGGCGCCCGGGTGGCGTCAGCTCGGAATCATCGTCATCGTCATCATCGCCGCTCGCAATTAAACGTATCGTTGTTATATACATATTTTTGAAAAGCTTCCGAGCCGCGCAGTAAATTTCAATACGTCGTCGTCGGCGGCGGCTGTGCGCGAAAATTTCATATAAAGAGAATCATCGCACGCAAAAGTCCATATACAGTCATCGCGCGTCCACTACGTCGTTTAAGCCCTGTGTGCCCGTGTGTAATACACATAACGCATCTTTCTTTTTTCCTTTTCGGCTTTCGAATATATATGCTATACATATATATAAGCGAAGCACAAGTAAGCCACGGCGCTCTCCCCCTCATTGGCACGCGACAGGCACGCGAGCAGATGTGCTGCGCTGCCGCCGCCGCCGCCTCGCACAGTCAGCGCAGGTATATTTTAAGGATTCAGTGGGGTATATAGCAGCATACGCATACACGCATGCACAGCTTATATATACCCGCCTTTTCCATATAGCTTCTGGTCCAGGTGTTCAGTTTTAGCTTTCCTTATACCGCTGCTGTTGCTGCTGCTGCTGCTGCTTCTTCGCTGTAAAAGAGGAGAAGAAATGTGTAAGTATGGGGAACAGACGCGCGCAGCAGCTCGTATATTAAGTTTGATGTCCCGAAGGCTCTTCAAAAGCCACAGAAGCGCGAGAGAGAGAGAGAGCGAGAGAGATTTCTATCCTAGACTAGCGTCTCTAAAAATATATGTCGTAGAGACTTTTGGAAGGGTCAACTCTGCACTGGAGCGTATTATAGCACACAAGAAGCGACGTCGTCGTCGTCGTGGCCCGCGAGAGCGAATGAGATAAGTAGGTAAACTCTCCGAATGTATACGCTCGCAGTCGACGATATGCACACTCGATTCAATACGTATGATATTCGTTCGACGTTCGACGTTTTTTTTTTTCAATTTCGACTAACTTTATTACGCGGAAAACGAAAAATGCCAATTTAAACGCTTCGTGATTGAAGAGCATCATGCGCGCGTGCAAAGTTTTTCCCAGCAGAGCAGCATCAGCAGCTGCTTTCGAACTGTCAAACATCCAAATAATTAGTATCGAATATTCTCGATTTTCGTGCAATCAACGCGCAATCGCGTATGCATTGAAGCCGCGCGCGCGCGCGACATTTTCCTTCAAAGCTCGAAAAAAAAAAGAAAAAAAAAATGAACTCGACGTAACTTTTGGGCTATACACATACATACGTGTGTGTGTGTTTGATAATTGCAGCATATATTGCGTACATAACATGCGTGTATATCGAGCTTAGTTGAAAATCAATGGAACATCCGGTCGAGTTCTCTCTCGAATACTATGATACACGAGTAGATATGCTGTGTGCGCTAAAACATGCCGAAGTGCGTGTACGCGACGGCCCGAGAGTGAATTGCCGCATTCGACGATGACTACGACTCGTCGATGAATGAATTTCGTTATCTGCGCGTCTGCGGCCCTGAGCTCTGACCTGTGATACGATTGTGTGCGCTTGACGATGTCGATTCGTAAATGTGTATCATACATGTGTGTGTGTGTGTGTGGGTCTATTCATGCGCTTTCGACGCGCGCACTTAACCCCGTACAGTAAAATTCGATTTCAGTTTAGTTTTTTTTTATTTACTTTACTTTACTTTACTTTACTTTCAAGCAAATTTTTGCGCGCAATATGTCACGCTGCTGTTTATGCGCGCGAGGGAAAATTGCGCTTTTTATCTTTTATTGATTATTGCGATTGTACATATAACGAAGGTATAATACGCGACGTGGATAAATCTTGCCGCGCGCGCCTCTATGTTTAATAATAACGCAGAACAGTTACATATACGAATGCTTAGCGTCGCATAAATTTTAAAAATATTCGCTCGATGAATCACGGCAGAAATTATTATCAATCTTGATCTCCGATATCTATCGAGAGAGCGAGAGAGAATTCGTACCTTTAGCCAATTGTACGCGACGTGACAAATGACAATAGATCTTTTCGTTCGCTTGAGGAGAGAGAGAGAGAGAGAAATGCCCAGCCATTCGAGATGAGATAAACAAATATTTTGCGCGGGTTACATGAATTAAGGTAGAACAAATATTTAATAAAAATTGATTATCTCAGTTATCATCGCGACTCGATCGATCAAAACATTGCAGAAGATAATAATTATATAAAGACGCTTGAATATTTGCCGAATTGATTTCAATTCCGCAGCTCGGCAATCATCCCGCGCGCCGCGAACATGACTTTGATTTTTAGATACTCTTAATGATGAGAAACGGCTTTAAAAAATATAACTCTCTGGGTTATGTATGTTATTTATGCGACGGCAATTCTGTTTATCTGAGTCATCTTATTATTATTGTTTTTTCCCAAAAGTGAATTTCTTAAATAACTCATTGGAAACGTTGAAAATTCCAAGTTACGATTTTTTATCTGCACTCAGGATTTCCGATGCAGTCTGTATATATACGTGGGCGTTGTTTACGCGCGAAACTTACACGTGAAAGCCCAGCGAGCTTTCGCGCGCGTTTACGTGCAGCAGTTTCGTAGTATATAGAGTGACACGCTCTAGACGCACGCGAGTGTGTATATCCAACTTCTCCTATACTACGCGGCACAGCAGAGTCAAGCCGCACGAGCTCGACTATTTAATTGGTAATTAATTCTAATTGATAATTCCAGCTCGGCGCCAATCCAACGACATCCACCCCCTATTGCATCAACGCTACCAACACCGCCAGCCCACCTCCTTCTGCCATTTAGCGATCGCGCACCCCCGAGTTGATATATATATATATATTGCGCGAAAGTAATCTAGCGAACGCCCAAGCAAGCAACAAGCAAGCGCGTGTGTACAAGCTCACGTTTTCCCAGAGAGAGAGAGAGAGAGAGATAGAGAATTTCGCGCTGAGCTACCTGGCAGCAGTAGCAGCAGCAGTAGTACCATAGACCACAGAGGAAATACGAATATAATATATATACGTCGCCCGCACACAGAGCGTATCGAGTTGTGGTGCTTTCCACTGCCGCTGCCGAGCATTTTCCAGCTTGAATTCGATAAATCTTTCCAATTGGATTTGCGCACTTGCCTGAGAGAGAGAGAGAGAGGCACACGGCGGCAGCGGCGCACAAAATATCGAGTGCGCTGCCGCCTCTCGTCGTCGGCCGCCGCGTCGAATCTTATTTTATCTCGACAAAATTCAAACGACGAAATAAAAGCTCTCTCTCCTATACACACATACGCATGCATCCTCCTCAACCTAGTTCTTGCAGCGAACGGGCGTAGGAAAAAAAATCTCGAGACGCACGCGCACACGAGCATTGTTAAAGAAAAAAAAAAAATAAAATAAAAAATTAGTTGTGGTAGCAGTAGTAGTTGTATCGAGAGTCTCGTGTGTGTCCCCCGGCATGTGTCGTCGTCGTCGTCGTCGTCGGTCGAAAAGCGAGTTGGTGTGTTTTACCATACATATATATACCGCTATATATCCAACTTATAAAGAGCAGTGGTATAGTAGTAGTCGGTAGTCGGCCCGCGACGCGTCTCAAGATTTAAATAGCCGAGAAGAAGCGGCTCGCGCCGCGCCGATCTGAATTCCGCCTGGCGCATACTACCTACTACTGTACTCTCTCTCTCTCACTCTGCACCGACGTGGGGTCAAAAGATTCTCTCTCTGCTCCGTCTCTCTTAGCTCTTCTCGGCACAGTCGTCTCGGGTATATAAGAGAACCGCGCGCGGCTCACTGCACGGACTGCGACACAGCTCGCATCGGGCATCGTCGCGAATCGATTTTCTTCTATATCATTTTCGGTTTCTCGCATGAGATTTCCTTTTTTTTTCCACGCGAGAATCGACTACGAGCTCTATCGCTCTTTAGTGGCAGCGTAGTAGTAGTAGTAGTAGCAGCAGCAGCAGTGGCTTCTTTACACAATTGAAATTGCAAATGGCAAAGTGAGGCAGCCGCGCGGCGGCGATGACTGCGTTGCTGCTCATGTATGCTAATGCGCCACCGAGCCGCGCCGCCCGACGACGACGAGCGATTTCACTCAATGACGTCGAGCAAAAGACGTATAAAAATGTTAATAAGTCTTCTCTCTCCTTACTATTATTTCAATAGCGAAGAGCGTATACGTACACTTAGCGAGTGGCTCGCGAGCTTTTATATGTTTTGCGCGTGCGTCAGCGCAACGTGTATTATATATACGCGTATATAATCGAGTCGTTTGAATAATATTTCGTGAAAGCTTGGTTGCGATGCGATGATGACCCACTGTGTGTGCAGTCGACGATCCACTTTTTCAATATGACGCGAGACCTTTTTAACTCTTTTCCATATATTGCGTACCATGTCCGCCGACCGATATTAAAATTCAATTCATTCGGCTAAATCGCTCGCGCTCGTTCAATTAACTTTTCGATCGCGCGGAGCCTGTGTGCTAGCTGATCCGTGACGCATCAAAGGGTGTAGTGTATCATTATCTAAAAGGTGGTGCACACACACACACACGCACACGATCGATAGCCCGCGTATAATACACCAGCGAAAATTCCTGGATCGTCGTCATCAAAGCCCCCCGTCGGCGGCCGCGCAATCGCCCGCTGGCAGCGCGCGTCAGCCTGTGGCTGCGGGTTTTGTTATTGCGTTATTACGTTATATATATATACCTGTATCGCGTAGCTGTAGCAAACACAATGGATATACGCGACAACGACAACGCGAGCGCGAATTTAATGACCCTGCGACGATATTTTATCGCGGCCTGATATCTAACACTCGAGTGGCTGTTGTGCTGCATCGTCTGTTATATTATTATCAATGAAACTGAACGTTTCTCTCTCGCGATCGCCTCGCATTATACGTTTGAATCAAGAGTTTGGAAGAAATTCCAGCTCGACGCGTTTACGCGCACGTATATGTGTAACACAGCTCGAGCCTGCTGCAGCGTCGCGTGTTATCAGAGAGATCACTGGACAAACGCAGAATGGCTATATAATACTCGGAGAGCAGAGCTAATCCACTCGTGGCATCGCACATATAGCAGGGAAGATCAGCGAGCGGCGGCGGTGGTTTGCTGCGCCGAGAGTTTCACACGGTTTTCCCTTCTCTCTCTCTCTCTCTCTCTCTTTCTCTCTGAGCTGCACGTATGCGCTAGCTATATAGCACGTGGTCTCCGATGTCATTGCCACTGCACCTTATATTATATTATTACTACTAAGGCAGGCTCTCTCTCTCTCTCTCTCTTTTTCTTGATTTGCCGTATTTGTACGTGTGCTCGTTCGTTCGTTCGTTCCGTTCGTGTGCGGCGTATATGAGTCGACAGGACCGTGTGTGCGGTCAACTCTCCCCCAAGAGAGTTTCCAAGTTAGCTGCTCCGCCGACGACGACGACGACGATGACCGCGAAAGCTTCGTCGTGCGCTGTGCCGTGTGCCACCTGCAGATTTTAATGCGAAGCGAAAGAGCGCGAGATTCGATGTTTGTGCAGCTCTGCGCGAGCTGTTTCTCTCGTCGACGACGACGACGTGCACTGCCTGCTGCACCACAGCGACAGCAGCAGCAGCAGCAGCACGTGACATGTAATTGCGTAATCGCATTCGCCGAGAATCGTATAGCTAGCTGTATATAGCAGTGGTAGTATACAGAAGTTGAGGAGAGAACTAAACCAAGTTTTCATCTTTCTCTCATTTATTGCCGCGCGTGTGCCTTTTTTTGAAAAAACTAATTTCGCATACACGACGATGTACAGTCCCGTACGCATGTAAAACGGGGGAGTTATTAAATAAAAAAAAATGTGTACATAATACACGAGTCTTGATTGGACTTTGACCTGACGCACGTCGCGACGCACTACTACTGACGTCATGCCCCGCGACTTATATTTACCAACAAAAAAAAAAGCGTAGCAGTAGGCAACGGCCACGGCTCGCCGCGACTCGTGTACACACGATGCGAGAAGAAAAAATAATTATACGCTTTGCAACGTGTCTGTCTGTGTGTGTGTGTGTGCGTGCGTGCGTGTGCGTGCAGCTGTCGTCGCGCGAAATAATGAGAGTATGATTTACGACGAAATTCGTTCTGGAGGTGCCGCGGCGTTATACAGAGTTGCGCTAGATTGCGTCACTACTCGCGCCGCCACTGCCGCCGTAGGTCTGTGATCC
The DNA here is from genome assembly GCF_000599845.2 of Trichogramma pretiosum. Lineage (NCBI taxonomy): Eukaryota > Metazoa > Arthropoda > Insecta > Hymenoptera > Trichogrammatidae > Trichogramma > Trichogramma pretiosum. The sequence goes on along the minus strand of NW_019641606.1, from coordinate 2,404,794 downwards.
GCGGCAAGAAAGTAGAGAATATAATGTAGAATGGAGCACGTCTGGGTCAAACCGTTTGATAATGCGTACATTACAAAAAATTATCCATGTAACCTCGTGGCGTCGTTAATGATCCTCGTGATAAAATGAAAAAAATGCATCTGTATAAATGCGCGATGACGATACACGCTTGAATATCGATAGATCGGACAAATTCATTAATCCTATGCTAATTTTTTGTTCCAGGTAAGCTAATATAAAACTGACTGTCGGCATTTACAACGAACGTACGATATTACACCAAATTCGTAAGTAAAAAAATGATTGCATCGGAAAATCTCTCTCATTATTATTTCATCGAGTGCTGCTGCTGCTGATTCGTGCGTAAGCAATAATGAATTCCTCGCGTAAATTAATCCCTCCACATTTTAAGTATGCAGCAGCTACTATGCAGTAGAATTCTGTGCATACACGAATAATCCGCGTGCTGCAGCACTTCAATTACTCGGCGCGCGCGTGCGAGTTTATTTGTAAATTTCAAATTTCATCCTTGCGTTTCATCGTTACAGCAGCAGAGCGCAGGAGAAGAACGCGAACGATGCACGGGCGCGATATGTATGTAATACGTATATTATGTATGTGCACGCGCGCGCGAAATACATTCGATATTATATCTTTCTCGCTTTATGGAAAGCTCACCTCGCGATCCGCTGCTGCTGCCTGTTGAATAAACACCCTGATGTATGTATAAATGCGGAGGATTCGTTGCATGCGGCACGCGAACTTTTCGCAATACGAATTTTTATGCCTATCGCATTTGTGCCAGACTGATGGCTTAATGGCTGGCAAAAAGAAGGCATACAAAAAAATTCGTGACCCTTGTTTCCTTCGCCCGTAGACCATCAATTTTTCCGAAATTTTACTTTTCCCGACACCTTCCTCCTTCATTGGTGACTTTGTTGCGACTTGTTTGGAGAGAGAAAAAAATGAAACTGCAGGTAAAGAAGAAGAAGAAAAAAGAAGTATTTATCCGTGGTCAACAGCTCGTAACACACACACACACGAGACGCGCGCATTTTTTTTCCTTTCACGCAAGAATAAAAATAAAAGCTGCGAGCTGGCTAGCTGGCTTGGCTTGGCTTGGCTGGCAGCAGCAAAAAGGGCGCCGCTTCAAGTGTACACGATCTACACGGCTGACGTCCCGAAGTCTTATGAAGATTGATGCCGCAAAACCTGTAAAAAGTGCGAAAATAAATTAGTCTCTAGCGATAGCCTTTTTTTCTGGTTGCATTTATGTACCCACGTGCGTGAGCATAGGCTCGCGCGCGTATGTGTGCGAGTGTAAATACATTTATACATATAATATACAAAAGCCCGAGTAACGTCGCCATACTACACCTTTCCCCGCGCATTACGGAAAATGATTTTACGACGATGATAATATTATAAGCTTTCCTTTCGTAGCCTCTGCGCCGAGCGATCTTATCGAATTAATGTACCCTCAAAATGGCCTTTTATTCCTTTAATTAAATTTTTTTTTTTATAAACGCACATTTTTATGCTATCGAATCATTATCATCGCAAGCGCAAGGCACAAGCGTCGCGTCGAGCGCAATAAATTATATATGGGGCGCACGAAATATTTTTTTTCGATTAAGTATTCCGTCAACAAAGTGCTGCTGCTGCTGAAAACTTTTGCTTTCGAAAATCTTCCTCCGCGAATTAAGCCCTTAATTATATGCGAAAAGATACGAGGCGACGCGGCGACGACGAAAGGGGGAGATCGCCTCCCAGCAGGACGACCCAAATTTTCAGACTGCAAGCGCGCGCGCGCGGTCAAAACTCATCGTTTAAAGAGCTTTTCTTACTCGCCCCTCGTTCGAGGCTAGAGTATTCCGTGCGCGTACGAGGCGTAATTTTTTCCCCTTTTTTTGCCCAATTTACAATCGGTGTGATATATTGTAGTTTCGACTTTGGAATTTAAAAAAAAAAGACCAGCGTTTTATCAAATACGAGTATAATTTTTAAACGTCCGAATACGTTGCATACTTATTTGAATACTTCTGAATAGACTATCCGTGATTACTAATAAGTTACCTCGCATTAAGAGTAATAACGATTATTAGATAAACCGGCCTACAGTAATGATTATTAATGACAAGATAATCCAAGTTATGCGTCGCGATATATAGGGCACACACTCGGCAATAATACGCGTATAGCAGCAGCAACGGTCAAAAGCTCGGTGCGAACAACCGCAAGCTTCGATTATAATTTCATTTTAATTGCGCGCTACGTCGCATATACACACACACATACAAACATACACATGGCTCGCAGGTATATGCGTACAAACGCTTGACAATTGATACTACATCGTGTCTGGGCGCGCAATGCTAAGCACATGTGTGTGTGTGTGTGTGTGTGTGGGGATTTTAGTCGTACGAAATTACGCGTGCTCGCAATCAACGTGAAACTTATTACTGGCATCGTATGTATACGCGTCGTAGCTATCCCCTTTTCTGTCTGTTGCTCGTTGCTGCTTTTTTTTTTTGTTTCGATATTTATCTGTGTATAAAGACATAAGTTATATGGCATATTGTCATCAGATAAAGAAGGAGAGAAAAAAATGAGCGAGGGTCGAGAAAATTGTGTAACTAGATGTTTGTCGATGATGTGTTGTGTGTGTGTGTGTGTGTGTGTGTGTGTGCGCGCTCAAAAGGAAGCGTATATATATGCTACGAGCGTTGACGTGCGGGACACGTCGTGTCGTTGTGGCTCGCTCATTTTTATTATCGCTTAGTGCGTACATATCGATGTATTCATCGACCACTGCGCGTGTATACACGAATTCGTGACCTTAAAATTACGTGTCATTAAGATTTTTTCCTTGCGCAGCGGAATAAGAAGAAAAAACACGCGAATTAATTAATCACACCGAATTGAAATCATTAGAACGAAAAGAGCACGTTACGCGCGCGAAACATACGGACGCGCTGAGGCAGCTGTTCTTCTCGTACACATTTTAAAAAGTGTCGTCTTTCCTCGTTAAGAAAAAAACACAACACATATACGCAAAAGCTACCGTCAATTTTATTTTATTTTTTTATTTTTTTGTTACAATGTACGTGGTGTACTCTACTACGACGCTCTGTACAAAAAACTCGTTTGATTGCCAAGTTGCGCGTTTACCACATGTTGCCGTATAATACGTACTTTCTCTGTAATGTAATGTTATATAGGGTGGCGAGGTTACTTCGCGCATATAAGTAAGTGGTAGTATCGATTCTTGAAAAATTAGGAGCTGTGTATGTGTGTGTGTGTGTATAGCTCGTGAAAATAATCCGAAATAACGATACGTTCCAAAACTTCGAGCGAACGAACATCGAGTGAAGTCTCCTCTCTGCAAGCTTCAATGAAAAAAAATCATATTTTTGGCGATCTCGAAATTTTTTTTAAAAAATCGTACCCAAAAGCGCGTTAGATGGTCTCTTTTTGCATCAGCTATCAAAGGTGCGTACATGTGTACCGAGTGCATATATATGTATATACAACAATATATGTAGTATAATGTAACCGGTCGAGTACTGTGGCCGGTCAAGTGGCAGATTGTAAACATCCGGTTGCGCTGCACTGATTCAAATCCCGCCTATATGCACACACACACGCACGCGCATACACACAAACTCTTTTTCTTTCTCTCTTCTTCTCTCTCTTTTAATGTTGACCTTGCTTATGATGTTTTTTCTCTTCTTATCTGCGAAGACCCTAACTACATCTCTCTGGCTCTCTTGCTTGCCTCTGTGCTTGCATTAATACACTTGTAACGCTATTTTTATCGGTGAAAAAAGAGCAATATTTCGACTCGCGCGATATTTGTTTAAACGTACGTGCGTCGAGCTTGTAAGTTGACAGGAAAAATATCTGCCAAAATCGTTGAAAAAAAAATAAATAAATGAATAAACAAATACGAGACGACAAATCTCGACTCGTCTCACTCATCGCGCGAGTATATACAGATATCGCCAGGTCAACTTCATCCGTATATATACAGCGAATACGACGTCGAACGTATTTAACTTGCTAATATGCGTGATACCGCGTATATAGCACCTCGACGCCTCTGAATCCCGATTTCCATATCTTTACGCTTCTGTGCGTCGAGATACATATAATAACGCGTCGACGCGTAGTCCCCCGTTCAACCCCTTTCGTATCGTCGTCCTCGTCCGGGGCGCATTAATATACATGTTTGCGCACGATGGAAAATGATTAGTTTCATTTTCATCAATTTAATAATCGGCAGAGCACGAGCTCTCAGAATTTGAGCTCGCCGAGCCGAGCCCGAAGGAGCTGTCTCTCGTTTCACACGTGGTTGACCCCTGTGTGGCGGCGCTGGTGGTGGTGCGTCGAGAGCCAGCACTAAGAGAGCTCACGCGTCCAATTGATTCGATTAGGAACGATACAGTAATATTCTAAGTGGAAAAGTATTTTTTTTTTTCGGCGCGTAAATCAGCTTTTCTCGGTAAATAAATACAAGACCGAGTTTATATTTGGTGCATATTACGATGGGCGCGTGCACACGCTGGTCAGCTTTAACTGGGGCGCGCGGCGAACTGCTTTGTAGTCGAGAGAGAAGCACTCAGCGGCGCCCCCATCATGCGATGCACTGCACGGCGCGCACACACACACACGTATATGATACACAACACAGCCACGGAGGGGGTCGAAATTACTCGCCGGGCAAAATCAAATTTCATGACCGAGGCCTCGAGGGCGTAAAACTGGACAATCGAGTGCAGTGTGCAGTGTGCAGTGCATGTATATACTCGGGCGCACACAAAAGTGCTCGAACCAATCTTCGACGCATGATTACTTTACTTGCGGCTTGGGCTGCTGCTGCAGTTGTGTACCTCTTTTCTTTCTTTCGCATCTCTCTTATACACTCGTCTCTCTCAAGAGGAAAGAGAGAGAGAGAGAGAGAGAGAGAGAGAGAGAGAGAGAGAGCTTGGCCCCGAAATCACCACTCCTTTCCACTGTTATTTTTTTTTATTTTATTTTTTATATTCAATGATACAGCGCCGCAGCAGCAGCAGCGAATCGCTCTCGCTTTCAAAGTCTCGACTATACTCTCTCAAATTATATCGTATAATGTACCCCTCGGTGTAAAATTATTTCAATCTCGAAACTTGTGGTTCTGGTAGAAAATTTTGCGCGGTGCAACANCCCCCCCCCGACGCGCACGGTACACGTTTCGCTTATGTAGTAAACAACGCAAAATTAATCATCGTTGTCGTAACGCAACGATATCTTTGTGCTCGTGAGTACTTGAATATCTATTCGTTTATTCGTCTCCGTTAGATAAGCAGCAGCAGTAGTAGTAGTAGTAGCCTAGTAGTCGCGCATTATCGAATCTCAGGAGAGATTTTTCACCATATCGATCGTTCTTTATCTTTTATTGTTTTCTGATTCTCTCGATATTACTCGAAGAGAGCCCAGTGCGATTACGCATCATCTCCGAGCAGCAGCAGCAGCAGCAGCAGCATCCAAATAGAGTATATACATGTATAGCAAGCAGCAGTATGAGCCCGCTTGCCAAGAACACACTGCGGTGCTGTGCAGTCTAGAGTATACACACATAATATGGATCGCGTCTGTGTCTGTGTGTGTGTGTGTATGAATATATGTATGTATACAGTATACATACAGAGGATTGCAGCTCGCGCGAGCGAGGCGCCTTTTCCGAGTGAACGTCGCCGATGCTATCTTCCCACGCGATGTTTAAGGAAAGAACTCTGCTCGCGCGCCGCGCGATCGTTGTACTCTTCTTACACACACACACACACACACACACACATACGCGCCGCAACTAAGCCAACTCGCGATGCAACACACAGAGGCTAAAACCTTCAAGTTTCATGCACATTATGAGAGCTTGGAAATTCGCGATTATCTCCGGAAAAGTCGCGGCGGCGGTGATTCGTCGGTATATAAAGTGACGCATGTTTTGCAGCTATTTCGACTGCATGATTCTCGGTCTCGATTTGTCGACGACGACTACGACAACGACGATGCTTATCGATGCAATTAAGCGTGTGTCATACCGAGAGAGTACGAGCTCGCAAATCCATTGAAAATTCCTTTGATATGAGAAAGATCCATTATCGGCACTTGATTCATTGATATACATCAAGATTCCGATATATTACAAAAATCTAAACAATTCACTCGCCGCGATTACGTGACACAACTGCGTTCGTAATATCGTAACGCAAGCTCGCAGCGGCGATCAAGTAGGCCGATTACCGTCGTCGCCACGTATTCGTGTGCGTGTGTGTATATAAACATCCAAAAAGAGTCGAGTTCTCATATCCCGTATTATTTTATATGTATATAGGAGAGGTCGAATTCGAGAAAAAGCTCGTGTCCGAAGTGAAACTGCGTATATAAACGTTGTGTGGACTGCTACAGTAAAATAAAAAATAACGACGCTGCGGCAGCAGGAGCTGAAGCAGCCCCGCGAGCGAGAAATATAGGGACGAAGAGAGAAAAAGTGGTGCCTCGAAAGTACCTCGCTCTCGCCAAGCGTCTCGTATATAAGAGAGTGAAAAAGAAGTAGTAGAGTAGAGAGTAGTAGCCGTGCGGTGGCGGAGGACGACGACGACGACGACGACTATCGCGCAGGGGATTGCAGCGCGCGCCCGAGAAAGTACGGTACCTCGGACATAAAGGAGAGAAGAAGAAATAGTACAAGAGAGATTAAAGGTGCAAGTTTATAAGGGTTTTACGAGAAGGCCAGCGACTTTCTCCGCTACTCTCTTGCCTCTGCTTTTCTCTGTTGCGCAGTTGTCTCTCATTAATGGGGGGGAAAGACGTGGCGAGGAGGGCTGATGGGCGCCTCCTCTTTCATCTACTAGGCCGCGAGCGCGCAAACTAGGTGTTTCGCTGAATAATATACACAAAATCTCGAAGTCTTTTTGGTCCTTCTGCTGAGTAACAGGAGGCAATGAATAAAAGCTCGTCGCGACGATCCCGACTCTGTATATTGTTAAATATGCATCATTCACCTCGATCGTTATATTACGAGCAGCGTCACACTTCCGCTCGTATCTCACCTCTCTTTCTAAACGAACGAAACTGAATTGAGTGCGATAAACTCGTCACCATCAATTTTTCACATTTTACGTCGTACTATACGTATCATACTACCTGCACACCAAGAGGTGCTATGTTAAAAAGCTCCTACCGAAGACGTTTACAAAGAATCGCGCCTCGACCTATGCTCACTACTACTATACTACTATACTACACAATCATCGAAGGCACAGCTCAAGCGGGGTCAAATTTTCGCGCGCAGCTCTCCGAGCTCTCGACTTCATATCATAAATAGTATTATTATCGTCGAAAGGGCATCGTGTATATTTTAATTATAAACACACAAACTCGCTCGCACAATAGCGAGCTGCGTAGAAAGAATAAAGGTAAAATTGTGTATATACGCGAGTGCATTTCGCGAATATATGCAATATACAATAATCCTAAGTATATATAATAAGCTGCACCGTCCACTACTGCTACGGTGGGAGAGGGAGAAGAGAATTTCGTGTGCACGGTGCAGTTTTATATATGCAGCTCGCGCGCAAAAAGTCACGTCGTCGCGCACAGCTTCGGTATTTATGGAAATAAAGTAGTGTAGATGGTGGTAATGATGCGCGCGAGGCGACCACAAGTTCGTGCGTCGCGATCGCGCGCGCACCTTCGCATACGCACACGCACCGAGAGTCTCGTTAGAAATGTAAACAGAAATATATAAGTATATGTTTAAATCATAAAGCTGTCGCTCGCGAAGTAGCGCGTACGTAAGTCGCGCGGGAAATTGAAATTCGTCCATACAGGACCCATACGAGCTGGTTTTATTTATCGTTAGTGATACCTCTCATTATTATTATTATTGTTATTGTTATTATTATTATATTATTCTATATCAATGTATGAATGCACGTGCACACGACGCTACATATAACAATCTCATTCTTATCACGCCTCGTTTCGTCTCTAGCTTTTAACTAGTTATAACGGCGTATTTATAAGCGTTTCGCGGATCGTTATATAGTTACACGCACACACGAATATAATACGTATGAATGATATACAACTGACCGCACATTGCGCGCGATTCACACACACACACACATACACACACTAACACACCTACGATTCTTCGGCTCGATAATAACTAGTTCGTAAAATCGTCGCCGCATCGTTGCATTTTAATACAGCACGAGCTCTCTCCTTGTTGTTGTTGTGCAGCAGCAGCAGCAGCAGCAGCACACGAGCGTGATACTTTGCGCCGCTGCTTAAGCTCTAGACGAAACTAACAACTATATGTGCGCGATAGCCTCGCACACACACACACACACACACGTTCATGAATCCTATCTGTCGCTCTACTGACCCACATATCATCCGTCAGTATACGTATATATAGCTACATAGTATAAAACACTACTGTTGCTGCTGCTGCTATTCGTGCAGTTTTACTTCGGCGGCTTGGCGTCTATATGCGTGTATTCGCACACAGATATGGACAAGTGCGCACGCGTTTTGTCCGCAACTATGAGTCTGGAAAATGATTGATCGAAGCGCATTCGTCTCTTTTTCTTTATATTTATGCCCATGTGTGTATGTGTATGCGTGTGGTGTATACGCGTTTGCAACGTAACATAATACCGCATGCGCTAGTGGTGCTGGGATACTATACTACTTATACTACTACTACTACTACTATATAGATACAGCCAAAGAAGAATTTTCCGCGGTTCCCACGGCTTGGCTCGCTAACGTCGGCGGCGGCGGCGCTTCTTCTTCTTCTTCTTCTGTGTATAGCACGTGTATACTATACGGAGAGAGAGAGATGATCCGCGGCTCGTTCTCTCGGCTTGTGCGCCTGCGTTTAATCGAAAACTTTTTCCATGCGGCGATGATGGGAATCCTTGGGCTACTATAATACTCCCCCCCGCGCGTGTATTAGAGATATAGGTAGCAAGGGACTGACGATGAGGATGATTCTTGCGGGCAATTATTATCTACGAGGGCAGTGGATTGATCTACGCGGATCAGCAGCGCAGTGCAGAGATTCATTTTTTATTTCTCGTCGAATATATACTTGAATTACATTCGTTTGTTGGTAACTTGGATTTGGATTAGATTTCAAATGGATTCATCTGGATGGAAAAAGTCAGAAGAAATTAAAAAATATTTTATCCTACAGCAGCTTTGCAAGCCCTTGACCCGTTAACTTCAAAGATAGAGAGTGTAGCATCAGGTACGAATTAGCAACATTCCTCTCTGCGCTGCGAAGATTTTCTGTGCTGCGTCGCATTAGTGTGTGTGTGTGTGTGTGCGTTCGACGAGTCAGTAATGCTCAAAGTTAAAGGAAAAAAGAAAAAGAGAGTCAGGAAAAAAAAAAGAAACGAAGGGAAAAGAAGTAAGGAAAAATAAAGTTGCTACACATGGAGAGGGAGGGAGAGAGAGAGAGTAGAGTAGAGGCATGCAAAAAATCAGGCGCATCGCCACGAGTCCGCATTATCAAGTCGGGACCGTTTCTGCTGCTCCTTCTGCCTATAAAGCTTCTCTCGCTCGCTCTTCGCTCTTTTTCGTAAGTCGCACGATAAACACAATATATATACACTACTACTACTACTACTACTACTACTACTACGACTACCAATACATCGAAAAAGACGGCGAGGAAAGGCAGAGTCGTCTCGGGGGCAAGTTGCTTACTCGCCGCCACTGCTGCTGCTGCCTGCCTGCATCGTCGTCGTCGTCGTCGTCGTTATAGTATGTGCTGCTCGTTGCTTGACTTTGCAGTATACGGCGTCAGGCGGCGGCTAAGCCTGGAACCTGCCGAGGAATTTGCTCTCCTCCACGCGCTGCTCCGAGCCAAGAAAGAGAGAGAGAGAGAGAGAGAGAAAGAGAGTGAGTAGGGAAGAAGTTTCGAGGAGCGCGCAGAAAAGCCGATGTTACTGCTGCTGTTGCTCTCCCGTTGCTCGACTTGAGCGAGAAAGAAGGCGCACTTTGATTCCTTCGAGCGGCTTTCGTGCTGCTGCTACTGCGCGCTTAGTTTTTGATGTTATGTACGTGTTTTTGCGCGCGTATATACCTACTACCACTCGCACACGCGATCGCATTCTCGCCAAGGATAAATAAGCTCGTAGGCGATATATTTTTCACCTCTCGTCAGCTCGTCGAGCTTTACTCTACACTACTATGTACAAGGCAGATGCCAAATATATAAATAATGCGGGCGATTTTCGCAACAAACTGCAGCAGCAGCAGCTCAAGTCGATTTTACAATTATAAAATTCATTCGTTGCGTTTCTCAACGTGTTTTAACGATCCCTCTTGTTTTTTCTTTCATTATAAACATTCGCAATTATACGATTAATTCGAGTGTGCGCAGTTGATCTTTACGTGCGTGCAATATTATCGCCAAGGACCTATACATCGATTTATCATGCATTCAATCCCCAAGACTGTATAAAAGCGCGGATTCCTTTTGCTTTTTTACACGTATTATACGCGTTTACGTTCATATACGTATACTTTTGCTCTGCCCAAGGAAAATATGTGTCGCGCGCGATGTATATATATGCGTCAGTGCTATGCACGCTGTCGTCGTCGTCGTCGCCGCCGCCGCTCGTATTTACGCGCGAGGAGCTGCACATACACAAAGATATGTGCACTGCACACACACACACACACACACACACACACACAGACAGACATACAGAGAGAGGCTCACCGGGGCCGCATTCCTGGGGCCCTGTCTGCTTGCAAATTTCTTTGCTCTCTCGCCGCTACTACCTAGAGGCATATACGTCGTCGTCCTGCCTCCTCCTTCTCCTCTCCTCTCCTCGCTTCTCGCTCGCTTTATCCCTCCTTTGCGCTCGCTCGAGCAGCCAGCGTGATTGTTGCGTCTCTCTACCGTAAGGCCCTTGCAGTAGTATATATGTATACAAGCCTCGAGGCCCTCGGTGCTGCGGCTGCCGCTGCACAGCGTCTCCCACTCGAATTCAGGTTTATGCACATATACACGCGATGCGTGTGTCTGTGTGTGGTGTGCGTGAGTGCAAGAAAGAGAAAAAGAGAGAAATATATAGACACCCCCTCTCTCGGTGCCCAAGCGGCGCCTCCTCCTCTCTTTTCTTTTCTCGCTTTGTACACACACACACACACACACACACAGACACGCATACACTATTGGTATGCATACGTAAACCCTACTTCTTGTTCTGCCATAGCATAACATGCACACACGCACGCACTCGCGCACGCACGGAGCAAAAATATTTTGTTTACCTCGCGGGCTGCTCCCAGTTCTCTGAATTGGTCGTCGTCGTCGTCCTCGTCGTCGTCGCCGCCGACTAACGTCGCGATGCTTGTGCGTGTGCATCTCTCTCTCTCGCACTCTCTCGTTCTTCTCTCCTCGGCACTGCCTTTTTCTCGCGCGTCTACGTCGTTGCAGTTACTTTGTGCTTTTTTTTTTACACATGCACGCACGTATATATAATGTATGAAAAATACGCGCGAAAAGTACGCGCGAGATTGAGAGAGAGGCGGCAAACGTGCACATTATTATATATACCTATATATATATAGTGGAGCTTCTCTGGCCGTGTCGCTGATACTCGTGAACACACGGTACATACGAGTCACAGTGGAGCAGCTTAACTCGCGGGCTTATACACGCGGTGCGTAGGATTAAATGTATACGCTTCGGAGCAAGTGTCGCGCTGGCCTTGGTTGGGGTTTCTCACTTCTGCTGCAGCACCCGCAACGCAGAGAGAGAGAAAGAATGAGAGAAAAAGATATCAAAAGGGTTTATGCTGCTGCGTTATTTTTCAACGATTGGCTCTCTCTCTCCTCCCGACGACACCCGACACACAACGCAACAACAACTCGCTCGATATTATTGCTCATAATATGACTCATTGGGCTCGATTAAAGTAGAAATCATTTTTTTTTTTTTCATTCTCACACTCTTGCTCGCAAGTCGCCCGCTTAATATCTGCCCGCGAGCTCAGAAACCGTAGGGATTAATTTGCTCGATTTCACGAGACGCGCGCGCACACACACACAGCACAGACACAACAATGTGCGCTGCTGCTCTTGTGCCGAGCCGCGCGCGGTCGTCGTTTATCATCGTCAGCGAATTAGTTGTCTTCATTAGCGCTTATAACTACACACACACACACACACTTACACATAACACGACGACGCCGCTGAACGCGCGAGTGCGAGAATATCTTCGACTTTCATTTCATGCGCTCGCAGCAGTGTGTAATAAATTCACGAGCTTTTTTTTTATCTTTCCTTTTTTTTTTCTTTTTTTAATCAATCTCATTCAGAAAATTTCTTCAACTCGTCCAAGATTTTTTTGATTATTGTGTCCTGTTGCTTCGAGGGCCACCACCCGATACAAAAATGTCTGCTCGTGGACGCAGCCTCGTATGTGTGTGTGTGTGTGTGTATCGAAGTGACCTCATATATTCCTCTTCTCGTTCCAGTGCTTGCGCGCATATATATATACTATACCAACCAACTTGTGTGATACGTATGTGTATATTATCACGGTTAGGTGTGTTATACGCTCGCGCGAGGCGAGGCGCAGAGAGGCGAGTCTCTTTCTGAAATATTCTCACGCCTCGAATTTCAGAAATTCAAAGAGCGCGCCAACCCGTTCGCAAGCTTTCTCTCTCTCTCTCTTGCTCTTTCTCGACGCGACGACCGGCTTGACTCCTTTTTTATTTATCCCTTTTTATTCCTTATATTTTTTTGTGATTTTTATTTTCATTTCGTGGATACATATGGTAGCCGCACACTGCTGCCCCGGCGCGTATATAATAGTAAGGTGGCATTCTGCTGCTGCTGCTGCTGCTGGTACGCGTATATGGTGGAAATATTAAGGCGATTGTTGACTTGTCCGCTGCGCGCATAAAAGGACACGAGAGGTGATGAAATTTATATACATGCACACTGGTCTACCACTACATGGGAGTATAATTTACTCCTTCGATTCGTCCCTTCGATTATATATTATTTTGCTTGGGATCGTTGCGCAAAAGTTTCTCTCTCTCGCTCAAACGAGCATTTGTTCTCACTCTCGCCAGGATCGATAATCGGTACGCACATTTTCAATCGATAGATCCGAACGTGGCTCTATGGTATACATTACGCCGCACATTGTTCCGGAATTCATTCATCATCGTGCGAGCTTTTCCGCGCTCCGCGCCGTGGAGTATATCATGAGCAAAGTCGCCTACTATTTCCTGCATCCGGTGGTGCCGATGTAAGCGCACGCTGAGATCGGCTCGGAAAAATTCTTCCGTTTCCTCGATCGTTAGCTCTAGGGATATGCTAATAATTGACAACGATATTTACAACCCCCCTTCATTTTATTCGTTGATCGCGTCGACCTGACCCGAACCACGTTAGGATCGCGTGTTTCGTTGCACCTTGTGTGCGCAGTGTATATGTGCAATGTGGCGCCCGAAAGCGCCTGCGGAAACACGCGCTCGATATATGTGTGTGTGTACACATAAAAGGACCAACGGGGTGCAGTTCAGCGGTGGCAGCGCGCAGCGGTGACAAAAAAAAAATCAGCAGCAGCAGCAGCGGAGCGAAACCCGCGCGTGCAAGAGCCGCGCGTTCCTTTCGTTTCCTTCACTCCGTTAGTTTCTCTCCTCTCCCGCTTTCTGCCCGCTGCTGCTTTTTTTGCCATTCCCATTCAGCTCGACTTGGCGTATACTACTACTACTACTACTACTACTACTACTACTACTACTACTACACATGTAAGCAAATCCGCGCCTTCTTGCCCCGTGCATAGTAGTATGTATGTATGTGTGTGTGTATCTTCTGCGTATTTGCTCGACTGCCGAGGCCTCGAGTTCATCGCGCGTCCGGATCGGCGGCTGTATAGCAGCACATCGGCACTGCGAGGACCGACTCTATGGTCAAAGCGAGGAGAGATTGTGTATATATACGCGAAGCAATAACAACTCACGCACGGATACACATATAGGTGTATATATAGCGGGGGCCGTGCGCGCGGACAAAGTGGGAGAATGTGGTAAGGGGCCGTATATATATACTGCAAAGAACGAGAGAAAAAGAGAGAGAGAGAGAGAATATATACGTATATAGCAGCCAGGAGCAACAAATGAGGTCCTTCCGAGAATCGGGCCACCGACACTGCTGCAAACAAGCAGCAGGAGCAGGAGCAGTGGTGCGGTAGTGACGGCGGCGGCGGGGGCAGCGAAGGCTTCCAAGTCAGAGCCGAGGGTGAGAACCACCCCTACTTCGGGTCCAAGAGAGAGAGAGAAAGAGAGAAGTATACATACATGCAGGAGGACGACTTTAAACGCCGCCGCACTACTACTACTCCTCCGCGCGTTCCTTAGAGCCAAGAGTGCCAAGGTGCTGCTGCTGCTGCACTGGCTGTATGCGACGCGGAGGACCCGAAGAGAAGCCGATTGGTCCGCTAGGATTCCAACGCGTATTGCCTTTTTTTTTAGCTCTCTTTGCAGTATGGCCTCTTTTTCTCGCTTTTGCATGTGTGTGCGTGTGTATGCGTGTACGTATACAGCATACCGACGAGCTTCTCTCTCTTTTACCGCGTCCATGTTGCTGCTGGCTGCATCGATGCCGAGTTGACTATATATATACATTATTATTATATTATTACGCGCGCTGTGCAGCCAGCAGTACAAGGTTCGCACTCTGCGCGCCTCTTTGAGCGCGATAAGCGAATTTTTTCTCTCTGCACTCGTGGCTGGCAGAGAGAATAAACTAATCGGGTTTCATTGACTGAAAGCACACCCCCGCGCGACGAGAGACCAGGCCCCGCTTCATGACGTTTTTATATTTGCGCGAGCGCGGGGGCGAACTCTCCTCGCGCTTCTTCCATACTTCTTTCTCGCGCGATTCTCCGAGATTGAATGTTCTCTGATTGCAAATTCAATGCTGTTGCGCGCAGCAGCATCGCTCGCTTTTTCATCATTCTAGTTTCACAGCAGAGAGGTAGAAGAAGAAGAAAAAGAGTATCGGCTGCGAACTATAAAAAAAAAAAAGAAGAAGATGAAGAAGAGAAAGAATATAGCATCCTCGCGCGAATGATTTTGCAACTTACTCCTCTTTCTCTCTCTCCAGCGTGTGATATTTCGTTATAATACAGGATCAGGAGTACTTCGGAGGAGCAATCCGTGAATTCGCGCGGTCAACTCGCGTGTGCGCGCAGCAGTCGAGCAACGTCACTTTATAATAAGAAAAAGGGGGATATAAAGGAATTAAAAAAGGGGGAGAAGAAGATAAAAAGTAGTCGGAAGAGAGAGAGAGAGAGAGAGAGAGAAACGAAATCTCTCTCGCTTGTTTCGGGGCGCGCGCGTCATTAGCGCAAATTTAAGGCTCCGGTGCAGATTACACGCTTCGATATACGCATGTGCACAGCACCAAGTATGGGTGTGTGTGTGTGTGTGCGTGTGTGAGAGGCCCCCGAGGCTTTCGCGCGTCCGTCCGCAGAGCTTTGGCGCCGCTGTCGAGCGGTTTAACACCCTCTGTGTTGTGCTGTTGCATCTGCGCGCCGATATACATGCAACGACGTCGTTGTTGTCTTCGCCGCCGCAGTACCCGATGATGAGAGGTTAAAGCAGCCGCGATGAATGGACGAGAAAGACGATCGTAAGATGCAAGTTCCATGATGCACCGATGCTGCGCGTATGCATTTTTCGATCGATATCCTTTCCCAAACGTATATCAATTTAACACCGAGCGTGCCAGGGCGAATTTTTTCTCGAGACTCGTGCGCGCGCTTTCGTGAATAATTGAACGCCATCCATATAATTTCGAGGCGCGAGTGGCATTTATGAGGAGAGAGAGAGAGACTCGAGTGCAAAGTCCTGGGCTCTCGATTAGTAGCGTCGAAATATTTACAGGCAAAACCTTACACAAAAAGTAAGTTTCTGTTCTAAAACTACCCACGCGCGCGCAAAAAAAAAGCACTGTGTCGCGCTGCAGCAATTTTTTCTGTCGTCCGGCAGCAGCAGCAACAGCGCGACGACGAATATTATCGTTAATTTCGATGGGCTTGTAAAACCTGCGTGTTTCGCGCGTGTGAAAACTCGAATGCTCGTCTCGTCGTCGTGTGTGTGTGAAACAAAAGTCCTCTCTAATTAACGAAAGCTCGGGCTCGGGCGCGCGCGCGCACACATATGTTTGGTTTGTAAAACCATGTGTGTAATAAGATAACGCATCTCGCGCGCTTGATCGTTTTCCTGAATCCGCAGTGCGCTTTCGGAGGGGGGAATGGTTTATCGACATTTGCAGAGAGAGCTTCTCTCGGCTGAGAAAATTTTACAAATGGACTTGTAGATGTATACACGCGAGTAGTTTGTTTTAAGATCTTTTTCGAAGTTGCATCTCGTTCTCTTGTTTAAATTTTCTACTCGAATTAACGAGTACCCAAACTATTTTTTCTCCCGTTTTCAAATCAGTTCGAAGCGCGCAACACTTTTTTCCATCCTCGCCCCACCCTTGGTAACAACTTTAATTGAAGTTGAAAAAAAAAAAAAAAAAATAACACGCACGAAAGCTTCGAATAGCTTCGTACCCATCCGCCAAGGAATCAAAATTGCAGCAGCGCGAAGATTCTTCGGAGTCAAAAAGGCGCCTTCGATACAAGCGAGGACGCGAGAGGAATTTCGAGAAAAAACGTCATTTCATGCTCGCTGCTGCTGCTGCATAAGCGTTCAATTCTTTGTTATTGCGCACATATAACGCGAATAACACACGTCTAAGTTTACGCACCTTTATATACACGCGAAACGACCTATACGTGTGTGTAATACGGCTCTCTCTCTGCTCGCTCTATACACTCTTTCTTGTACCTCGAAAATTCTTGGCTGGTTTTTTTTTTGTCTTCGCTTCTTTTTTTTTCCTCCAACTTGTTTGTGGTCTCGCGGCGCCGAATTTCGAAAGAAGCCACCTTACTTCTCGGAACGGGCCACTTAGAGGCTCTGCCGACACGCGTCTCTCCTTATGGTCTGGTCGTTTGGGTTTCTTTTCTCTCCTCACTCTCTCTCTACCTCTCGGCCTCTCTGCCTCTGCTCCAAAGCACTGCTTCTCTGCGAGAGGCTCTCTTGTGTAGAGGAGTTCTTTTTTCTCTTTCTCGCCGATCACAGGACTATACTCCCGGGCGAGGAGGGGAAAGCTTCCGCTCGCGTCTCTCTCTCTCTCTCTCTCCTCGTGTGCTCACCTTTGTGCTTTGTGCCGAGTATGAGAGATCTCTCTGTTGCGCCGGAGGTAAGCGTCGGAGATGAGGAGCAGGCGAGCCTTAATACTGTTTCTGACTTGAAAATGTGCATGTGGGTGTTGCTACTCGCTCGACTCGATTCCTTCTCTTTCCGTCTATATCTCTCACCCTTTGGCTCGCGAGGGGGTGTTGGCCCCGATACGCTGCTGCTGTCTTTTAAACGAGGGCTTGTTAAAAATTCTGAAAGAATTAGAGCGTGCGGAATGCGTAAAGATGGAGGCTTGGAACTCGTTCGCGAATGCAATAAATGCTACAGTTTTTGCTCGCTCGTTTTGATCCGACTGAAAAATTTTTAGCCTCGGAGCTTATTTATACCGATCAAAGAGCTTCTTTTATCAGTGTTACAAAAAAAAAATAATTTTTCGAATTATCCGAGGCTAATTAAAACTTTTCCAAAATGTCATTATACATTTATGAATTATCTTTTAATTTATGCACAATAAAAAAACCTCCGAGAGTCTCTAATCAAATATTGGTTATTTCGCGGAAAGTTTCAAGCGCGCCTTATGGCACGCATTCAAAGACTGCGCGCGCGGATTATCCGCGAGTAAATCCGAGCACGGCTCTCGGAAGCGCGGCCACGGCGGCGGTTGCGAAGGAGCTTAACTCAATTGAATAATGAAAGGCCGAAGCGTAAGGAATTCCGCGGAGGAGATCTTTTCACAAAGCGCAAAGATGCGCAAGTGTGAAGATGCGCGAACGAGAAAAATAGGAGCGACTAAACAATGGAGGAGAGAAATAACCGAAGCAATGAAACCCGAGAAGAGGTGCCGAGATTTCTTCGGTAATTTTAAATTGAAAATTTCGTAGGATATCATTATTTTTATACTCTCTTGAGCGCTCGAAAAAGGTGCCGGGAGTGAGCGACGAGAATGTTGAGAGACCGATAGACCGATATTTGTTGTTACGTTGACCCGCATGACGGGTGAAAAAAATCCGGATAATGTCTGGAATCCCACGTTAATTCTCACAGACATGAATGGAATTTACGTTTGTGTGACCTAGAACTAGACTTTACGAACCAGTGAAATCACTTTTTGTGCGTGTACACCAGCACTTGCGAAACGTTAAAAGCTCTTGCCTCTATTTCCAATTAAAAAACAAATTTTTATGCTTCGTTCGTTTCTACCATTACCCACGCAAACGTGTAATTGCATAATTTTGAATACGAGGTGAAAAAAAAGTTGAGTGCCGATCAATGAACGTGTGTGGCGCGCGTGAATTTCTCAAGGCTCATTCTTGATTTTTTTTTTTTTCTTTTTGAAAAAAAAATGTGAATGAATCGACGTTCTCTCTGGATGGGACACACACAGACACACATGACGTCAAAACATTACTTCACGTGCACCACTCCCTTCTGTTATACTACTTTCTTACGTCTACGCAGGGATCGAAGCGCAGACAGAGAGAGAGAGAGAAAAGAAGAGAGTGAGGACACCCTCACCTTCGATGCGTGGGAATGAAGATGATGTTTTTCGGGGGGGCGACACCGTATTATTTGTGTCTTTCTCGCGCCCTCGCGCACGCGTGCATATATACATATAACACTTATGTATGTATATGATGCCCCCCCCACACACACACACATGCACGGATTCTCACGATGCATCGGCGGAGACGGCGCTCGAGCGCGCGCGACTCTTTGAAAAGTACACTTACTTTTTACGCTCTCTTTCTTTCTCTCTCGTGGTCGCGAGAACTGTTGCTGCCGCTGCTCCTCGTATGGGAACGCAAGTTAGGCTAATTTTCCAAGCTAGACCACTCGCTCTCTGCATGCTCGCGATCCTTTTTCAAGGTATTATATTATATGTATCATGGACTGTCTATTTTCGGGGACCTACTACTGCTACACATACATGCTCGATTCAATCTCTCTCTCTCTCGAAATTCTACGAATCGATTATTATGAAGCTGTGCAAGAGAGCGAGATCGCGTGGGACACACTCGCAGCCCAGCACAGCACAACTGCAGGAATTTAGATTTCGAGTGTGAGGTGAATATGATAATGAAACGGCCGTCCGAGGAATGTAGGTGTTCTCTCGGCGGCGGCCAGCGCAGCGCAAACTTTGAACGTTTTGTTTCTCTCTTCGCTCCTTCTTCTCTCTCCTTTTTTTCTTTTCCTTTTTTTTTTAACGAGAGAAAGAGAGAAGATATTAAAACTTGTTAAATGTTGATTGGCACATGTGGGTACCGTTACTTTCGAGGAAGAGTTGCTGGCTTGTTTAGGAAGGTAAAAAAAAAACATTACCACACGACGGCGTGTCTGATCGTTTAAGTTTTATGAAAGGTACGGCACAGGTTCAATAAAAATGACAATAGTTTAATTTTGTTCTTAAAAATTGAATTTTTTTAGTAGAGCAATTCACGCCCAGCGCGCGAGCGAAAAGATGAATAAAAGTCAAAGGAACGTGACTACTCTCACGGATGAAAAAAAAAAAAAAATAGTCCACTTTTTTCCTCTCCACTCTCTCGCCTTTACATATATATTTGAGACAACGAATAGCACACCCTAAAAGCGGACTATCAAAAACCGCTGCAGTTTTACGGTGCATAATAAACGAGAGAGAGAAACGAGTAGAGCTCGTTGTCGTCGTCGTCGCGCTCGTCGGGCGAATAGGTGAAAAACATTTTGTGGCCCGCAAAATTTTCTAAGAACGCTGGGGTGGCTGGCTCAGCTCAGCTCGGCTTGGCTTGGCTTGGCTTGGCGCGCACGCGAAAACACATGAATGGCTTTTCCACTCCAGGTCGGCGGTGTTAGGCTTGGTGGCTGGCTGGCGGCGGCAGAGTGTGTACAAAAAAATGCGCGCTATATACGACGAAGAAAAAGAAAGAAGTGCCGAGTGAAGTGAGAAACAGGAAGAGAAGTGGGTTTAGACGGAATCTCACACTGATGGTGCTTGAATGCAACAACTGAACCCAGTTTCTCGGAAATAGTCATTTATAGAATACAAGCGAGTACGAGAGCAGGAGAAAGAGAGAGAGAGAGAGAGACCGGAATCATGGTTATTCAAGAGAATGCGAGACTATGTTGCTGCTTTTTTTCATACACCTACACGAGCTCTCTCTCTCTCTCTCTCGCATGGTGCAAACGACGTTAGTGTGTTTTTGCGAAGTTTCTCAAGATTTATACACACTTCCTCCTCCTCCTCTTCCTCCTTCTCTCTGGCGCGCGGCCTAGAGTTACCGAATTACGCGCCACAATTTTCGAGCAAATTTTTTATTTATCAATTTTCAAAGTGCATTTTTTTGTACCGTCGATTACACGTCGAAACGATCGATACGATTGCGAAACATATAAATCGTGCGCGCGCGCGTGTGTGTGTGTGTAAAAGGAAAGCAAACGCGCGACATTCTTCCTTTGAAGCACTTTTACTTCTGCGTAACTATAATATTTAAATTATACACTCTCGGTTCGCCGTTTTGCTACACACAACGCTGTAAATGTGTATAACACGCATTGAATGAACCGCGCGCTCCGAGTCCTCGAAAAGCCATCCATTCATAAAAGTGCGCGCGATGGGATATTTATGAATAATATTATTGGTCTGGCGCCTCTTTGACGCGCGCGTTACAGAGAGGATAAAAAAATCACACGGGGTAACCTGCGTGTCGCACATTGTCGTCCCTCCGCACGCCTCCTCTTCGTCTCTCTCTCTCTCTCTCTCTCTCTCTCTTAGCTCTTGGACGAAGGATTCGTAGGAAAATTCGTAGCCGTATTATGTTAAAGTATACATCTCTCTCTTGTTGGCGGCGTTTCTTCTTTTTTTCTTGAATATTATTGCGCACATTCTCGCGCCTTATTCACCTGTTACGCGTCTACACACGGCTCGCCTCGAAGGAGCGACACACAGGAAACTTTTTCAGAGCTCGTTTATGGGATTTAGTAAAATCTCGGAACTAGCTGGCACAGTCTCTCGCCAGGATTTTAAAACTATATGTATAGGGTCGGATCACGACGATGTGTAAGACGAGCTTACTGCGCTGTGAAACGCGCGCGTTAATAAGCATTTAAAGTTTTTTTTTTTAGCGAGAGGCAGCTTTTATGCGTTTCGCGTGCGTACGGATTTTATTAAAGCGCGCGCTGCGATATAGAATTTGCATTCGCGCTGCTGCTGCGCAAGTCGAAGAATCGTAAATGAAATAATCAGTTTTAAATCATCGGGTGCTGCTTGCTGGCTGCATCGGAATTTGCTCAAAATCAAGGCGTTTCGCGAGAGAGAGAGAGAGAGAGCTTCAATTACTCTGTATAACGCAGAGAGAGAGAGAGAGAGAGAGAGAGGAAAACAAGGTGCTCGCTGGTAGCAGCACCAGCTCCAAGCTCATCAAAATCATATCAACGCTATAATACAGAGCAGCGGCAGCGGCGGCGGCAACATCGGGCGCAAAAAGGAAAGAGAAAAGACTCGCAAGCAGCAGCGGCTAAACGAAAGAGAAGATGGCTGGCTGGAATGCAAAAAAGACAAGCGGAAGGTCAGCCGTGAAAAAGAAGCTCGTCGATCGCAGCAACTCTCGGCGAATGCGAACGAACGAACGAACGAACGAAGCAGCATACATATATGCGTACGTACGAGAACGAGAGAGGCGACTGCAGAAGTAGCAATAAAATATAATAATTGAGTGCGATATGCTTCTTCGTTGGGCCTGTGTGCTGCTGCTGCTGATGCATTAATACGGCGTGCATGTGCATTTGTGCGTGCTTCTATATATTTATGTATTGACGACCGAATGACAAGAGAGAGAGAGAGAGAGAGAAACGAGTGTGCTGCAGCGCCGCGTCGTGCGCACCATATTATGCACACTGGCACAAGCTCTCAGCGCAGCGAAGCCCCGCCAGAGCAGAGATGAATGAATGAGAAAAAACACGTTGTTTTTGATGCTCGCGCGCAGCATTACTACACGCTCTATATACACACACACACACGTACAAGGCTCGCGGGATGAATCATCGGCTCGGCGTGCGTTTTCCTTTTTTTCTCTCTCTCTCTCTCTCTCTCTCTCTCTCTCCTCGTCTTCAATGAAGCGAGCGTATTTGCACGCACACGTACGTACGTATATACACACGCGTATTCATCGGTTAATTGACGATGAGAAATCTTTGGCTAAGATCGTGAGAGCTTTTTGTGTATTAAGCCGTGTTAAAGTTTTACCGATATAGCTTATATTTTTCATATGTACGTAATGGGCTTTCGAGCTATAATTGCGCAACGTTGAATAATTGTGCGCGTGCACTGACAGTAAGAACATTGCAAAAAGATTTTGCAAAATTATAATTTCGTTTGCTCGCCATAGCAGCAGCAGCAGCAGCCCTCGATGTTTTTCTGTAATCCTTTCGCTGGCGGCGGCGGCGGCTGCCGCTGATATCGGGTGGACGGCAGGAATTTTTTCTAAGAATCGAGATCGGAGCGCGTAAAAAATGTTGAAAAAACAACACGCACGCGTTTGTGTGCTGCTGCTGTTGCTGCTGCGGAGACGCAGTTATAAAGGTGCGCGGGAGGTGGAATATATATAGGTTCGTAAATTTGCTCCTAGACTCTCTCTCTCTCTCTCTCATGCCTCGGGAGGAGGAAAGAGTTGTGTGTGTGTATAAGTAGAGATGAAGTCGCGCATTCCAGCTCAACACCGTTCATCACTGAGTGTGTGGAGGGGAGGGAGAGAGAGGAAGGATAACTTATATATATATTTATATTATATATTATGAAAATATATCAAGAGGATGAAAAAAACACCGACGAATCAATCATCGCGCCGTTAAAGTGATTCCATGCCGAAGAGGAGGGCATACATTTACGCATATATTCACATATTATATTGTTGCGCATTATATACACACATTTATGGGTTATTTCTTCTTCTTCGTTTTTTATTTCTACCCATGCTAATACTGCGTATTGCCATTCTACAACTATTTCTCTACGCCATTGGCTTTAACCTTTTTCTGCGAAAGCTAACTTCCGCGTCTGGAACATCATCTTGAGAAAAGTATTTATACACGCACACGTATGGACAGATAAGCTCGAGAGTAATGTACGCCGCGAGAAATGGAATGCGGGAACTTTCAAACCGATCGGTAATTTGTCAGCAATGTCAATAAAGTATGTACGTAATTGAGAGATCAATAGAATATTTAGAAAATAATAATATTATGTATTTTCTTCGCGAATCAAAAGTTTCGACTTGTACTCTCGTCGAGATCTGCGTATACGTACGTATACGTGCACGGAAAACAGCTCGTTTATGCGCGTCTGGCGGGAGGGGAAGGGAGAATAAACGATACTTTATTCATTCAGCGAAACGCGTCGCATTGCAAGCGCAGCGACGCGAGCGAGCGACACACAGAGAGAATTGCAGCAAGGCGCTCTCTTATCTTCGGAATTCCCAACTTTTTCCCCGTGGCTCTGGAGCAAGCAAGCAAGCCTGCAGCAGCAGCAGCAGCAGCAGCAACAGCACGAGAGCAACAAGCAGCAGAATCAGCAGCAGCAGCAGCATCGAGAGTCGAAGAAAAAGAGGGAGAGGCGGCGGCGCGGTTGCTGCTGCTGTAGCTGCTATATAGAAAACAGACATGCACAAGGTAGGCGAGATTCTTGGCGTGTTATCCGCTATATGTCATTGAACGTCCTGTCGGGGTAATTGGCCGCAACGTGACGCGCTAAGCGCATATATATAGATATATATATATACGCATGCTTATAAAATACAAGAGCTCCGCGCGATATATACACAGTGCAGGCGCGAGCTTTTGAGAAACGATGCGTCTTCTTTGCTGCTGCTGCTTTTTCTCCATAATATCTGTTTCGATAATTTTTGAAAAGTATATCCTATCTCGCTGCGTGCAATTGCTCACAAATTTTCATAAAATTACTTCGAATGACCCAAATATAACCAGCTAGACAATAACGTAATAATTTAGCTAATCATCTTTGCTCTCACCCCCTCTCTATCTCTCTCGGAACTCGTGAATAATGTCAACGAGAGATGTCCATAGCGCGCGAATCTCCTGTTTCACACCAGACCGCGCGATACGATATATAGATGTTTTTTGGCGAATTAAAAATAACAGAAAAGAAGCAGAAGAAGAGGAATCGGCTTCTCGCGGGGCCGCCGTTTGGTCTATGCGACCCACGGCCTTGGCGCGCGGCCGGATTAGCATATTATCATCTTCTTTTCGGCGCGCCGCGGCGTTTGTGTACTGCTCGGCTCTCCTCACCGTAAAAAAGGAGAGAAAAAACATAATAATAATGAGAAAAGATGCGCGAGCGACAGGTATATAGAAGGAATTTCGACTCGTCGAGGTTACACGTATAAAATACATTCATTCAGAGAAATCGACCTCAGCTCTCCTCATCTTTCCCTTCTTTTGTTAGAGTCATCGAAGGGGGTATATATCAGGTATATAGAAAGACACCGAAAGACAACAAGAGCGAGAAAGAGAAAAAGGGGTTTTATTTCACAAAACCGAGATTCGGCCCTGTTTTATAACCTTTTGAATTTTTTACAAATTAATTTTATTACAAACTCAAGCGTCTCGATGGTAAAGCAACTTTTGTTAACGCAACAATTACAATGTATTTCATTAGCCGCTACAGCAAGTTACATTTCTGTCAAGTCACTAATCTGTCTCTCGTCGTGTTTCACAGAGAGAGCCTTACACACATATCAGAGGGAGAGAGAGAGAGAGAAAGAGAGAGAGAAATTCATTACGTATGAGGCGATAAATCGGCTGATAAGCCTCTTTCTCTCTCTCGTACGTGTGAATAAAAAATAAACATCGTGCAGTAACGGCGAGATATATACGCTTGCAATCGCCGATCGAACGGAAGCGTTTGTTTGTCAATGACGAGAGCGAGAGAGAGACTATGTGCTGCCGCCGTCGCTTCTGTTATCGTCTGTGTCATAAATACGTGTATATAATAACGTTTGTGTGTCTGTGTGCAAGTGCCAAAGGGGATATATCCATTGGCCTGACCCGACTCTCTGCTCTCGTGGCTACACAGTACAAGTATAGCAGCCTTACTTATTGTTTATGCACATGCAATGTGTGTGCACACTGCACAAGCGTGTGCAGCACGTCTTAATTCATTCATAAGCTGTTATAGCTGCTGCCTATGAGACGACGTCGCGTCACTAACATACGTGTATGTGTGTTTTCGTGTACACCCACACACAGATGGATACCATGTATATTACACAGGGTAGCAAACGCGCGATGTGTGCGATCGAGCCATATTCGCCCGAGAGGTTTTACGCGCGTGGGAAAGCGATTAGAAATTGATTTTTAATGAAATATTATAATGCGCACCAAGAGTCGGAGGAGGGCGGATGTATAATAATACACCGTTGTATGTACGCTTAACGAGCTCGCGAGCACTAACTATTATAATACTCCGAATAATCGGAATTGTTGGCGCCACGATTATACATCGAACTTATTATTCGATAAGCTCCCGAACGAAAGATGCACTCAAGCAGTAGCAGCAGCTGCAGTATATGCAATCGACGAAAGCTAATTGGGAGATAGAATTTCCACAGTGAAGGTTCTCGCAGCTTGGAGAAGGAAGCTTAACAGCGAGTAAGAGAATACGTAGCGCTTTCGTATTAGATACGAAATGATCTTGTATTGCTGCTCTCTTTCTGTATCTCTCCGTTGACGTCATTGCATCGTGTGTTTATAAAGCTCTTTGCGTCACGTCGATTCCACGGATTGCACTCTGCTACATATGGGGTACGCACTTTTTTACATTATAAACTTTGAGAGAGATTATCGAGTGTCGCGGTGGTTTTAGTTTAGAAACTACCACTTCTGACCAGCCCTAGCCGAGCTCTAATAATGCTTTTTTTACCCATCCGGATGCATAAATGCATAATTAGGATCGCGTCCGTGGATAATTTAAATTCTTTTGGGCGCACGCACGCACGTCGAACCAGTTGGAATCGATATGTATTACACTCGTTAAGGCTGCTGCGGTGCATCACAACAACGAGCTTTCAAATAAGAATCAAAAAAGCTCGGCGACTACACCTTCGTTTTCGATACGAACGTACGATAATTTTTCACGAGACAAAATGTCTCATTTAAGACTAATACGCATCCGTCGTCGTCGTCCTACGCGCAAAAACCAGCTGGGACGCGTGCAGATAATGCGCGACGATGCCTCGCATCACCGTCGAGTAAGCGGAAGAATGAATGAAATTTGTGTCGCGCCTATATACACACGCGCGCGGCGTTGCGCAAGGTCAGTAACACGCGCACGCACGCACTCATACAGCGGACATGTAACGCGCATTGTACGTACGACACACTCTCCACATACACTATATAGTAATGCCTCGCATGCGCCGATGTATCATATCGTTACATTATAAGAATATATAATGATCAAACGTGTGTGCGCGTCTGTGTGTACGGTTAGCAGCTATATACGCATTCCTACGTACGTAGCCGCCGAGCTTGCGCAATGTCTAGCAACGCCCGGGAAAAATATCAGTATATATTTTTTTTTCTTGCTCTTTTTTCATTTTGTGCGATTGCGTAATCTCTAAGCGACTATCTCCTGCTGCTGCTGTGCGTGTATTGTACACTCGCGCCTGCACCAAGTTATTTCTAATGCAATAATGCATCGTAGTATTGCGCGTCAAGTTGTAAAATTGTGTATAAAATTCTTACGATGCGACAAAAACGAGGGTAATCCAGCAACCATAGGCATAGACACACACACACTACAGACCCATTTAGCGAGGCGAACAACGAGAATGCGTATGCGTATATATGTGTGTGTGCTCTGCATAAAAAGCTCCGTATTCATACGTACGTTTATCGAGACGCTACTATAGCGGAGGAGGAAGAGCCAAGGTAAACGAGGCATGAATGGAGGAATGCCATTTGAAACACGCGCTTACATTATAGAGAAGAGAGAGAGAGAGAGAGACATTTATAAATGCGCAGTGTGCTGCACTTCGCGATCTCTGCGTGGGTATAGTTTCTCTTCTGCGCAGGTAAATTCTTCTTCTTCTTTGGCCGTGAGGATCGAGAAATCTTACAGACACCGTTGAAAGATGAAAGGGTGCAGTATATAATGCTGCGTGATTATAAAAGTAATGGTAAATAGAAATAGCCAAGTGAGAATTTTTCTTGCCAAAAATACAATATAACTCGACCAAATTACATTTATGATCCATCGGAAGCACTCGGCGCGGTCAACTGCTCGCTTCGGTGTACAAGTACGCGTCGGTCGGTCGCTTGGTTGGTTGTGTCTGTGTATCGGTAACGGCGGGCATTTAACCGTTATCACGGCAACAGCAGCAGTAAGTTGCTGCATTTAGCTAATTAGTCTTTCCGCGAGCGTATTATAAGTTTACTGCTGCAGTAGTAGTAGTGTTCGTAGTAGTAGCTATACGTCCTCGCGGCCGCGTAGGGCGCAGACAATGGACAACCTTCGACTTCCTTTTCTTTTAGATATTATACGTGGTGGTGCTTGCCAGAGAGATAAACGCCACGAGTGAACCGCGTGGATGAATCGTAACGGTGCTTGCGGACGAGCTTTTTTCGATATATATAAACTCCGATCGAAAGTTTGACCGATGTAATTGATATAATTTCGATTCGACGCGCGAGAGTCTTATGGAATCCACAACGAAACGCTGGCAATAGTGTGTATTCGCACGAGTCGTTGTTGCTACTGCTGCGCTGCTCACTGAGCTTCGTTGATAACTAATTTGCCACTCGGATAGACCGGCTTAGATACGCCCTGTATATATATCCATTGGGTATAATTGTCTACTAAAATCCGAAGGTCGGCCCCGGCTCGGACAACTCGGACCAAGGCTTGAATTTACTGTGCAGCGCGTACGTACACACTTGGAACGATACAGAGAATGGAAAGCAATTATCGAGATGATGGATTGGCCCGGGGGCCGCCGCTGTTTCGTGGCGTTGCCGCTGCAGCTTCCCATGCATATTATATATATACAAGCGCCAAGCGAGAGAAATTTTCTAACATTCTATCTCTCTCGTTCGCCATTGGCTTAAAATATATTACGTCCGCTCACACCTCCGCTGTGCGCTGTGCACGCGGCGTCCGTCGAGCGCTCACGTTAGTTCTCCTTTTAATTTAAGAACTTGTTTTCTCTCTGTCGTGATAATTGACACATTCTTATCTAATTAAATGCGGCGGCGGCTCGGCTGCTGCTACGCGCGAGTATACGATTATTTGGCCATCATAATTTACCGGTTTTAAAACAGGCGCGCGAGTGTGTGTGCACTCTCTGATTATTCAACCTTGACACGAATGATTAGAAAATGATCTCTGCGCTGCTTGTACGTACACACGGCGCGCAATTCTTCGGCGGTTTTTACGATATTTTTTTTCTTGTTTTTTTCGAGCGCGTCGAGCATCGTTATTTACAAAGTGTCGTCTCTTCGCGAGGTTGAATGAGAATCTCGGATTTTGCTCCGCGCGAGGAATTTTTGGCCGCTGCATTTATAACCCCGCGTAATTATAATCATTTCGCGAGATCGATCGAAGGAGGTAAGGTATTTTTTAACGAGGTGGGAATTTTAGCTATATAAATATACGCATTAGTCGTGCGTGGACGAAAAACAAAACAGGAGAGAACGAAAGAAAGAAAGGATGAAAACCGAAACTCGATAAACAATCACGAAGTCGTGCCGCCGCTGGTGCTGCTGCTGCGAGAGATGTAACTAAAACTCCTCTCTTGGGCGAGAGAGAGAGAGAGAGTAAGATAGGCTGCACAGTCCTCTCGTAAAAATAACCGTAAAACGAGTCGATTATCGTTCACGGATTTATTACCCAACTTCCATTCA
This sequence comes from Trichogramma pretiosum, assembly GCF_000599845.2. Taxonomy (NCBI): domain Eukaryota; kingdom Metazoa; phylum Arthropoda; class Insecta; order Hymenoptera; family Trichogrammatidae; genus Trichogramma; species Trichogramma pretiosum. The sequence goes on along the minus strand of NW_019641606.1, from coordinate 2,375,623 downwards.
TATATACTCTCACCTATGCCTGGCTGGCCGCGCGAGCTGCTCCATTCATGAAAGCTTCTCTCTCTCCCTTTCTGGCTCCTCTCTTACTCGTTTCTCGCTCTCCGTTAACTGCTGCAGCGCAGCGCAGCAGCGATTCCGATCTCTCTCTGCGCGCCCGAGCTGCTGCTATATATATGGGTCAAAATAATACTTTTTTACAAAACCGTGCGCACGTATGTCACCGATCTTGACGCGCTTTTGGTATGTTATAGTACATGGTAAAAAGGTCCCAAAAAAAAATTTTTAGACCCCCTCCCCCCTCCTACCCCCCACTTCCGGTATAAACGTCCATTTTCGATCTATATTTTTTCTGAGGACATGAAGCAAGTAAAAAATCTGAAAAAATTCATAAAAATACTTTTCCACAATCCAAACAACCTTGAATTTTTTCAGATTTTTTGAGTGCTTCAGGCCTTCAGATAAAATCATTGAAAATTTCAAAAATCGAGATACGGCGGTATGAGCCGATGTAGTACTCGGAAATTTTTTCAGTTATTTTTCGCATTAAAAAACATAACCTCAATTTTTTTCAGATTTTTTCAGATTACCTAACGCACCTTTTGAAGCCAAAAACCGATTTTTTTGACGAAAATAATTTTTTTAGGACAGTACGGAGCCTCGAAAAATCTGAAAAAAATTTTTTCTTGTTTTTTTCATCAAAATACGTAATCTCAAATTTTTTCAGATTTTTTAATTGAAGGCGATAGCTTCTAGGGCCGAAAAATGCTATTTTTAACAAAAAATGGTTCCTAGAACCCGATGGTTCCGGTGAAAAAATTTGAAAATATTTTTTTTGAATTCCTTGTCAAATTTTAATAAATTTTGACCGTTTCAAAAGTTCGATTGAAGCTTCCTAGCTCATTTTAGAGCAGGACAAAGATTAGTGCAAAATATCTGAAGACGTTTCTGAAGACATTAAGGAATGATAAAACTCGTTTGATGCTCTAAAATGAGCTAGGAAGCTTCAATCGAACTTTTGAAACGGTCAAAATTTATTAAAATTTGACAAGGAATTCAAAAAAAATATTTTCAAATTTTTTCACCGGAACCATCGGGTTCTAGGAACCATTTTTTGTTAAAAATAGCATTTTTCGGCCCTAGAAGCTATCGCCTTCAATTAAAAAATCTGAAAAAATTTGAGATTACGTATTTTGATGAAAAAAACAAGAAAAAATTTTTTTCAGATTTTTCGAGGCTCCGTACTGTCCTAAAAAAATTATTTTCGTCAAAAAAATCGGTTTTTGGCTTCAAAAGGTGCGTTAGGTAATCTGAAAAAATCTGAAAAAAATTGAGGTTATGTTTTTTAATGCGAAAAATAACTGAAAAAATTTCCGAGTACTACATCGGCTCATACCGCCGTATCTCGATTTTTGAAATTTTCAATGATTTTATCTGAAGGCCTGAAGCACTCAAAAAATCTGAAAAAATTCAAGGTTGTTTGGATTGTGGAAAAGTATTTTTATGAATTTTTTCAGATTTTTTACTTGCTTCATGTCCTCAGAAAAAATATAGATCGAAAATGGACGTTTATACCGGAAGTGGGGGGTAGGAGGGGGGAGGGGGTCTAAAAATTTTTTTTTGGGACCTTTTTACCATGTACTATAACATACCAAAAGCGCGTCAAGATCGGTGACATGCGTGCGCACGGTTTTGTAAAAAAGTATTATTTTGACCCATATATATATATACAAGGAGAGGCGACGGCGGCGGCTAACCGATTCGGTCGTCGTCGTCGTCGTCGCGCACAAACAACAACCCAAACCAGCACGTCGTCGGCCCCGAGACAATATTCGACGCGTCGTTCGTTGTGTGTGTGTGTGTGTGTGTGTGTGTGTTGGTATGCGTATATATATACGAGCTTCAGCCAGCCCCATATTATGCAGAAGCGTGTAGGCGTGTTCCGAGAAATCGTAACCCCCTACCTGTGCTGCTGCTCTTTTCTCTCACTCTCCTCTTGCTACTCGCTCTCTGTGATCGTCGTCGTCGTCGTCGTGCTAACACCATCAACATCTCGAGCGATCGCACCCAAGCGTTGACTATAAAAAAAAAGCACGTGTGTGTGCGGAAAAAAAAAGTTTTCGCTTACAGATACAGTCAAGCGCGGGGTTGATATATATTATATTTATATATAAAAAAGAGGTAAAAAAGTAGAATAAGAAACGGGGCGCCGATTTAAAGAGGAGAAGAAGAAGAAGAAGTTGGCTCGCGCATGATTATATGCGTTGTGACCGCCGCGGTGGAGTCGAGGCAGCAACAGAGCTCCGATCTCGCGTTCGGAACGCGCGCGAATCCGCTGCCTATGGTTTATAATGCAGTTTATATACGTTATATTACAGAAAGCCCCGCGACGACGACGATGCGTTGCTGTGTGTGCCTCGCGCCCGATGGCCCCGAAATTTTTCGTGGAAACGGAGAGGCCAAGGCCCCACCGCCACCACTACTCCTCGCAAAGCATATATAGCAGCATCAGCAGCAGCAGCGGAAGGAATGAAAGAAGAACAAGATGAAGAGGAAGCGAGGGAACGGATCGAGCTGAGCAAAAGAGAGGCACGAAGAGAGAGCAAAAAGATCGCGATCGATCGGCAACAGCATACTCGCGGCAGCATATACACGTACTCTCATACACACGCTCTCACACATGTAGCAGCAGCAGCAGCAGCAGCATCACAGCGTCACAGCATCCCTCCGGACCAAAGAAGAAGAAGAAGAAGAGGCCCCGCGCGCGCGCAAACGTATATGAAAACAAATTACGAGGCGGCGTCTGTTTGTTGTTGAACTGCGCAGCTCACTGAACCTTTTTCTTCTCTTCTCTTCTCTTCCCTTCGTGCCTTGTTGTTGATGCTCCTTCTTTACTTCTCTCCTCTCCTCTTCTTCTTATTCGTTCCTTGTGCTTCTCCTCCATCCTTTTCCCTTCCCTTTTCTTTTCCATCGCGTCTGCATTAGCAACAACAACAACGACGACGACGACGACGACGACGACGACAACAACAACAACAACAACAACAACAACAACCACAACAACAACAACTCAAAAGTGCATAATGCAGCAGAAGCAGCAGCAGTCCAGTGAGAAGGGAGAGAGAGATCTCGCGCATTCCGTTCATCCAATCCTTTTGTACGTAAGAATATGGCAGTGCATACAACACACATACATAGCACAAACTGTAGGACATTCATTTTGCCACAGTCTGTGTTGCTCACCGCGCAGCAGCAGAGAGAGAGAGAGAGAGAGAGAGAGAGAGCCAAAGTAGAGGACGATAATGCGAAATGTAAATCGTGAGCGAGATTGCTAGCAGGTGGCGTTGCCGTAGCGCAGCAGCGCGGCGCGATTAGCTCGTTGCGCCGATGCATGTCGCGTGCGACGCCGCGGCTCGAAAGAACGCACCTTGTATAGGCTCTACTCCGAGCTCTGCTCTCCACGCGTCTCGCGATTCCACCGCAGCTAATCTTCGACGAGATCGACGCTCAAAGTGGTTTTCTCTCCTCGAAAAAAAAAAAAAAAAAAAAAAAATGGCGCAAATTTTGATGATAAGGCGGAATATGTATATACAGAGACCCAAAGGACATTGTTTTTCATATAGAGATAGTCGAGCGCAGCGCGAAACCGACTACGACTACGACGACTCGTCGGAATTTGCACGACTGAATCGATTGCGTGCGCGCGAGACAAAAATGCCGTCGAGGTCGTTGGACACGTCGTGCGCGCTTAGCTTACACAAGCCTATTACAATGTTTCATTGTTACAATAATAACAGAGAGCTTTGATACAACTTTTCTATGCTCGTACGTGTACGTCGTACATCGGGGAATATTTCGGAGCATTCGCGTGGACGGCGACGTACTCAAATTCTTCATCGCGTTCGTGCACGTACGCACACCTTTTTCTGTGCGTATGTGAGACACGACAAAGAAAACGATCGTTTCAAGGCTGCGTTCACCCGCACGAGAGTGAAAGAAAAAGACTCGATGCAGCAGCAGCAGCAGTAGTCTTCGTCGTCGCGGTCTCGGTATCGACCTGCATCATCGCGATCTCTCGCATAAATCCTGCGTTGCGACGGGCAGCCACCGCGCCACCGCCGTTGCTGCTGTGTGTCCCTCTCTCCTCGCGGCCTGCGCGCGGACGAGAGAGAAAAAATTAAGCATTCTCGTTAAAACCCTTTTTCTGCGAAGCATCGGGATATTTTTCGTCGTTCGTCTCTCCTTATATATATACGCGATCCGCAGAGAGCTTGTGGCAGCAGCTCCTGTTTGAACTTAGGAAAGACGCGCGAACACGCACAACCGAGAGTCGAACGAACTCGGGGCTGTTGCTGCTGCGACGCGCGATGTTCGCATAAATATCTAAGATCACAACACAGCATTGCTCCCGCCCTCGTAATACGAGTGCATCAATGACTGCATCGACGCGCTTCGTTTCTTAATACGTTATTATACATTATATAAAATGTGTATTCAAAGATCGATTATATTTATCGTATCGAGAAAAAATCTCTCGTCGACGCGCCTATACGTATAAGTTTTTCCGCGAATCGCCGACTGCAATGCAGCCGCAGCAGCTTCGACTTACTCGTACCCGAAGCTTTTTAGTTCGGCGATCGGTTTTCAACACTCTAAATCTATATGTACGTACGCGCACGAATTTCTTCGAACTCGTGTGGCGCGGATGAAGTGGACGAGAAGTAAAAAAAAAAAGAAGAAAAAAAAACGTGCGTATATATTTAGTTCGGTTCGCTCGGCGTTAATCTTCAAAGCTGCATCATTTGTGCGTGCGTGCTTCATCTTTGAGGCGTGCAAGTGAGTGAGAGAGAGAGAGAGAGAGAAAGCGTCATTGTGTGTATATACACACCACCACGTATATCTCATACATGCATATACACCATGGCGAGCGCAAATACATTCATAGCTTTAGGCGCCAGGCAGCGTTTCATTCACCAACGAAGCAGCAGCAGAAGCAGCAGCAGCAGAGAAGAAGAAAACATGCCCAGCACGCAAGTCTCTTATCTTGCATCCTCGTGTGTGTGTGTGTGTGTGTGTGTGTGTCATGCCGCTGCTGCTGAGCGTCGTCTTAGTCTTCGTCGTCGTCGTCGTCGTCGTGATGTGGTATTCGTGTCATCGAAACATTGTATATTACACGGCTATATACGCGCGACGACGAGACTATAGGTGCTCTTTTCTCTCTCTCTCTCTCTCTCTTTCTCTCGGCGCTCGGGAATGCGACGCGCAAAGCGAAAGAGAGAGACCTGCGCAGCGCAGCACAGCGTTATATATTATTATATATAGGCGCTGCTGCAGTTGTGCTGCTGCTGCTGCTGCTGCTGTTGCCATAAGAGAGCTTGTGTTGTAGTATATTTTGCAGTTAGGAAGAAATGAACTTTTTACGTAACTAAATTGTAACCTCTTGCTTGGTTCTCGTTTCTTTCGTTTTTTCTTGCAAAAATTTTCCCCCGCTTGGGGGTTTCTTCGTTTTAATTTGATCGGACTGCAACCATTGCACCGCGACCTGTACAGCAGATTGTTTTATACACTTTACAATCTCTCTCTCTCTCTCCTTCGTACGTGTTTTGGAGTAAGGCACCTTCTGCGTTACGTGGCTTATATATATACACTCACGCAGCTACGGCAGCAGTAGTGGTGGTGGTGGTGGTGGTGCACCATAATGCACACCTGACACGCGCACCTGACGCGCTTTCTGAAATCCTTCGGTGCGCATATAAATTTCTTCGCACAGAGTAGTTGAGAGCCGAGGCGTCTTCTTCTGTGCTGCTGCTGTTGCTGCTCTTTCTGCGCGCCCCCCGAAAATTAAGCCGCTGATTCATTTGACAACAACAAAAAGTGAAATAAAAAACTCCGCGCGAGTTCTGGTCTATAAATCGTGCCCGCTTTATATTGCCTATTTTGTTTTATATAATTAAAAAAATATATAAAAAATACTTGGCTCTCATCCGCACCCCGACTCTACTACTACTATGCTCGCGCGCGTGCGTTAGATTTTCTAAAAAAAGGTATTCAAAACTGGTACAGCCCATTCAGAGTCGCCGCTACTGCTGCGAGAGAGAGAGAGAGAGGAGAGTACGAGAAATTTCATTGGAAGAAAAAATTCAGCCAATCGCTGGCGGAGCCCATTCGTTCGCTTGAACCTCTGGTTTTATTTTTGTTTGCTCTTAACTTTTCGCTCTCGAGCTAACAATAGCCGCCGCGCGCGCGCGCGTCTCGGTACATACTCTAAAATGGAGCTTGTGAGCTTTCGCGTGAAAAATTACAGAGAAGAAAAGGCCGGCCACTACGCCAAACTACTTTTTGCCCCCCCGTTACATTGGTAGCAGTCGACGCATCGTTTTTTATTTAACCGATTTGTTATGATATTATTTGCTGAATTATTAACTAAACAAAATTAAAATGTTGAGAGCGATCTTCAGTTGTGTGGATTTCCACTCGACGAAATAGTACTCGCTTTGTACGGTAAACTTGGCGCCGCTGCTGCTGCGAGCTATTACTTTTACTCTAAGGCACAGCAGTAGTGTATCGCTGATTATTACTGGCTTTATTACTGCACTAGGACAACATACACACAAACAGACATAGACACACACACATGCACACGGAGAGAAACCGTAGATACCCATGGACGAGCAACGCGTCAGAGACGTTTACTACTCGTTTGAGCGTAGGAAGCCGAGAGAACTCGCGCGCGTAAAGGAGAGAGAGAGAGAGAGAAAAAGAGAAGCCCACACGAGTCTGGCCGGATACTCTGACTTCCGGTCCCACACATTGCCAACATAATATCCTTACTTGTGTGCAGTGTGTGCCGTACACACGTGTACGTGTGTGTGTGCGAGTGCGCGTAAATATACACACATGCAAACATACTCACACGTTCGCCCGTGTATATACACGCTGCCGCTCTCTTCCTCTTTCTCTCTTATTCTCGGTTTTCTGCAGCCTTTTCTCTCCCTTATATACTATATATACACACGCATATATACACACATATGCTTGGCAAGTATCTGTATGCTGCTGCTGCTACTCCGGCGTGCTGTGCAGTAAAACTTGCTCAACGAAGCGATTGTGCGAAAAAAAAAATGACGAGACGTCGTTTCGTATTGATGATATCGTGAGTTTGCGCCAGCTATCTCTTTCTGCGTGTGCGCGTTTTAGTATAAGATTTTACGCTGGTCTCTTTTTTCTTCCGCGATACCGTGGACTGTACCGTTCCGATGTATATGAATTTCCGAAATGTTCGAAAAGTAAAAAAAAAAAAGCAAACAGCTAAATTTTGCGAAGTTATGCGCGCGCTTAGGCTATGCTAATTATTCTCGAAACTCTCCTCCGTGATTAATAGTTCGAATTAGTTGTTTATAATATATTATACGATAGGCACAAGATAATCGTTATAATCATCGTTGAAAATAGTTTTAGTTGCTAATGGACGCTTGCGCGCCGATACGATCTTCTCCTTTTTTTCTTCTCCACCAACTCTCGCGTGAAATGTAAGCTCGCGCGCCTGCGCTTAGTAGTTGCAATAAAAAAAAAGAGCACATGAAGGTAAATAAGATATGGTAAATACGCGAGGTTAAATATCATTAATTATAATAAATTAAAGAAATTAATTCATAATTTAGCACTAGCGCGAGTAAATAAAGCGATTAGTATTGTAATTTCTCGCGCTCGGACTCGGGTTTTATAATTTTGCCTACGCACTCTGCACACTGCTGCAGCGCGAGAGAGCTTTTGAACGTGCAGTCGTCGTCGGAAAATCGTCGACCCATCGGTCGCTGTTGCCGCTGCTGCTGCTGCTGCTTTGGTCACGATGTACGTGTGTGTTTCGCAGGGGGTCGGGTTGCAAAATAGCCAACATAAAAATAGCATCCCGACACAACTGCTTGCTGCTGTGTACGTGTGGAGTACACATATAAACTGCTCGCGAGCACAAGTTAACACACACGTATCCATGGTGACTACGTGTGTGCGTGCGTGTGTGTGTGAGTGTGTGTGTGTGTGTTGTACCGATACAGACCGACGACTTTGACTTCTTCGCATCGGTAGCGAGCAACTTCCGGTCGTCCGTTGACCCCTTGACTAGCCTCCTTTTACTCTCTTCTCTTTCTTTCCTCTTCTTTCGCGCGCGTTCGGCGTATATAGATATATAACTGTCTATACGTGTGCGCATGCACGTACGAAGATTCCCTACCCCCTCCCCTTTCTTTCTCTCTCTCTCACTATTTTTTTCCACCTCATCATCATCATCATCATCGTCGTCGTCGTCGTCGTCGTCGCGCGTCTTATACGAGGAGGGCTCCTTCATCTTGTTGCGCGACCGAGAGACTCGAGGAAAGTTTATCAGAAACTCGGAGCTCTCGACGCGCGAGTCCCGCAGCGATTATTAAAAAAAAAAAATCTATTTCTCGCGTATCTCGACGATATCCAGAGCTGTGTATGCGCAATACCCTGTGTATCCTACTACTGCTGCTGATAGACGCGAGGCCATATAGGTAGCAGTAGCAAAAAAAAAAAAAAAACAAGTTGAGCAATATATACTCGCTCTTACTCCGCGACGAGTATACGTCAGAGAGTAAAGCACAGATGAATGAAAATACCAATGAGTCCGCTTTCTGTCTCTCTAGCTGGCGTACGAAAAGTCGCGGGGAATGGCGCGAGCTTATAAGAAGAAAAGGAAGTCATCGAGAGCGAACGAGCGGGCGGGGCTAGAGCTTAAACTTATGACGTTCCCATGATGACTATGCTCTCCGCGTGTCATCTCTCTATTTTAAATTTAATAAACGCGCGTTTGGCTGAAAACAAAAAAATAGGGGGACAACTTCTCGATCCGCAAACGATCCCAGTTAGAGAGAGACACTAGCGTCGAGCGTACTTATGGCTTCACGGTTGCTTTCGAAAAGCTGCACACAATAAGATCGCTTTTCAAGATCGTCGAAGCTTTTTTATTTATCCTTTTTTTTTTTGAAGAAAAAAGCTCGACGACGATCCGATGCTTTATTACAAATGAATGCTATGGTTAAAGTATCATTATCTAATGCTTCGTTGCCTTTGAGCATGTATTCCATTGTGTTCGTTATATGCTGCGTGCACAAAACGAGAGAGTAAGTGGTCGTGGGTACCCATGTACATGTACGAGCGAGTTTTAAGCACCTCTCGTCGTCGTTTGCCAAAGAAACGGCGGCGGTCGGCGTCGGCGTATATACTTTCCGACGTGCGCTGCGTCGTTATATATCAAAGTGTTTCTTTCCTAGCTACACAGCGAGCAGCTTACAGATGCAAATAAGGCGCATGGGTAATATTAACGTTGCACATGAAACGATTGGTAAATGTATATCGATCGAAGCTCGAATCGGTCGCTCGCAAATTAAACGAGAAGAGATTTATAAAATTGTATCGATGCACAGCTCTCTCGAGAAGTCCAAGTGCGTTCGTTGCAGCGGCATCGATTGGTTCTCGAAAATAACTCAAGCTTTCCGCGCGATGATAAAATTCCGCGTGGGGCGGTGTGGGTGAAGCTAACATGCACACACACACACACACACACCCGCGCTTGCCAGCACCCCTCTCGTGTTAGGTGGCACATCCTGCGCAGCAGCCACGCGCTCGCTCGCGAGTTATGCAAAAGATTTTTCGCAAGAGTTTCTCTTCGCGTGTGCAGTACAGAGAGAGAGAGAGAACCGGCCGCCTCTATATAAGCCTCTATCTCTTATATATACGTATAATACGAGTGACAGATGACGCCTACGCGTCGAGAATATGCCACAACTATAGTCCAATGTGCTGCTGCAGAGCTTGTAGAGCTCGCGGACTCCGTATTATACGACATATATTTATAACTGCGCTTGCGGTTTTCCCGTATGGTTAGAATAAGAGAGAGAGAACTACTTATAGAAAAGAGATTTTCCGTCGACTCTACCAAGAGTTATTTTCATTTTTTTTTGCTCTCTCTCTCTCAGCAATAATTGATAACGTACTCGTATCATTACGAAATAATCATATCTCTAATGAATGTCTCTCTTTTTTTCTGCTTCCAGGTGAGTCTCGTTTTGTGTATCATTGTGTCGACTATGTAAAACCACCTCGTTTTCCAACGGAGAAAACGTAATAATGGTTTGACGCGCGCGGAGAGATTATCCGCCGACGTAGTCGTCGTCGTCGCCGCTGGGTGAGTAAGCGCATTTGTCAGCTTCATTAGTCAGCGCGTCACGTGTCTAAATTTGCAGTGCGGCGGCCGCGCGCAAGGCAACGGTTCACGTTGCAGTGCGGCGCAGTGCAATACCGCGCCCGAACTTGGCTCCGCGCTGCACTTGTGTTCTCGCAAAAGTACACGCGCGCGTGCGCGTGGATGAAAAAAAAATGCCAAAAAAAGCGCGATGAGTAATTTTTTGCTCGTGGCAGTTGTTAAAAACAAAAAAATATCGAGTTTAAACCGAAATTTCAAACATAATTCTTAACTTTGATCCCGTTATTTTTTTTCACGAATGTCAGCTAGTCTCGATTTTTCTAAAAATAATTATTCCAAAATTTTTCGTTGAACCCTCGCTCGTAAAAAAAATTATATCGCTCGTTTCTCTACAATTTACCTCGAGCGCGCAACATCGAGCAGTACTATATAGCATTATGAATAAAAAAGCTCAGCCGGTCGAAAAATCTACGTTTTACAACGAGCTACAACAGTTCGAGCGAGTGTTGAAGCCTCGCAGCAATGACGTGTCGGAGTGCGCCGCGCCGCTCATTCATGAAGTTGCACACACACACACACGCACTACACGTTTTATACTTACTCTCTAGTGCGCTCGCTCGCTCGTAGTATAGTACGGTAGTATTATAGCAAGTATAGCCGCGCTTACGTTTGAAATAATTTTTTCTCTCTCTCTCTCTCTCTCTCTCTCTTACTCCAACGCCGCGCCGCTGGCTGTTAAACTTTTGACGTCATTTATATATTTTCTCGGCACGGATAAAAAGCGTGACGCAAGTTATTCATCACTTTTTCCTCGAACGCGAACGAGTGTATGGTATATAGTATAGTACACGCGCGCGCGCACACATCCGCTGCAGCATTAATGCGCTTTACACACATTATTCGCAGGCGCTGCACTGAGCGCTAAATGAGTCGCGATCCATCGAGTTATCGAATTATTATATCAGCTTGGAAATTGTGTGTAATTATAATTCTCATCGGTGCGAATTAACGACTGCTACTAGCTGCTACTACGTGTAGTAGAGGCCCCTGCTGCTGGCTGCCTGCCTGACTGTGTGTTTAATAATTTTTCGTTCCGAGCGACCGGTCTTGTGGCGCGCCGCTCGATTCTCTTCCTCCTTCACCGCCACTGCGTCGCGATTTCGCGTTCTTTCTCTCGCTTCTTTCCACGTTTCCGCAGGGCGAGAGAGAGACTTTTCACACTGCAAATAAGAGAGAGAGAGAGAGAGACAGAGAGGAAAAAACTCGCCACTTTTCCTCTATTTATACACGAGCATAAGCTTCGAGAGTTAAACAGGCCATTCATTGCTATATAACTCGAGGAGCTGCTGCTGCTATGCAGTGCGGAGTCACGCACGTTTACGCACACTTGCGAGTCTCTCTCTCTCTTTCTTAAAGCAGTCGTGTCACCGGTCGCGCATTATGCACACACACACACACACACATACGAGATATCCCCTCGTTAGCCTCGCGCAAGTTATATATTTCGTGCGGTGCAATTTCGTTTTATCGATACGAGCTTTTTTTATATGCCCGCAAGGACTCGTCATCGTCGTTGCATAAACAGATGAATCGAAGAGTACAGTGAGAAAATCAAATGGCCGATGAGTCATTCTTCAAGCTGGTATGGAAGAAAATGGCGTAGCTCGCGTCGGCTTTCGGCGCATAATTGGCTCGTATAATAGAGTTCGAGATGAGTAGCCGAGCTTTATGAGCGCGTATTATGTACGTCGAGCGCGATGTACTGGTCTCGGTGCAGCAGCAGCTCAGCACACACAGGTACTCAACGATGCCTATACATAGTAGTTACGTATGTAACTCGTATACGCGCGTATGTGTCGTCGCGTACATGTGGAGCTCATTGACATTTTATCCCTACTACCGTTTGCACCGTTACTACGTGTATGCGCGCCTGCTATGTACACACATTCGCATCGCGCATTTTGTCGTCGTCGTCGTCGTCGTCGTCGTCGTCTTGGCTGCAACGCGTTGCATTCGGTCCATTCACCGGCTTATTCTCTCGGCTCGACTCGGCTCTCTCTCTCTGTATGTCTCCAGCCGTTCCACTGTATTTGCGCATTCCAGTGCAGAGCCCCGTTTCTCGCTCTCGCTCTCTCTCTCTCTCTCTGCATGTGCATTATACATACGCACAGAAATGCCAGAGCTTCTGCTGCTGCTGCCGCTGACGTTGTGTAAAATAAAATTCCGCACGCGTATCAACGTATATAGTCAAAACGAGCCTCGCGAGCTTCGAAGAGCTTCTTTCTCGATTTTTTATCTTGTTTCAGCTGCAGCAGCACCACGTATGTGATAATTTGCGGATAATTCGTGTACAGAGGATCAAATCGTACAGACTGTAATGTTCGCGCTGATATCCGCAAATTTCCGCACCAAGTTGATTTCTGGCGCCATCGACGTTATAATACGTTTGCGCTATACAATATACAGCTAAAAAAACTTCCTGGAAGAGTTTGCCCGTGTGCCCCGACGCGAGCCATCGGAGACAGGCGTCACGTGCATCGATAATGACCTGCGGGGCGACACGTGAGCTCACGAGCTTCGCGCGCGCGCGCAGGTATTATCTCGCGCGGTGTCCGTGCATATACGAGAGAGTTTAAGCGGCTACGTACACTGCAGCGAGCCAACTGATCGCCATCGTTTATGCACGCACACACACGTTTTGTTTTTGGCGCTGCTCTCTTCGTTACGTCGAATTACGTATTGTGCATGGCTCGTTTATGCTACCGAACGTGTACGCAAACGGCCGCCCCGAGTTTTTTCATTGTAAATAATATCACGTGTCGCGAAATAAATACGCACACCGCCGAGTAATATTCGTATATATAGCTGTGATGCATCGCGTAAGCCATGCTATGACGTTCGCGACGTGGTGTCTATGTACGCCACACACGCGTGTAACGCGTGCAAAATGCAGTGCTATTCGCGGCAGAGAAAGAGAGAGAGAGAGAGAAAGAGGCTACGCGCGCATTAACATTGTAATGTAAATGGCATAGTTGAGGCAGAAATTCTAATTTATTTAACGATCCGCGCGCGAGCGGTATAACGCGTACGCGTTAAGCGTTAAAGGCCTCTTCCCCCCCCCCCCCCCCCCCCCCCCCCCCCCCCCCCNCCCCCCCCCCCCCCTCCCTCGACCTCGCCTCGTGTTTGTGCTGCTGCTTGCATCGCTCGCGCCGGATGTGACGCTGAATTTCGTCGATTTTTCACGCTCGAAATGTTGACTGATCGTTCACGCTCGCTCGGCTCGGCCGAGTATACAGAGAAAGAGAGACGCAGCAATGAAGCATCAGCAAGCAGCGGCAGCTGGGGAAAATTTTCTCACCGAATATTATCATTACTCTCTCTCTCTCTCTCTCTCTCTCTCTTGTGCGCGATGGTAATTGTGAGCCGCTTTGCAAGGATTCGTTAATTACCTTCAATTTCCGCGAGACATTCCTGACATATTATGGGTGTGTATGTGTGTGTGAGTGTTAAGGATCGAGAAAAGGAGCATATAGAGCGACTTGGCCATATCGATTGTCGACGCACGTGTACACCACGCTCGCTATCTATTGTACGAAGCATAGGCGCATACATAATGTGTCACTTTTATGAATGGCGCGTAGACGTTCTCTTGTGCGACGAATCATCGGACGTCGATGACGCGGGACCCCCGATGTGTTATGCGCAAACATGCTGCAGCACGACTACGAAGTAACACACACACACACACACACGTTTTACGAAACGCCTCTCTCTCTTTCTCTCTCTCTCTCTCTTATGCCTCGCTAATCTCGTAACATCTAGGACAAATATGTACACGATCTTTCGCCTTCTCATTACACGCCCGAGCTTTTATATCTACACCTATGTGGATAGATATATAGTACGTGTGTATATGTATGTGTATGCGCGCGGGCTGTCTGTTTATAGACGCGGCCCCGGAGATCTCGCGCCGCAGCCTACGAATCGCGAAACCCGCGTGGGTGCCCCGCGTTTCCGCTTCTTATGTATATAGAGGTGCCTATATAGGTATGCGTGCGTCCAATTGCAAATCAAGCCTACTTTATAATATTATACAAATAAGAGTTTTTTTTTAAGCACGCTCGCGTGGATTATAATATGAAATGTCGTCGAGGATTTCGCAAAATTCCCCGTCGGTGGTCCCCGCCGCTGGTATGTGCTAATATACCGCTTCGATTATATATCTGTATAATATGCACGACAATTTTATTTTCACTTCTGTATACCGATAATGTACTCGATATGCGACTTTTGATCGACGAGCATGCATGTATCGCTGAAAAAGTTGTAACCATAATCGAGCTTTCACAACCGTCATCGTCGTCGTTAAGGACGTTAGGGACCTTTGGGTCAAGATGGGCCACGAAGTTGAGACTTCGGGAATCGATAGTTGAAAACCCTTGGAACAGTTGCGTCCCCAACGTTCCTAAAACGTTTGACACCGAGTGTTGTAATGCGTATACGTCATCAGCGGAACTCGTGCGCGATTATACAAGTGAAAGATGCGTGTGGCTGTACAGTATACTCGATAACATTTATAATCTTTATATACGTACAACCGCGCGATGAACTTGGAACTTGAATTATTATAGATGAGTTTTCGACAAACCGTTTTCGACAAAAATACCTCGGCTTACGAGTTAGAGCTATACGAGAGCGAGCTTATTTTTCACCTTAACGGGTCTTTCTCTCTCTCTTTCACTATTTCAATTATGCGAATGAACGCGAGCCGCATTCCGCAAATTCCCTTCTCATAGTTCTCCTTTACTTATGTGTTTTTTTTTCTTCATCTTTCTCCTTTTTTTCTCTTTTCCTCCTTCATCGTTTTTTTTTTCTTCATCGAGTAACGCGCGTACGCGTATGTATTAAATACAGCTGGTTTTTTCGTGAGCAACGCGGGGTTAAGCACCGATGATTTTTGTCAAAGTCGTCGTCATTCGTGGAAAATAACTATATACGCACTCCTTGAAGTGTCAAAGAAAAACTAATATCATTCATACGGTTGTTTGGGCATATGCGCGGGGAGACTCTCCGAGACCGAGAGACAAAGACGAGCCTCTCGCGCGAGCCAAGTGTGTATAACCCATGTAATAGTAAATGGTGAAATAAAAGCTCATTGTCGGCAGATGTTTAGTACATGTTCGCAGTACAGCGCACAGCCTTGAGAGTGACGACGATGATCGTTCGACGATCTCTCCCTCTCTGTACAGTACAGCTATAATAAATAACAAATCAAAAAAGCTCACACATACGCCCGCAATCAAAGTTACGAGAAGATCGCGATGGATGAGATGGCGATCGTCGATGAGAGACGTCAATAACAACAACAAACAAATGTGTTTAGTTCGATATGTCGGTGCGCATGTGGGGAACACCAAGCCGCGGAAAAAACAACAGCCCAGACCTTCGTGGAGAGCAGCAGAAGCAGCAGCACAGACAGACGTTCGTTAATATTCTTCGACTTGCGCACGACGAGGACGATCCTCACGATGCGATAAATCAGCGCGCAGCTCGCGATGGGTATCACGAAAGGAAAAACCTTGAAATTATTCATATAATATGTATAAATATATAGGCGCGCGAGCCCTTAAAAATAATTAATACAAGCAAATAGCTTATAGGCCCCCGAGTCGCTGCTGTGTGTACGTACTAAGAGCTTGAGAGCAGCTAAAGCACCACCACTATACACAAGCTACTATACATACCGGGGGCCTTTATATACACACGTATATACTTACAATCTTATTTCCGTTATTACGAAACATCCTCTCTCTCACTCTCTCTCTCTGTATCACAATAAAAAAATACTCGAACGAGCAACGGCCGGCAGATATAGCTTATCTGTGGCTGAGCTTCGCTTCAATCTCTCTCTCTCTCTTTCTCTCTTTCTCCTTTGCTGCTGCTGCCTTTGCCTTCGTGAATATGCTTTGCGTACGTAGCAGCAGCAGCAGCAGCAGCAGCAAAAGCAGCAGCGAGCGAGATTTACATTGATATTCCGAATATTAACTCTCTAAATCGACTGTAACATACACATAGCCTTAATTTCCGGCCGCGCTGTGTGCTCACTCTCCTTTGGTTTTTTGCGACGACTCTCTGCATACACTGCGTGTATGAGAGAGAGAGAGAAGGTTCTCGCACAACGTAGTTATATATACTGTGTGCCGTGCACAGCACGTCTCGAGGCACACAAGGGCAGCAGCAACAGCAGCAGCAGCAGCGACGACGTGTTTTTGCGTTTATGAAATTCATGCCTCCCCGCAGCCGCGCGCACTATACGGATTCTCGCAGCGACTCGCTAATATAACGTAGTAGCGGTATAATTGCTATGCTCGTCCGAGCTTTGACTTTGCAGGCTCGCTCTCTCCTCTATGTGTTTATCCTGCTG